>NW_020838022.1:7023962-7444270 GCF_003676395.1 Aethalodelphis obliquidens | reverse complement strand
ACACACACACACACACACACACACACACACACACACACACACACACACACCATGCCAGTGATTGTTTGTCTTTTCCAGCAAAGAGCAATTTAATCTCCTTTTAGGAAACAAAATCTGACCGATTTAGTCAGGGAGAGGAGACAGGCTGAGAATAGACAAGCAAGTGAAAGTAAAAATCAGACTTGCTGAAAACAGGAAGTAGAGAAAACAGGCTGGAAGCTCTGATCAGAGATGAGACAGGGAAGATGTCAGGCACTGCTTCCCCATTTGTGAGATGCTTTAAAACAAGAATGTAAAAGGGAATCACCTAAATCATGTTATCTCTAGAACCTCACCCTGAAATCGAGGGTAGGGCTTGACTGGTCATTGGGAGGACAGAGGAAAGGAATTACTGCCTTTTCCTTCTAGCCTTCCCTGAATTCCAACATTAGTCAAGGCTGGGAATCCAAGACAGAAAGAGGGAAAACTAGAAGAATTGCTAAGAGAAGGACAGTACACTGTGGCTAGCAGGTCGAAGACTGGGGGACCACCCTGAGAAGCATGGGAACAACTGGAACATAACAGCTGGTTGAACCAAGGCTTCCCAGCCCGAGGCTCGGCATTGACCCAAACCCACTGTTTATTTGCATTGCAAAAGCGTATCACCCTCAAGCTGGATCTTCCAAAGATGATAACATCAGTTCCCATTTAATTATGAAAAAGGAACAATCAAAAATAAGCAGATGACTCTGGGCTTTCCTCTACAGCCACAGGTAGAATTTCAATGCTGACTGACTCTGACAAATGCCAGGTTTTAGGGGGAAATGGCAGAACCCTGAGATGCTCTGCTTGGGCATTCTCTGCTCTTGTAAGTTGCCCAGGAACACTGGGGGTTTTTGTTGTTGTTGTTTTTATAAATTTATTTATCTTTGGCTGTGTTGGGTCTTCGTTGCTGCACGTGGGCTTTCTCTAGTTGTGGTGAGCGGGGGTTACTCTTCGTTGAGGTTCGCGGGCTTCTCACTGCGGTGGCTTCTCGTGTTGCGGAGCATGGGCTCTAGGCGCCTGGGCTTCAATAGTTGTGGCGCGTGGGCTCAGGAGTTGTGGCTCATGGACTCTAGAGCGCAGGCTCAGTAGTTGTGGTGCACGGGCTTAGTAGCTCCGCGGCATGTGGGATCTTCCCGGCCCAGGGCTCGAACCCATGTGCCCTGCATTGGCAGGCGGATTCTTAACCACTGTGCCACCAGGGAAGCCCAGGAACACTGTTTTTAAAAGAGAACAATCACCTTGACGTTCTGATGATTCTAAATTTGGGGATCGCTGTCAGATTCCAGTGCTTTTTACATGACATTTACATATGAAGACATTCTTAATGAAAAATATATTCTATACTGTTTAGCATAACACTGGCTGAAAAATATTCCACTCTGTGTGCTGTGACAGGGCTGCAATTGAAATTCCAGTTGCTTTTGGAAAATGCTCAACATTTTTGAAGCTATTTCCTACCAATGAGTTTATCACACAATATATAGAACCCAACTGGCCACTTTAAATGACTCTAGAAGGCAACTGTATATCAAACTCCTCCATAATGGATTTTTTTAAATTGTTAAAGAAACTCATCAATCCTCAGTAATCATTTTAAAGTAAAAATGATTCACTCATAACTAAGCTAGTGCAGCCCTGGCTCCCAAAACAGAAGCCATGACCATGAATGACTCCAATTCACCCCCAATTCTGGAAGTGCTAATTACCTCCAGGGATGCTACACAGGCAGCTGAAAAGCCGGATGACCACAAGCAATTAGCCAATCAATTTGGCTTGAAATCGCCCGCAACACAATTGGCAGAAAGCCATACATGGAGTTTAAATGGCAGTCACCTATCTGAGAGGAAACAAAAGGTTTTAGCCTCCCACACTACATTAATAACCGCCATGATGCCCAGAATTACCACCATCCTAATCACATGTTGGGGTTTAGGCCCTGCTCAAAAAGCAAACAGATTACTCATTGTTGAAAACATCTTAGCCCATTAGCATCCATTAGCATACTAAGTAGGTCTCACCTAGGAAAACTGAGGGCAGTGTTCTGATGGAATGGAAAGGAGGAGAGTCACCCAGCATGGGAAAAGGTGACAAAGAAAGGAGTATTTGGGAAACACAGGTGTGGGAGAGATGGTGAGGGTGAGTGAAAACAAAGCCCCTCTGGTTCCCATATTCCTTAAAGGCGAAAAGAAGGTGGTCACAAATCATAATCTCCTCAGTGTAACATCAATCCCAAGCAAGACTTCAGAACACAGCATCAAGCAGATTTGCGAGCATTTCAAAAAGGAAGCAGCAGTCACAAGAAGCTGGCATAGTTTTGTAAGAACAAGTCATGCCAGAGTAACCTCATTTCCTTTTATCATGGGAGTACTGGGCTGAAAACCAAGGGAAAACAGTGGATATACTGCTTCTGGATTTCAAGAGGGTTTAGAACAAAGTGAAGAGTCATGTCCAAGATAGACTGCTATAGATTGGAAAGAATACTGCTGGCTGGTTCCTTCACTGCTTTAATGGCTGTACCCAAAGGTGCTAGTTAATAGATTAACGTCAATCTAAAAGGAAGTTTCTGAGGGGGAACCTACGTGATCTGCTCTGCTCAGCATTTTTATCAGTGACTAGTATGATGGCGTAAATAGTATGCTGATCAAATTTATAAATTACATGAAGCTACAAGGCACAGTTAACCCATTTTGAAACCCTAGTGAGACCAACAGGCTACAGTTTTAGCTGAAATTTAACAAGATGCTATTATCATATAAGACGAACACCCCAAACATGGGATGAAAGCTGACGACATCAATTTGGAGAATTTTGCTTGACTTTAAGTTCAACACTCATCGATGCACAAGTGAGTGTCTTAGGCTGGCTGCCTCAATAAAAGTGTAGTATGTAGACTATAGGAGGTGATTGCTACTCTGTGCTCTGTATTGGGCAATTCTGGGCACCACAATTTAGGGGAATGATCACCAAATAGCAGCCTATCCACATGAGAGCAACCAGTATGGTGAAAGAGTTACAAGGGGACTGATTTTGGCCCAACAAACATAAAAACTAGCAATTAAAGCTGACCAAAAATGAAACGGGCTGCTTCTTAAAGGGGAGGATTCCTTCAACACAAGAGGTTTTCAGGCCAAGACCAAATGATCACTGCCTTGGAAGATGTTGTACAGAGGAGTCACACGGAGGCAGAAGGGTTGCATTCGATGACCCTAAAACTTCTTGTCAACTCTGAGATACTGTGACATTATGGAACCACCTTCCTTAATTTATAAAACCGAAAAAGGATACAAAACCCACCTCTGGGTAGTAAATTAACATATGAAGAGAAATATTCTGAACGCAGAAGAGAGACTAGGGAAATAGCAGACAACCCCAGTCCTTTCTTCCTCCAAACTCCTTAGCTGTAGGGGTCTTGTTTGCATGTATAGCTTGGGAGTTTAAATAAACTTCACTTGGGTGGCTGAGATGTTTGTAACGAGGATGGGGGTAAAGGGAGTCAAATGGTGATGTGTAAACAACTTATTTCCCTGCCTTCTGTGAAAACAGAATTTGATGTTTTTCTATAGAGAGAGTGATTTATATGAATAGGGCCAAAAAGCAAACAACAAACTAACCCACTTTAAGAGGATTATTTGTGAAATACAATTGAAACTCCATCTAACTCAAAGCATTTCTTCTGTGAGCCCTCAATTAAGACATAAAAATAACACAGAGAGAGCATGTCCATAAGCAGACAAGACTACATTTTTGAGGAATACAGCTGCATACTACCATGTGTGTGTCTGAAGGTGCCGGGAGGTGCCTGGCATACAGTAGGTGCTCACTAAATAGTTGTTGACTGGCTGACAGAAACAGAAAAATAAAGATTTTGAGGCATCTAAACAAAAAATGCCCTCGAAATTCCAGCCCGTATGACAGCAGGATTTAGGTCTTCTACTTGAGACAACTTCACAGGGCTGAGCCAGAAGCTTGGTGTTCCTTGGCTTCCGGCACACTGAAGAAAGGACACAATTTCCTAGGCAGATCGCTCAGGATCAGTCCTCTGGAGCAATCAATTAGGTGCTTCCCCAGTGAGCTATGGAAAATGCTGGCTCTCTGTGCACGTTGGGAGGCAGCAGAGAGTGTAATACTGGCCTGTTGCCCCTGGAAACCTTGACCTGGACCCAACAGTCCTCCTTCTAGGGGATTCTGCTCCAGGGATAGCCTTTCAAGTGCATGAGAAGATATAACTAAAGATATTCCCTTCAGCACTGTGTGTCAGAGAAAAAAAGGTAAACAACAAACCCAAATGGTTGCCAGTAGGAGAGGAAACAGACAGGAATATTACACAACTGTTTTTAAAAAGGCCAAAGTCTTTAAGTACTTAGTTTGAAAGATGTCAAAGATATATGAAGTGGAAAAGTATGTTGCAAAACAGTACATATGGTATGATCACATTTATGTAGTGAAAACACTGTGAGTGACTAGTGAGTGTGCGTGTACATATACAAATGCATGGGAAAAGGTTTGGAAGGATACACACATCAAACTTGACAGTGTTTCCAGTCGGCAAATGCACTAAGACAGAGGGACAGGGACAAAGGGGGGACTTGCAACTTTTTTTACTTTTACTTTTTACTCTAGCTATTTCTGTATTGCTTTTTTTTTTTCTTTTTTACCTGAAGCACATCTAAAAACTGGACTCATTTTTCCATCTCAGAAAATCACCTTTGTAATTTGAAGAAATATAAAAACTGAAGGACTCTCTCACTCTCTCGCCAAGCCTCCGGGGACTTCATAGAGGGCCTTGGCGAAACCTGCTTATCTTCCCTGCTCCACCCAAGTCATTCCCATTCTCTCAGGGGTAGGGGGCTGCAGGGTGGCACATGGCCCTAAATGGATGGACGATTTATGAATAAGTGACTTTCTCAGAAGGTCAAAACCCTGGGAGAATCAACAACCTTTTCTCTAAGAACCCTTTCTCATAAGAACCCTTTCTCAAAGCCTTCTCATAATAAACATTAGCAGTCCCCACTACTAAAATTATGTAGTGCACCTACCAAAATACTTGACATTGTCAAAAAAGATGGAGAAAATCTGGAACTTGAGGCAAAAAGAAACTCAGTAAAATGAAGGTGCTGATTCACATAAGCCTCCAGGCAATAAAAGCTTGACATGCATGTCCTTTTCTATCACATCCTCCCAGACACGCTCACGCACAAGTTGTTTAGGAAAAGAAAATGAGACAGCATCAAATAACTAGATTCAATCAACAAAGCACCCCCCCCCCCAACCCCGTAAATCACTCGTGAGTGCTTCTCTGGTTAGACACCAAACGATTTCTATGTTTCATGAAAGAAAAGGTTAACGTGAAAAAGCATCTCATGGATTAAGGTCTTCCTCGTCAGAATGCGAATGGAAAGCAACTCTATCCTCAGTTTTGTTACCTGGAAAATAGGAACCATGTGTCTCCTGGAAGTAAAAATGTTCTAAAGTGTTTTTAGCTTTATATAAATATAGAATTACCTGATCCTGGGGTCATTTCAGTGCTTCGAGTCTATCAAAAATGCCTGAGAATGGTTCATTTTCAGCTTCAAACTTTAATTTGGATTTCACAAAATCCAAATTATTTTAAAAAGTAATTTAAGAAAGAGCCATAGTGAGGGCAGTACTTGAGGCAAAAGACAGTATAGAGCAGAGGCTGAGAGACCAGCCTCTCAAGTGTGTCTGCATTTGCAATTCCAGCTCTGGTATGCAATAGCTTTGTGATCATGGGCAAGTTACTGAACATCCGTAAAACATGGTATTGGGGGCTTCCCTGGTGGCACAGTGGTTAAGAATCCACCTGCCAATGCAGGGGACACGGGTTCGAGCCCTGGTCCAGGAAGATCCCACATGCTGCGGAGCAACTAAGCCCGTGCGCCACAACTACTGAGCCTGTGCTCTAGAGCCTGCGAGCCACAACTACTGAGCCTGCGCGCCGCAACTACTGAAGCCCGTACACCTAGAGCCTGTGCTTCGCAACAAGAGAAGCCACCGCAATGGGAAGCCCACACACTGCAACGAAGAGTAGCCCCCGCTCGCCACGACTAGAGAAAGCCCGCGTGCAGCAACGAAGACCCAACACAGCCAAAAAAAAATAAAATAAAATAAAATAAATAAATTTATAAAAAAAACAAAAACAAAAAACATGGTATTAATAGTACCTACGCTTCATATGGTTGTTGTGAGGATTCGATGACTTAATGCATATAATGAGCTTAACACAGTACTTGGTAGATAGTAGACACCTATTAAACATTGGCTAGTGTTATATTGTTAATGAAGCAGACCAGAGACAAACAAGGTATTATGGGACATGGAAGAAGGTAACCTAATCCAGTACAGGGGGTGTTCGGGGAAGGTTTCCTGGAAGAAATGGTACCTGAGTTACATCTTAAAAACTGATGGACACTAGAGGAAGGGTACAAAACTGGAAGCAGGGAGATTAGTTAGGAAGTGGTTTAAAAGTCCAGGCTAGAGCTGAGCATTGAAACCAGGGCAGTGGTTGTAGGGATAACAAAGAGGTATAACCAGCAGGACTTGGCGATGACTGGCTGTGGGAGAAGGGAAATAAGGAGGGAGTGGGCAGATGCCAGTACTTGAACAAGTTGCTTATCCTCTCTAAACTTCAGTTTTCCTCATCCATAAAATGAAGATAATACCACCTACCTAACAGGATTACTATAAGAAGTAAATCAATTTTGTTTTAAAACACATAACATAGTGGCACATAGTAGACAATAAATGGAAACGCTCACTATTATTATAATTATTATGAGGTGGATGGACCTAGAGTCTGTCATACAGAGTGAAGTAAGTCAGAAAGAGAAAAACAAATAGCGTATGCTAGCACATGTATATGGAATCTAAAAAAAAAAAAAAAAAAAGGTACCGATGAACCTAGGGGCAGGACAGGAATAAAGACACAGACCTACTAGAGAATGGACTTGAGGATACGGGGAGGGGGAAGGGTAAGCTGGGACAAAGTGAGAGAGTGGCATGGACATATATACACTACCAAACATCAAATAGATAGCTAGTGGGAAGCAGCCACATAGCACAGGGAGATCAGCTCGGTGCTTTGTGACCGCCTACAGGTGTGGGATAGGGAGGGTGGGAGGGAGACGCAAGACGGAGGGGATATGGGGACATATGTATGCATATGGCTGATTCACTTTGTTGTACAACAGAAACTAACACAGTATTGTGAAGCAATTATACTCCAAAAGAGATCTATTAAAATTAATTAATTAATTAATAATTACAGCAGTCTTGGAACAGGCCCCTAGATGACGACTAGGCCAGGAGGCTCAGCGTCAGGAAGAGACTTACTCAATGATACACTATCTGCTTAGTGGCAGAGCCATGAATGAAGAGTCTATCTTCTGCTTCCTATTCCCTGATTGGTTTTTTTCCCACTATATTGGTTTAAGTGATTGGCTGGTGGATGCTCTTCTCCCAAAGATTATGATGAGATCACCCATGTGGTCAGCAGTCTTCTCCTTCCAGTGCCAGCAATGAATAGGATTCTACAACAGACTGGAAGCCTACTTCCTTCTACTCACTGTAAAAACTGCCCGTACTTCTTAATTTGATACTTCTTCTCCCACCTCTCTTTATTAAAAGAGAAAGCTCAGTGTACATAACTAACTTGAATCCACCTTGCTATTTCTACAGATGTCTGGATTTTAACTGTATCACTTCCCAAGAGAACTAAATGGTATATAGTAGCTTCATTATGATCAGAACAAACACAGCTGGGCTCCTAAATGGTGCAACTCCTCTAATGTCTCTCCTGGGCTTTAGCTTTGCTATTGCTATTTGATTTCTTTAAGGGATGTTTACTGCACTCAGCTGACAAACATGAGTAAAGCGTCTAATTCTGCGGACCAAAATCCAGCCCCTCTTAAAAGCAACACAGGTGAGGACAAAATAACTACATTTGAGAAAGGAGATGGGAGGCAACATTCAAGCCAAGTTGGCATCTGAGTGGTAGCAGAATATACCAACAATCAGTACCCAAAAGGATATTATTAGATCTGGGAATCCTGACTTTAGTGCTGTTAAAATAACTGAGGCTACTTATTTGAGTCCATTAAATAATCGGAAACTTGAATCTATTTGTTCAGACTAGGATTCTGATTCTAATAGAATCAGATTAGAGTGGAATGGAATCTTAGAGATTAGCTAGCCTTGTGGTTCTTAACTGTTTGGGGGTGCATAGACCCCCAAATCTGATTTAAGACACGTGCTCTCTCTCCAGAAAAAAAGTCACATACACAAAACATTTTATATACAATTTCAGGGGCTTTATGGACCCCCTCCAACCCATCCAGTTAAGGAACAACGTGCTAGTCAACTCACCTCTTTGGACAGACAAACTGCACTTCAGAAAGGTTAAATTGCCCAAATTCCATTAAGAAGATAGCCCTATATTTTTAAACGTGACTTACACATAACAACCCTAATTTGTCATAGCCCCTTACATGAGTGAGTGTATAGTGTTGTTTGGTTTAATATGCAATTTTATATACACATCTTCATATTCTCCTAAATAATATAGACTGAACATGTAGCAGCTCCATTTTATAGATGAGAAACCCAAGCTTTAGAGACATTAAATAAAGTTCCACCAACGTGTGCTGAAAATCTACTACGTGTATCTACTCACCAACACCCAACTAGGAGGTAGAGATACAGAGATGAGCTCAAAGAAGATCCTCAAGGAGCTTCAGTTCAGTGAAAGGGACAGACATCCTCCTCTCCGATCCACAGGATCGAATAAAGACACAGACCTACTAGAGAACGGACTTGAGGATACGGGGAGGGGGAAGGGGGTATATACACTACCAAACGTAAGGTAGATAGCTAGTGGGAAGCAGCCGCATGGCACAGGGAGATCAGCTCGGTGCTTTGTGACCGCCTGGAGGGGTGGGATAGGGAGGGTGGGAGGGAGATGCAAGAGGGAAGAGATATGGGGACATATGTATATGTATAACTGATTCTCTCTTTTATAAAGCAGAAACCAACACACCATTGTAAAGCAATTATACCCCAATAAAGATGTTAAAAAAGAAAAAAAAGATCCCTGCTGGTTACGGGTCCCAGAGCTAGAAGAAAGATCAAGCTGGAACTGGAACCTGCGTGTTCTGATTCCAAGGCCGGCGCTTCTCTGTGGGCTGAGCTTCCCAAGGGCCTTGCAATCAGATGAGGCTGAAGGATCATTCTTGGGAACACAGCTTCAGTCACACCAGGAATAAAACCGCCTAGCTCTTCAATTTTCAATAAATGCCGCTCTCGGTTAGTACATGCTCAATACACGCAACTTTGCTTCAGCACGTGAAAATTAATTAGCCGTGACTCGAGTTAAACATGAGATAATTCAGTATGTAAACCTGAAACAGTTTCTTCCTACTAGTGACCATGTTACTATACTCAAATGTTCTCCCCCAACGCTTCTCCATTTTCCAATCTTGCTTCCTTTGTGTTTTGCTTTGGCTCTAACTGTTTATCTCTTTTCTTTCCTGCTATGCTGGTAACCAGAGCCTCTGAATGGCTGGGTAGAAAAAAAGGAAACAAAAGTGATTCGTAGAGAGCCCATACAACTTTATTGTAAGTACAAAGGCACATTTCTACTATGGTTTCACCGTCTGTATTAAAGATGTCTGGAAAAAGAATAAGTGTGCAGACATTATTATAATGACACAGAGAGGACTGTTCAGGGACAGCTATATTTTCAATGTTTTTCTTCTTGTTCTTCTCCTCTCCCTGACCTCCCACTGCCAGCCACCCATTCCCTCACCCCCCTCATCCCATCCCCTAAAAGGTCCTGAGCATTTTTGAATCAAGATGAATTATTTCCCTTTTCAGAGTCTCTGGAGCTATATTTGTAGCACTGTATTTCAAATGATTTGCAGTATGCATGTTTAATTTGAATATAGCTCATTTTTCAGTACTGAATATATTTTAAGTTTGTTGAATCCTTTAATTTTTTAATGACCTCTGGAGGACAAAATTTTCTGTGGTAATATATCGATATAATGTAAGACACAGAAGAGTTCTGATGTATAAAACTGACTTCCACATAATTTTTCAGCATGGTATCTGTTATATCAAGTCAGACGTACCTACTGAAGGCTTAAATAATAGCAATAACTTAATGATAATAAGTTTATCATACATTTGTATGGCAATTAAAGCATTATCTTATTTTGGTCTCATAACTATTTGAGATTTAGAAAAGACTAAGATTATCCGCATTTTACAGACAAAGAAAATGAGGCTCAGGGCTTCCCTGGTGGCACAGTGGTTGGGAGTCCGCCTGCCGATGCAGAGGACACGGGTTCGTGCTCCGGTCCGGGAGGATCCCACATGCCGCGGAGCGGCTGGGCCCGTGAGCCATGGCCGCTGAGCCTGCACGTCCGGAGCCTGTGCTCCGCAACGGGAGAGGCCACAACAGTGAGAGGCCCGTGTACCGCAAATAAAACAAACAAACAAACAAAAAAAGTCTGTAAGAAGATGAGGCTCAAACAGATTAAGTGGTTAGTTCAAGGTCACACAGCTTCCACATGTCAGAAGGGGGACAAGAAATCAAAGGTAAAAGTTTTTCACACGTGCTTAAACCCCTAAGATAAAAAATATCACAGCTCTCTCAACTTGACTTAAAAGTGCTAACAACGGCTTGTGAAAAATGAAAAGCCTTGAAGGAAGGCAGAATAAAATCTAAGAAGCAATCACTGATCTTTTATCTTCTAGACTTCAAGCCGAATCAAGTTCTTCAAAAAAAACCCAATAAAGCCCAGACATTTTCATCATAACAAAATAAATAATTCAGTCAGCCTTTAGAGGACTCCTGCATTATGATTGGCTATTTGATATATTTGTGACTTAGCCGCCACTAAACTGATTAAAGCTAACCTCATTGACGCAGTTATGTCGACAGAGCCTTTGATGCTGACAGTTATGAATGGAAAGTGTAAATAACAATAAATAACCTGCAGCTTCCACATTTATTCCTAATGGAGGATTTAGCACTTTCAAAAGTTAAATGCCTGATAGGCTAAAAATTACAGCTTTGGTCTATCCGGCGTCAAAGAAACTGTTGAGATTCATCACTGTCCTCTCTTTAGGAAGATATCCACAGAGCCTCAGGTTCTTCCAGGCAGACAGGCAACTTTGATTTTAAAAAACTCAGACTCTCTGAGCTGCAAGCAGCTGTAGAAATTATCTGGTCTAACCCCACATTTTATATATGAGAAAACGAAAGCCCAGAGAAATGAGATTAATTGCCTAAGGTCATCCAGTGAGTCATGATGGAGTCAGAGCTACAAGCCATATCTTCTTACCCACAGTCCAATGCTCTTGTCACTCGACCACACAACAGGGAAAAATCTCCACCCAAGATACACAGGCAGTCTCTCTCTCTCTCTCTCTCTCTCTCTCTCACACACACACACACACACACACACCAATTCCAAATTATAATGGACCTATAAAGATAATTGAATCCATATTCTCTGTGCTGAATTTCTACTGGTCTCAACAGAAACAGATCTGAGAAGGACTCTCAGATGTAAAATTATATGCAATTTTTCAAGTTCAAGTCCATCTCATGATTACAAATTAATGCCCTATTTTAAGGCACACCTGAAAATAACATGCACCCTCTCTGTTTTATCAATAGCGCTGCTTTTAATGTGTGCAGTATGATTCCATTTTTGTAAGGAAATCTACATGTGTGTATTTGAATATATGCAGAGAGAAAGGCAGAAAGCTTATGGTCATCTCTAGGTGTTAGAATTCTCAGTGGTGTTTATATTCTGTTTTATAGTCACCAGTATTTACCAATTTCTCTTTCAAAACTAACACCTATAATTTATGTACTATCAATAGGATAGCAGAAAAGGAATAATATTAGAAATTTTATCATAAAATATTCAGACACAGAAACTCTTGGTATTTTTCAGTCTCCAAATTAACTTCACAATCTCAACTCATGGTCAGCTAGGCTTATAACATAATATCTGCTCAATTAGAATTTCCCTCCTGGGAAACTGAAAAGACTTTGAACCTGGTAATCATCCCCTTCCATGTATATATTTGGTCTATAGAACAGGTAGGAAAATTTATTAAGTTACTGTCCCCAGAGGGCCTCTTATTCAAATTCAGGAGCAGCTAGCTCAACAAACAGGATGTTGTCTGTTGATGAAGGAAGGGATAGTTTAAGTAAGTGAAGTGTGACTGACAACTACTTTCCGAGAATAACAAACACCAGCGAACATTTATTGAGCACTTGCTGTATACTAGGCACTATGCTAAGTTAAGTTTTATATGCATCATATCATTTACTTCTCACAACAACTGTGTGTGGTTAGGTCCTATTATTTATTATCCCTGCTTTAGAGATGAGGAAATTGAGGCTTAGAGAGGTTAAGTGGGCTCCCCTAGGTAACGAGATTTATTCCAGAATCTATTCTCTTAAACAGTAGGCTACTTTTTATTATGTTTTTCCATACCTAGAGTAACTCAAAATCACTGCTAATAAAGTGTTTCCAAGTAGAGGTTCTATCAGGTTGGCTTTAATAAGCAAAGCTCATTGTAATTAGCAGCCCCAATAATAGGCTTGCTCAAGTCCTTCAAGCAAGTTAAACATGCCTTCCTACAAATCTTATATACACTGTTAATTTGTTTAGCAGATTCTTTCTTCATAAATGGGATGAAAGGAAACTTCAGTCCAAGTCAAATTATCACAATATTCAAATTAACAGAGCCACAGTTAATGAGTTCACTCAAGATCATTAATTTTTACAAAATATTTACCTCCTGCCATTTCGGCATTTATTGCTTGTATATTTGATGTACAGACATATGTTTGCATTATTACAGTTTTCATATAAAGGGCTTCTGACCACCTTCAGAATAAGAAGGAAAAGGCCAACTGTGGTCCTGCTTTATTGGGAGACATTTCTAACATAGTCTCTAAAGAACTAGGCTTTAATAATTTGTTCAAAACCTAGTCTAATGCCAAGTAAATATACAATAGAATAAAATGCTCAAGTTGGCATATGTAATTAACACTTCCAGTCAATGTTCTTAAACATCCCTCTCTCTTTCTTATGCCAAGTCTAATGGTCCAAAATTCTGGTGCCTGAATTAGTACCACTCCACCCCACTACCCAAAACAAATAAGCATAATTAGACTGCTTCTGTCTAGCTTCTCTCTCTTATGTACATCATATAGCGAAAGCTCCAGATCAGTTCCTAGCTCCTTACTTTGACTAATTCAGGTCACCATCTCAACCCTCCCATGTCTACATTCACACAGAAGAGAAAATAACAGGAGTGCCACTAACTTTCAACTTGGAAATGCTTGAAAATACAATTATTGCACGTAAAGCACACTGAAATCCCTTGAGGAAAACTACAGTGTGTACAAACCGTAACTTATTATACCTTGAGAATATTGAATATTTCTATTATGGTCTTCATACGCCTAGAATTGTAGATATGGGCAAAGAATTAGAGTTCGGAGAGTCCAGTTCAGTGTTTCCTCTAAGTACCGACAGATTTCACGAGCAAGGAAATGACAGACCCACGTGTTCTTCTAACACTGTAGTGCCCACATTTTAACTAGGCCAAGAAAGAGAGGCCCTGTGCAATATGGCGAACTACTTATGGGAGTAATTTCACCATACAACTCTAGCAAATTTATTTCAGTTTCAGATATCACTTTCCCCATTAACTCAGGAGACCAAAGGAGCATAACCGCCTTCCTTTCATCCCTGTCAAACTCAGCAAGTTTCTCAGGAAGCAAATACTATTTAAATCATTTTCATATTTCTAAAATGCCTGTAAGACAAGCCCAGGGTCTAATTATGCCACTTAAATTTGTTGAAGATGTTTGGGTTTTTCTTTTTTTAATTTCAATACCGAAAGAGCCCAAGGGTTTAAAGCCCTAATAATCTAATAAACTTTGCTAAGTGAACATTGTAACAGATACGCCTGGATGGGATTTTGTAAATACCAGACAATTTCCCCTGATCTTTATCAGGGAAAAGAAGTCTAAATCTTTAGCAGGAAGAAATTAAATGTAGTGCAAAATAATAACATCTGGCCAGGTTGTGTTCATCAGAGTAGCAGCTCCTTTAGATGTCAGGCTGAAAAGTACTAAAATGAACTCTGAAGGGGGTGTGTGCGATTCTTTATGAGGCAACAGGAAAGGCTGCTGCGCTGCCATAGAACACTCGGGGTACAATTAACTCGCCCTAGTATGTCCCTATAGAGAATCGTTTCACATCAATGGAATTTGAATCCTTATGCCAAATAAAATTTGGGGGCCATTCTTGGGGCATTTTGTTTATTTCTCCATTCCTATACAGATTCCTAAGAGCACTTTCTATTTCTCAAAACTCTATGATCATTTTTATCACTTCACAAATCTTATTTTTATCGTCAACCTCCAAGGGAGACAGTGTGGCTCAATGAAAAGAACAATGACTTTGAAGTTAGAAACTTAATGCTGCCACTTACTGGTTATGTGGCCTTGGGCAAATTGCTTAATGGCTCCTAGCTCCAGCTTCCATATCTGTGAAATGGGGATAATAATACCTAGCGGTATCACTACCATTAGGAAGATTAATCAAACCTAGCACATAGTAGACTCTCAGTAAACTTAGTTAACCTTGCTTCTCCTTCATGTAAGTGACCCAGATGAGTTCAAATGTCTAACCTCACCAACTTTCCAGAGGCCTCTGACCTTCAAGAAGGCTTAAATTATCTGAATATACACTATCTTTCCCTCCCATCAAAACAAAACCAAAAGCTCTCAAGGTTATATTTGAAATAATACGTGCATCATTAAGCCTCTTCTTTCACTATCAGCCATCTCAACCTTCTGGCAGAGATTGCCAGAAAGAACACACTTTGTTTTTCCACTAATGATTACTTTGATGCATGAGATACTTTGTCTTTCCTGCCACTGATTTTTTTTAAGCTGGCATTTAGAGGGATAATTCTGGTCATCTCACAATTTAAAAATAAAAGGTTTTCCCCCCAGAATGTGTACCACAAAACAATGCTAAACCACTGATTTATCTTATAGGCCAGTGTATCTGTTTCAAATGTTAATTGCTAGAAAGAGTACTGTTTTTCCAGTCCCCAGGAACGGGAGTGTGGACAGAAGGCTTTTGGGTTTCCCCCCACCTACTACTCTGTTGGACAGGAACAGGCGCCTTGGCCTCACTGAATGAGTTTCTTTAGCTACCCTTCAAGGGCTGGGGCATGTGGGAGTAAACACACACACTACATCAAAGAATAGTTCCAGGGCCCATTTTCCCAGCTGGGAAGGTGGGAAGGATGCCCAGAATCCATGCTCCACGCAAAGAGACTGGTTGCAGGTAACGTTTCACCACCCTCCCAGCACCTTTCCAGCTACCAGAGCACAGACTCCAGTGCAGCTCTAGACCAAGATTATGTCCTAGTAAATGGTCAGAAAGTTCTCAAATCCAGGAGGAAAAAAGGCAATGCTGATAGCAGTAAACAGGAACTCATTCAGACTAGTGGTCAGTGTCAAAGACAACTGAACAACAACAATCATCCTTTAAACTTTTCAAAGCATTTTTATATACATTACCTCTTTTGATCCTCAGAAGCTCTGGCAAGTCGGCAGATCAGGTGTTATCTTACACATAAGAAAACAAACTCAGACACTTTATTACCGATTTTTACACAGATACTCTCAGAATAGGAAATAAAACACATGTCTGATTCATCTAAGGCTAACATCTATTAGGAAAGAGTCAAACAATATATTGGAAGCCAAAGGAAGATATCAACATATTTGACTGAAGGTTCTTTTAAACCACCATAAAAAATAAAAATTGAATTAACAAATCAGTAAAAGCAATCTATAACATATAAAATGGGTTAGCATCCTGAATATATAAAGAGCTCTTAAAAATCAATAAGAAAAGGGCATCTCAATAAGAACAATGAACAGCTAAATTTTTTTAAATGATGAAATAATATTAATGAGAAAAAACGCAAAATAAAAAGTACAAATGACCAACAAATTTTCATAATAAAAAAAGAGGGGACTTCCCTGGTAGCTCAGTGGTTAAGAATCTGCCTGCCAATGCAAGGGACATGGGTTCAAGCCCTGGTCTGGGAAGATCCCCCATGCCACGGAGCAACGAAGCCCGTGCGCCACAACTACGGAGCCTGCACTCTGGAGCCCGCGAGCCACAACTACTGAACCCCACGTGCCACAACTACTGAAGCCCGCGTGCCTAGAGCCCGTGCTCCACAACAAGAGAAGCCACTGCAATGAGAATCCCTCGCACTGCAATGAAGAGTAGCCCCCGCTTGCCACAACTAGAGAAAGCCCGTGCGCAGCAATGAAGACCCAATGCAGCCAAAAATAAATAAGTAAAAAAATAAATTTAAAAAAAAGAGTACTATTTCTTCACCTAAACTGGGGTTATTGTAAAAGGGCAAACAGCAAATGGTCAGGAAAATGGACATTCATACATTGCTAGTGGGAGTGAAAAGAGATACAACGTTACAGAAGTCAAACAGGCAATAAATGTGAGAAACCTTAAAAACTGCATAGCCTCTGACCCAGCAATTCCAGTTCCAGGAATTTATCCTGAGGAAATAATTAAAGATATGCATAAATATACTTACATGGACATTATTTATCTCACTATGGTCTACTGAAAGTAACCTAAATTTCTAACAATAGAAAGGGTTGGATTAATAACATATGAGACAACAGCATGACTAAGTAGTAGGTGGCCCCTAAATACTCTATTGTTATTATAGTATAGAAATTGTTACATGGAAAGATGGCTATAATATATTACATGAAAGAGCAGTGTAATCCACTTTCTAAATATATATACACACACCTGCATATGTACAATACTGAACAAAAGTACGTAAGATTAGATACTAAAATGTTAACAGTAGTTATCCTCTGGGGGATAGAATGTGGGTCATTTTATTTTCTACTTTTTCATTTCTTTGTGCTTTTTTCATTTTATCTAATAAACATGTATACTCATTTGTATAGTAAAAACTTATTTAATAAAAACAATATCCTGAAACAAAGTTTGCTCTATTACATTCCATCTCAATGCACAAGCATTGATCCACTATCTAGAGACTTTTAAGATCTTATACCTGAGTAGATTTCAAAACCTAGAAACAAATGCTGTAGGCAACAGCTTATAACTTTTCTGTCCATTTGGTCATAGTGGTATCAGTAGTTATTGCAGAGGAAGTGGAAGAGATAGTAACCTGTTTCTATTAATACTACTTATTTTAATTGTGTATATGTATGTGTGTGTGTGTGTGTGTGTGTGTGTGTGTGTGTGTGTGTGTATTCACTGAAACATTTACTGAGTGTCTACTATCTCATTGGGAGATACAGGGTTGAGGTAGAATACGCATAAGCCCTACCCTCAGAGAGATCATTCTCTAGTAAAGGAGACCCACGTTAATCAAATAACCATCATATATCACTACCAACTTGATAAGTGCTAGAAAGAAAAAACACAGGATCCCAGGAGAGGGAATACTGTAGAACCTGGTCTAATCTGATAATTACATTTCAGTTAATCAGGTCCAGTACTAATGCTAAAGAACTTCAACCAAAGGAGGGAAGCACGATAAACATCCTGATTTCATCATTTTTGTTCTCCTTCCTCTCCTAATCAACTCAATGAAATCAGAGTCTGCCATTGCTAGTTAGGTCTAGAGGCTACGTTAACTCATTCAGACCACTAGAGGACCATGCAGAAAACATATACTATTTAGTCTTAAATATACACATAGACACAGAGAAAGAATGAAAACACACACAAATGTTATTAGCAGTTTTCTCTGAATGACAAGATTATGAGTGGGTATATTAGAGCATTTCAATATTAATTAAATTATATTAAAGCATGAAAAGCATTTTTAATTGTATATGTACCAGATATGTGACATTGAGTACCACAAAGCAGATATTATACTTCATATACAATTATGCTTATAAACGTATGAGAGGGAATAACAAAAACAATGGCTACCATGCATTTGGTTCCTATAGAGCAGCACAGGCCTGAGTTCTTCACAGTCCTCACTGGATTTAACCCTCTTTAATTCATGGCTCAGAGAGAAGTGAGTTGCTCTTGGTAACAAAGAGAGGAGATGGTAGAGCTGGAACTTAGACTCCAGTCTGCCTGAAGGCAGAGCGCATGCCCGTCTCACTATGCCCCTCTGCTTCTCCCCTAGATGTTTTGTCCTTTCAGAAGGGATGACTGTAACGCTAGCTAGGGAGTCCAGAAAGACTGGTATCTGGAAGGTAATTAATAATGTTTAAATTTTAATTTAAATTTAGAAAAAGATGTGCACTGATTTACCTAACTCCCTTACCGGCCCTTCTCTTTGATCAAAAGCCACGTCCGTCTGGAGAATTCATACAGGCAATCTCCTCCAAGAACCTCTACCCTCTAGTTGGAATTAATCTCTTCCAACCCCACAGGCATTTTGTTTTTTCACTTTGTCTCCTTTTTCTAAGAGGGCATTCAAACTGTGTAAGCTTTGAGCCTTAAAAAACCTGGATCCACCCCTATTCCCTTAGAAACTTGCTAAAATTTTTCTTGCCGCATTTCCCATAGGATGCCTTGTACCAAAATTACTCACGCATAAGTCTCAGTTTCTGAAATTTGAGCTACTTGAAGGTAGGCGTGAGGTATCTTTGAATCCCCCACAATAACCTGCCTTCAGACGTGCTAGGTACTTGCTCAGCAAATGCTTTTAGTTAAATATAATAGAATTCCCCTGCAAGAAAGCAAGCTAGAACTGGGGAGATTGTCTGTGACCATGAAACAAAATACACAGTGGCTATAAAACACATGGTGATTAAGGGCACAGGCCCTGGAGCTGTACATCCTGGGTTCAATTCCTGTCTCTGCCATTTATCTATTTGGCTGTGCAACTTTAGAAAACTTACTTCATCTCTCTAAGCCTCCACTTCCTCAGCAATAAAATGAGGCTAATAATAGTACCAACTTCACTGGGTTGTTGTGAGGTCTAAATGAGATAATATAAGTAAAACACTTCAGAACAGGACATTTTTCATTCATCTCTCCCTGACATAAATACATATTCAGTGAGGAGGTTTCTGATTCTCACCCGAAGCCTTCAACTTTCTCTTCTCCACACCAGCTCCACGTCTTCTACCTATGCCACCAAGACTCATTCAAACCCAGCCCAAGTGACTCCAGAGCCTGCCCTCTTAAACTTACACTCCACTGCTGGACTGGAAAGCAAAGGAGCAGACTAAAGGCATGAAACCCCATTCGGCCTTTGCAGGTAGTCTAGATGTAAGCTGATGGGAGCCTGGAACTAAAATCAGAGAAACAGAGCTAGAAGGCAACGGCATGTGATCAGTGAGACAACTGAGGCCCAGGGAGGGCAAAGGGGAACAGAATGTAGGGAAAAGATGGGGAGGAGTATGAAGGAAGAAACAAGAGCCGGTGACTGACTGAAAGAGGAGACAGGGCAAAGCAGGAGTATGAGGGTGTGCCGCAGCCCCTGGAAGCATCTCACAGTCAATAGAAGGAAAGGTGTTTTTAATTTCTATGTTACCACTTCCAGCTTCGAGGAAAATTGTTTCTACCTCCACTCGATTGACAGGAGAATTCAAATCTCTCAAACATATGCTTCATTACTCAAATATCAGGTACTGCAATTCAGTGAGACAGAAAGAGGAGAAGGAACATATGTTTTCAGACAGTAAACAAATCCCAGTGGGGGAGGGGTGGGGAATAATCACTGGGCAAAAGTGGTATTTTTCCTGGAAGCTTCTAGAGGGCAGGGACAATGTCCTTTAATTTGCTTTGTTGGGTCCACTAGTGAGAAGGTGGGCGATGATAATGGCAGCTATAGGGGGGAGTTCAGAGCCCTACTGAACCAAGGCGCACGCGCTGGGGTAAGGAGTTAATCTACATAATCTCCTCACCTCACTGTTGGCCCAAGAACACTCCACACCCGCCATTTTTGTAGGCTCTTTTTATTAAACAGTTTTCGGTCTAATGACTGACTTCTAAATCAATAGAGGGCACAGGAAGGGTTTACAACCCTCCCCAGCCTCTGGCTCTGGCTAAAGCCACAGAATTTTGAAACTGAATTAAATCCAGAAAGTTCTTAGTTTAAAACCAAAATAACTTTAAACACCCAGTTTCCAGTTGTTTTTCCAACAGCACTAATAATTAAAGAATCACATTTTTTATAACTTTGTAACCAAAATATCTCTTTGAGTCAACTCCATAAAAGTACACTAATTAAAGCCAGCATCTTCTGGCCTCTGATGAGAAATTCACCCTTTTATAATGGGATTACTAGAGCTTTGCTGTACAGATGAGTGGTTTGATTAATAATTTACATTTCTGAGGATATATAACCTCACTCATGGTCATGGTCTGCGTTCCTAAAATTCTCCTATTCAGTTTAATGTCATTATATTTGGCCCTGGCAAATGAATTAAGTTCTGATTAGACATCAGTGTAATTATTTTCTCCCGTATACGTTATTTTCAAAAAAGAAAGGGTTGTGACGGAATGGCCGGCAGTTTGAGCCGAGGAGTTCAGTGGGGCTCAGCATGGGCAGGAGAACTGTCAGACTAGTCAAAAGGAAAAAAGCGTGAAATGGAGAAAAATTGCTCAGTACTCACTTAAAATCCCCACTACATTATAAAAACTAAATTAACAAATGATTGAATCTCAAAAACATGTTTATCAACATTCAAGCAATTATTCAGTCACATATTAACTGTGAAGGAAAAGAGCTCTGCTTGAATAGTGTCCCTAAACAGTTATTTCAAGCAGAAATGACTGGAGAAATTGCTCTGAGCTGATGGAAAAGGGTGCTCTAACCAAGGGTAATTTTATTTAGGGGGAGTGGGAGAGACAGGAATCTGACAGAAAAAAAGTAGAAGAACTGCCAAGAGCAGATGGAAACAGAAAATAAGGGAGCAGAGAAAGAGAAGACGCACAGCAACACTGCTTCCTCCCCCTTCATCTCCTCCAGAGACAGCAGGTAGGAGAAAGCCTTCCAACGCTGGATGAAGATAGCGCTTTTCTTCCTCTCTGCCATGATAGCGCGCACCAGAAAATGCAACGAAAATATGGCCGGAACACAACAACGCCTTCGTGATCTAGCCTCTTGCTTGTGTGTAAAATATACCAGATAGGTATATTTGGAAGAGAAGCTTCAGGAAGCTGAAAAAAGGATTGCTCCTGGAAGTATTGATATTTCAAACAGCTCAGCTTCACATCTAAGAATGCATAAAATAAACCCCTCTTTCAAAGGGTCCTTTGCCTAAGTGCTCTCTCACCTGTGCACTGGAGCTGCTTCAACGTCATCTACATGGGGCAAAAGTTGTTGAATTACATCATGAAGTCCAGCTTTGTCTGGGATTATGTCTGTAATGGTAACACATCATTTACCTGGCCCCATGTGGGGTGAAGTGGTCCACAAAAATGAGCTGTCTAGATAATACAGTAACCACCCAAAGTCATAAAGGCCATAAACAGAGAACTAGAATTAGAACTTAGATTTTTCTGACTCCAAGTCCAGTGTTTCTTCCATTGCCTTGAAGCACCAAAAATATTTTTAGCCATTCAAAATGGAAATATTAACGGAAAAACAGTGAACATAACTTGATCTTTCCTTATCAATTCACAGCCATCACTAGGAACATTAGTTGTTGGATCTATTATAACATAGGGGCTACTGAGGCAGGTAGGGATATACTCCTCTATAAAATGCCCCCAACTGCCACATTCAGTGAGTTCTTGAGTCACTTTTATGTCCTCCACTCTTACTGTCACTCGTTAGCTTCTTGCTGCTCATATGTACCTCCCTCTGGCAGTCTTTCAAAGCCCTTCTAGTTAACTGCTTATCTACTACCGGCTGGAAAACTAGAGAATCAAGCTTGTAAAGACTGTGCATAAATTCAGAACGGTAGGAGGCTCTGAACAAGGACCCAGGAGCTCTCAGATGAGACAAGTACATGAAGCAGGAGCTCCACGGCGTTTCAGGTGAACGGAGATGTTTTCTGCTTAACCACCATTTCTCCTCTCTGATAAAGAAAGTTCAAGTTGTGAGAGAGACAACTTCCAGAAAAGCGAAGTGTTGCTGCATTCTGAAGAGTCTGTTCTCACTCAAAGTCAGTGGTACCCTGGGGAAGACTGGAATCCTCCAACGTACAGAAAAAACCCGGACATACCCCAAATAGTTCCTGATGGTACAAGGTTGAAAGTTATAATGAAATTCTACAAGGAACACAGAACTCAAGGTTCGAAAGTGTAGAGGTGGTGGAGATATGATGAAAAACTCAGAATTCTATCCCATTTTTCTTCTCAAGGACCACAAATCCTACAATTTCTTAATTTTGTTTTACTTCAAGCACACTAAGAACAGGAAAACCATGTCACATGATGGCTTGGAAGAAGCTGTGGCATCAATGAGTTTCCTCATCTGTAAAATGGAGATAATTACAGTATGAACCTCATAGGGCTGCTGGGAAAATTAAATGAGATAATTATGTAAAAGTAAGCATCATATAGTAGGCACTTAATATAACTGTCACTATTATTATCATCATCATCATCATCATTATTAGGTAGGGGAGAAGAAAAAGAGAGAAGAAAATCTACTTTCAGCGAAGTTTTTCAAAAAAGAATTAATTAAGCAGAAACAAAAAACGATTGTGCTGCCCCATTTTACTAAGCGCATCAAAGTAAATTAAGTTTAGGAAACGAGGCGATGCAAAGATTGAAAATAAAGAACAACTTTTTAAAATGCTTCAATCATTATCAAGACAACATTAGCAATAGAACACTCCAACTACTGTAGCAAAGGTTCCCAGGTTCATTTATGAGGGCAAAGGCTTCCTGCAAACGAAGACATAAATTCCAAATCGAGGCAGTAAGGATTGCTCGTGGAACTGTGCACACATTTGCAGAAAGCACTCACTGCTTAATACCCCCAATGTGAACTAGTGAAGGAACCCTAAAGAGATTGTGGATCTAGGCCAATATCAAGATGAGCTATCTTCAATTTCACGTGGTGAAAACATCTCACATCAAATTTCATAGGAGTTAAGTACCGGAGCAATTTTCTCAACAATTTGTTCTACCAGAATCTTGGGGAGGGGGTGTATTTTAGGGAAAAAGCAACTGTGTCCGCCAATTAAATTCATTGGACTACCAAGTAGTTATAAGAAAAAAGTGGATACTCTCTTTTTCTCAGCAATCAGTAATACATCATCTTGTAGCAGTCCCTGATTTTAGTCTTGTCTCTCCAGACAAGGAGACAATCCTACAGAAAGGATTTGGGGCAATGTCTCTACAAACATGGCATAATTGCCTTGAGGTCTAGGACCATGTTTTATTTGGTTCTTATGGGGTTTATTTTTTCTAAGAGCGAAGCAGGAAAAGAATAAGAAGAGAGAATGAGACAAGATAAAGAATGAGTACATATGGTGACAAGGTAGAAGGCACCGGCAATGAGTTCAGACATTAGTTGTCTCCGTGTTCCTTTGCTAGGGTTGTCCTTCTGCCTGCCCCCACAATTTGAGAAATAATATATTTATATGTATGTGTGTGTGTGTGTGTGTGTGTGTGTGTGTGTGTGTGTGTGTGTATGAGAGAGACAGAGAACGAGTTGGTGCTGCCCCCCTACTCCCTACCCTCTGTTCACATGACAAGCGTTCAGCTTCCATTCTATAGCAGCCATATCTGGAAGCTAATCCAATCAAAATCTTGTCAAAACTTCCTTTCTCTCTTAGTCTTATGCTGTTCCAGAACTAGAAAACACAACATGCAAAATGCAGAACTGGACAGAGATGTGAATGCTGACATGCAAGGCCCTCAGATAGACAGCCACGTCAGCTACTCTTCACGCTAGAATACCAGCGTGATCACTCCACCACCCCCATCCAGCCAGGCAATGGTAAGATAACATCTGTGGGCTTGGTTATTCTGGGAATGAAACAAATCACAAATACTCCATTCTAGAAAAGCCCCTCCACAGCCCATAGAGTAAGATTCAGCCCTCCACTTCAACTAGATCCTCATGTCACATCACTTCTTATCACCCTACTTTCAGCTAGTAGATCAGCTCCAAAAATCAATCTAAGAAGTACATGAATGGTACATGTATTTTTAAAATGAGCTTAAATTATTCATTCTTTTGCCAAATTGTTAGTCTCAACAAACTCTTCACAAGAGTCTGACTGCATAAATAGGTTAACAAATACTTCAAGCTTCTGTATTATACTTCATATAATCAACCCAACATCCCGAGGCTTTGACCCAAGAAACTGTTGTGAATGTATGTTTTATTAGCTAATTTGAATAATTTTCTCAGCTTATTCTAAGTATTTCATTATAATATGCAAAAGAAACTATAATCAACCCACCTTACAATTCAAACAGGTTAATTCTTATAAAGGTGCCAATTCTCTCCTTATGGGACAAGAAAAAGGCAGCTGATTCCATCTGCTTAAGGAAGGATAGAAGAAAGCCCCAATATCCATAATTAACTTTCTTTCACAGGAAGTGGCATAATGAGGTAGTTAAAAGCATACACTCTGAGAGCCAGGCCAACTGGGTTGAAATCCTACTTTCCCCATTTATTAGTTGTGTGACCTTGGGCAAGTTACTTAACCATTCTGTGCCTTGAGTTTTCATCCATAAAATGGGGAAACTAATAATACTACTTACTTCATAGGGTTTATTGTGAGGATTAAATGAATTAATATATGTAAAACACTTAAAAGAGTACCTAGCACATAATGCTATATAAGTGTTTGCTCTCACCACTACCATCATCCTCCTAGCTGGGTGTCTGAATCAAGGGAGATACTCCCCGTCCAGCTATGACAGTCCTACAAGTTAATAAGGAGAAATGTAATTTCCTACCCATTCTGGTAACACCACAACAGCTATCTTTTACAGTCGTACACAGGTATATTAAGGACTGAGACTCAGAAAAAGAGAAAGGATAATCACTCACACAAATGAGAAAATGTAGGGCCATTAAGCCAGTTTTTCCCTCTTAGATGGAAATAGTCCCAGTGGTCAGAAAGAGCTTGTGCATGTTCCACAAATATCCAACTAACTCCTGGAGAAAACTGGTATTTAAGTAAACATTTTTGTTTTTTAAACAAGTTTTATGGGCTAGTGGAGGGAAAGTACCATTTATTCTTTCTTCAGAGATTTCATCCTTTACATACAGGTAAACAGAATGTCCTTAGACAATGATTTTTGACAATACCCACCTTTCCAAAGATTGTAATGCAGCTTCTCTAAAAACCATGTTTTTCCTTAACCAGAATCTCTCACTGGGAGGTTTGTTGTTTTTTTTTTTTAATTTTAATTTTTATTTATTTTTTGGCTGTGTTGGGTCTTCATTGCTGCATGCGGGCTTTCTCTAGTTGCGGCGAGCTGGGGCTACTCTTCGGTGCCATGCGTGGACTTCTCACTGCAGTGGCTTCTCTTGTTGCAGAGCACAGGCTCTAGGCATGCGGGCTTCTCTTGTTGCAGAGCACAGGCTCTAGTTGTGGCTTGAGGGGTCAGTAGCTGTGGCGCACGGGCTTAGTTTCTCCACAGCATATGGAATCTTCCCGGACCAGGGATCGAACCCGTGTCCCCTGCATAGGCAGGCGGATTCGCAACCACTGCACCACCAGGGAAGTCCCTCACTGGGAGGTTTTTATGACAAGTATTAATGTTGGAATGGTAATTTATAAATTATACTTAGCATTTGAAAGCCCAGTGCCCAAATAATGATGCCATTGAGCAGCACATCTCAAATGATCCCCAGAACTCACCTTGGAAAACTGCAGCATTCTGAATAATTAAGAACTTGAGCTCCATACTTGCAGACTGAAGCAGTTGTTCCATGTTCAATCGTGCTGTTAGTTGGTATTTTTCTTCCATCTTTCTTGAGCAGCATGTTGGGCCCTTGGGGAGACATACTTGCAAATCTGATCCTGAAACAAACAAGTTTTTCATGTTTCAGTAAGCACAGTGTCACACACACACACACACACACACACACACACACACACACGAGGCAAACAAGGCAAAACAATGCATTTCTTGTAAAACACAGTAAAATCTTGATTATCCAAAATCAGCGTTTACCTTAACTAATCCCTGCTTTCTCCCTATTATCTTTATGACTGATTCTTTTTGAATAACTGTAAGAATTAATTGCCTAGGTTTGACTCATAAATGCTGTATAAACTAATTTATAGCACAAAGTATACGTCACTGAACACCAGTATTTAATTTGTCTGTTAAAAGACCAATCTTCACTCCTACAATTTCTTTTTCTTGATTATAATTTATGAATGAAAACACAAGCAAGAAGCCACTTTCAAACTTCCAGTTATGATTTCCTAATGAAATGTATGTCTGGGCAATCCAGTGTTGCCAACATTAACATTCAACCACCAAAATCCCTTACAACTCAACAATTCTAGCTCTAGCACAAATGCCAACCTCCCGCTCCTCTGAATTCCTGAGCTCCCTTATGATGCAGAATGCTTTTTTATTTCTGTATCTCGATAAAGATTTGCCAAATGAATAATCTTCTTGATTATCCCAAAGTTAGGGAATCAGAACCTCTTCTCAGTCCTCAACCAATGTGACCCTTTGCAGTCCTCACAGTTAACCAATCCCTCCTTAAAACACTCCCCCCGCCTTGCTTTAGTGAATCTACCCAGTTCACTAAACCTATCCACACACACCCCATACACCGCCCCCCCACTGCTATGGCTATTCTTATATATATATATTTTTTTAATATTTACTTATTTAATTTATTTATTTTGGCTGCGCTGGGTCTTCACTGCTGCACACAGGTTCTTTTAGTTGTGGCATGCAGACCCTTAGTTGTGGCATGCAGGTGGGATCTAGTTCCCTGACCAGGGATAGAACCCAGGCCCCCTGCATTGGGAGCGCGGAGTCCTACCCGCTGGACCACCAGGGAAGTCCCACTATGGCTATTCTTATCTATCTTTTCTTGCTTCCTCTTCGTCTGCCGATCACATAAATGTTGTTGACCCTCTTTCTCATTCTACATCTCTGCCCAACCCCAATGATCTTACCTAACCCCTGTGATTGCTGAACTCTCTAATCCTGCCTTCACCGTTCTTCTGAGCTCCAAAATCCCACATTTTCAACTACTCTGTGGGAATCTCAGATTCAGCAGACCCCAAACTGAACTCAATATATCCCATATGAACACACAAGTTCCATCTCCTGTATTCCGTACCTCAGTTAATGATTATCATCTACCAGGTTTCCCCATAAAAAAAACCCCTTTTTGTTGTTTTCAGCTCTTCGCTGGTGACTCAACACACTTCTGTATCCGTGGAAGTCATCAGCATATAAAAGAAAATTGAAGCCATGGGAGTAGGTGAGAGTCATTCAACAAATATTTTATTGGGTATCCACTATCTGACAAGCACTGTGGATACAGCAGTCTGTAAGGTCCCTGCCCTCGTGGAGCTTATATTCTGGGAGACAACAAACTACATATGTAAGGTCAAGCAGTGATAAGTACTACAGAGAAAATAAAACTAAGTAAGGAAGGGAAAACAAACTGTGGTATACACACACAATGGAATATTACTCAGCCATAAAAAGAAATAAACTATTGATACATGCCACCACATGGATGAACCCCGAAAACATTATGCTCGGTGAAAGAAACCAAATTTTAAAAATTACATACTGTATGGTTCCAGCTAGAAAGGGAAAGTTAATCTATGGTGACAGAAAGCAGTTCAGCGGTTGTTGGCGGAGATGAAGCAGTTCAGCAGGTGAGAGTGAGGAAATTTGGAGGAGTGATAGATATGTTCATTATTTTGATTGTGATGACTGTTTCATGGCTGTAAACATGTATCAAATTTATCAAACTGCACCCTTAAAATATGTATAGCTTATGGTATGTCAATTATACCTCAATATAGCTGCTGTTTTCTAATGTTTAAAAGTAAGGTAGATAGGGAATGTGGTGATTGCAGGGACGCTTCTATTTATGTAGGGTAATCAGGGATGGCTTCTTTCATAAGGTGACATTTGAGGAGAAATGAGGGAAGCAACGGAGAGTCCCAAGATTTTATATCCTCTACCAATGCTAGCAAATATTAGGGCTCAATGCATATTTAAGTCCAATCTCCTTCTTCTTCTGTAACTCCTGTTTTACTCAAACTTCCCCTTCAATTAGCATTTGTTGAGCTCTTCTGTGGTGGCCATGAAAATGTGCATCTCAGACCTCCTACCACAGGGAGTATAACTGCCGAACGGTCCCAGCGGCTGTGCTCTAAATTCAACGCCATGTCGTGCCCAGGCCACGATCCCTAGGGGCTGCTCCCAGCCAATGACAGCATGGCAAAGATGCCAAGTCCTGTGAGACACAGGACTTTGCTGACAGGCATTTTGGCTTGAGGACCCCCCACTGACCCTGACAAAACTTTCTTAAAACTGTACTGCAGTTTACATTCTCTCTACTCAACCTTCCTTCCTTCCCTCTCTCCTCCAAAGGGGTCAGACCTACACCACAGTCGAACGGCTCATTTCCTTCCCAAGTGTTTTCCCCAAGAAACTTCTTGCACATCTAGTGCTATATTGGCATGTGCTTCTCAGAGGACCCAGTCTAACATATCTTCTGTGTGCCAAGCACTGTGCTACATGGTAGAGGTACAGCTTTCAACAAGAGAGACACGGTCCTTATCCCAAGGAGCACA
The DNA here is from genome assembly GCF_003676395.1 of Aethalodelphis obliquidens. NCBI lineage: Eukaryota > Metazoa > Chordata > Mammalia > Artiodactyla > Delphinidae > Aethalodelphis > Aethalodelphis obliquidens. The sequence continues at coordinate 7,415,412 of NW_020838022.1, read as the reverse complement.
CTGTCTAGAGGGGTTAACAGAGATGAATACCTAGTGCATATAACTGGGTGCGATAAAGCGACATAGTTATCTAGGATGACAAAACATGTATATGAGATATCCCCCCAAGGGTGGACACCCCCAAAGTTCCATAAAGTCCTCGGCAAAGTAAGCTTTCATAATAAACATCAAATCTTACTGAAGTGAGGCTAGAAAGCATATTCAGACGCTTTAGACAGCTTTTCAATGACTGAGGTGTTTTTTTTTTTAAAAAAAGGTGGGGGGAACTAGTTAGCCCTAAGTTACCAGAAAATTTACTTTTGTTACAATCTCTGATTTCCCTAGGAATTCCAGTTATCATGGCCCTAATGTATGTGTCCAAGTTTTCTTCATTGAGGAATGAAATTCCTCCTCCTTAAGGGAGCTGCTGACAAAAGTAGTAAAGGAGAGCATGGATAACGTGTATCACCAAACCTAACGCAGCACTGCAGTTTGTAGTACTGGATGGAAAGGTGATGTTTAATGTGTCAAAACACAATTTGGGGTCTGGAGACGCAGAGTTCAGATTTATCTCCTATAAATGTCAATCTCATATACGAGCCTTAAACCGATTTTAACTAGGGTCTAAGCTCAAAGGCTTTATGATTATCTTCAGAAAAAGAAAAAAAACAGAGCTAGTTCTAGCTCACTGTGTTCTTTCTACATGAGGTTACAAAATGTAATGCCATTCTAGAAGTAGAAACTGACTCAGTTTATTGGACCAAGTAGGGAAAGAGTCCCCTTGGGGACAAGTGGCTAATCTAGATTTAAACAAGGGTAGTTGGGACACATGTGTAGATATGAAAAATCCTATATAGCAGGTACTTTCCAAACACCAGTTTATTTTCTTAGTATACTGATGCCTAAATAGTGTGTGGTTTAAAATGACTATATTTGCATACATTCATAAAATCAAATGTTATAGATAAAATTCTTTGTGTTGCTAAATTTCCATTGGTGATGATTTCCAGTTTTCAAGAATGGTAGGGTTTATTTGGCAGGGTGGCTGTTGGTACTGTTCTAACTCCCACCAGCTCTAGCTAGTGGGAGTTATAAAATAATAGGGCTCAGATCTTTTCTTTGTGAAGCGCTGTGAGTTGCTTACATCTTAGAAGGTAACAAACTGCCACTCAATGTACCAACAGAAGCCCAGGAATGACTCTTTAAATGACCATGACGCCAGTTTGGTTTGCCTTAATACGATAATTCATGAAGTAACTTAGAGCATGCATAGGGGTACCCCCCTTCCCTGAGGTGGTCAAGTCTCATCATTGTATAAACTCCTACGACCTCAGGAGTTCGGTTAGCCAAAATCTTTAAAGGACTAAAACCTCAAATGAGAACTTATGGGAAAACATGTCAGATGTCATGAAGAAAGGTACATGTTATATCCAAATATAAGAAATGTATATATAGCAATATTTATCCTCCCACCAACTTATCACAGCCTGGTTAATCAATAAACCAGTATAACTGATCTGGGGGCTAAGAGTTAGCTATAGATTTGAGGAAATAAAACATCTATAAACTGATAAGAATTCACGATTTCTGATAAGAATTCACGATTTCCAAACCAGGAAGGAGAGAAATAAATGCCCAAGGGAAAAACATTTTGTTTTAAGTAAATTTCATATAACTCAAAGGCCAGCTTAAAATAAGCCTCAGTACATGATAGCATAAGGAACAAAGTGGGCCAGGAGAGCTACACACACCTAAATGAAATGACAAAAATGAAATATAACCATTTCAATGCATGAACATGCCCATGAAAGAAACAAGACAGAAAGAACACACAAAACAGAAAGAAGTAGAGAAAGAATTTAGAGGGGAATCCTTATCAACAAAACAAAGAATTACTCTGGGCACCAAATCCCAAGTGGGATGAATAAAAAGTAGAACCGAGGGCAAATGACTAAGGAGGTACACTGAGAACTGGTACATACTTGTGTGAATAAAAGCAGAAAGGCCAATTCAAGAAATAAGATGTAACTTACAAAAGACATAGTAAGTAGCAAAGCATTCTTTAAGTATGTCAGGAACAAAAGAAGGTTAAGGGAAAATAGCTCCTTTATTAGATGGAAAGGAAAAGTAATCATGGACCACACTCGGCAAAGAGGTGCTCACATTTTTTTTTTTTTTTGTAAAAATGGAACTCAGCTGGGAAATGGGAATAGAGACAAGCACTATAGCCTGGGATGGAGATAAGGAGAAGACTTAGCAATTGACTATTCGAATGAGTCAGAAAGGTTCAACTCTTTAGGGCTTAATAAGTTGCATTCCCAGATGCTAAAAAAATAAAATAAAATAACTGAAGTCATTACAGGGCTGCTAGTTCCCATTTATTCTGGAGGGTTAAAAAGTACCTTCATACTATAATCTCCTCTCCTAGATTTTTAGTTCCTGAAGAGCAGAGAATGACTCCCATCTCCTTTGGGATGCCCCGGCGATCTCAGGCAGCCCTGTGCATGTAGTGGTGCATTAATGAGGGCTGCAGACTGAGAACACAGAAAGAACACTTTCTGTCTGATCTAAAAAGGAGGAGTGGAGACAGATGACCCTGAAAATGTTACATCTGTATGCTTTGATCTTGGAAAAATATATTAAAATACCACAAAAATCAATTTCCAAACATCTTGAAGATTCACAAATAGATGTTTCGCTTGAAGAAACTATAAAGTAATTTATTTCTAGTTATTTTGAGACACGGTCTTGCTTGCACAGTGGGCCCAGTTCTGGGTCTTACAACTGAGAAGGGATATTTGAGTTATGGAAGCCTTTCTCTGGAGGATTATTCCCATGTGTATTCAAGCTGGGCACCCTTACCAGTTGCTTTCCCTTCCAGAGGCTGAATCACAGGTGGTCCACCGAAAGCTCCCTCCTGATGTGTACTCTTGTGTAAGGGGGTCTCTTAGGTTTGGCTACCTGTGGCCTTGCCTTCTTGACCTATAACACAGACTCTCTCCTTTGGGCCTAGTTCTTACTCTTTTGGGCTCCATTCAAGGACTTGACATTTTAGACTGCTTCTGGTTTCCCTTAGCCACCTCCACCAGGACTGGGACTTCGGCTCCTCTCTGCCATGCAGTCACAGGTGCACCACACTCACTTGGAGACCCCATTCCAGGCCTGAGCTCTGTCCCTAATTGGAAAGGACAGTGAAAACTATACATGAGGCTGTTTAATTGTATCTGTTCTATTGGATTTTATTCCAAGTCAGTAAGTATTAACGGCCTGGAGGCCAGCATCATGGTAGGCAAAACACTTATGGTCCCTCTGGTCAAGTAGCTTACAATTTAGTCCTAGCCCCACCACTTACTAGCTTGCAACCAAGGGTAGATTATGTAACCTCTACACGCCTTTTCGTCCCTATTATCAATACCACTTACCTTGCAGAGTTGTTGCAAGGACTGAGAGAGATTATGCATGTAAAGCTCTTAGCCTACTTGGTACAAGGTAAATATTCAATATATGTTAAGTAAAATTAAAATAAACAAAAAACAAATTCATGCTAAGAGACCAGACTTTCACACACAAAAATAGCTAGAGAACAGTAAAAGCTGATATATGGTTAGGTGACAAAATATGCAGTATATTTTCTGAGGTGACAGAAATAGTCTATATTTTAATTGGGGTGGTAGTTACATGGGTATATAAAGTTGTCAAAACTCAGTAAATTCTTCACTCAAAATGAGTGTACTTTATTATTTATAAATTATATTTCAATAAAGTGGAATTTTCAAATATGTACTATAGACAACATTTGCTAGATAAGTACATGCTCACCAGAGGCTCTAGGGGTCAAAGAAGACTTCCAGGAGGAGGTAGGGCTTGAGCTACACGGTAAAAGATGAGAAGGCCAATGGGTGAAATGCATTTGGCACCTGTGGAATAGTGGGGCAAAATTAACCTGCCTGGAGAGAAACTAGAATCTGGGGTATAGCTAGCTTATCAGGCAAGGTGGGCCAGAGCGTGAAGGGCCTTGAATGCAGACAAAAGACTATGGGCTTGACTCCATGGACGATAAAGAACCACTGTTGAGTCTCAAGCAGAGGTATAATATGATGAAGGGTGCTGTTGAGGAAGATTAGTCTTACAGCTTGAAATTGGGAAATGAGCCAAATAACCTCTCAAGGTCACTTCCAGCCCTCCGATTCTCCAATTACCTCTATTATGTTCTATATGTTAGTTATTTTACTACACTGCAATTTTAGCTAATGACTATAAATTGTCAAAAATCACATTTAAAAACACACTAAAGAACAGAAGAAGTATTAATGTAGACCTTGATCCTTATACTTTTCTAAAAGCAGATAGAACATATTCAAACAGCAACAGAAGAGACTAAATCGTCAGGGCTCAGTAACAATGAAAACTGAAATCTTTTCCATATATATATACGTGTGTGTGTGTGTGTGTATGATGATTTCACACATTTTATTGCCAAGGTCTGCTTTATGAATGGCAGACTTTTTTGCTAACGAAAGTATGCTGTGCTAAAAATAATAATGTAATATTATCATTAAAGTAATATTAAACAAAGGAATGAATGATATCCAAAACTGGTTTGCTTCCTGACTTATAGGGAAAATAATAGATGCCTATTAGAATTATCCAAAGGATTAAGTGCAGGTTGCTCTACAAATGAACGAAAAAATAACGTATCAACCATTTCTAAAAGGTTTTCTTTTTAACAGAGGACAAGTCAATTTGCCATCCAGAAATATTAACTAATTTCCTTAGCATATAACAGTGACTTGCTATTAGAACGGTGCCTTTTCCCCTAATTAATCATTATCTAAATCAAATCTTACATGCTCATTAATTTCTTACTAATCAAGATAGGAATACAGATGAAAGAAATGGCTGCATTTGAAACCAGTGGGGAAAGTGAGGATTGCTGGTGGAAGAAATCGTCTTAGGGAACCCAGATGAAGGTTACCCTTCTGTTATTTAGCCTGAAAGAACATGACCTTGCAGAGGGCACACCTGGGTATCACGAGCTCAGACTTTAAAGCAAAGATCATGCCTGGGGCCGTGACAGACTCTGCCTCTGTAAAAGGCAGGCCAAAATGTTGCTACCACACTGGAGTACTGGGAGTTTAAAGCAACCCTGGAGATAAGCCTGAGAATTAAAGAACGAATTACCTTTATCTCTACTGCCAACTGTCAATTAACTGCATATCATTTCATGCCCAGTAAAGGTTGAATCCCTAGATCACTACACTCTCCCACAAAGAGGTTCTTTCTGGACCACATTCCCAAGCAGCAGTCAAACATGTGCTCTGGGAACACAAATTCACTGATTACATTCAGCCTGCCAAAGTGGTGAACAATTCATTCATACAACATTTACAGAATGCCTACTTTGTGCTAGGGTCTCTGCCCAACCCAAGGAATACAGTAACGAACAGGACACAGTCCCTGCCCTGGGGTTCACAGATTGGTTCAGGAAATGGACTCCCAAACTATCAATAACTAGAAACTTCTAGGTCACTCTGGACACCTCATTCACCTTCATCCCCTATAGCCAACTGTCACTAAATCCTACTGGTTATGCTTTTTAAATGTCCCTCATCATTCATCTTCTTTCCATCCTGGCCTCATCACCTCACCTCTTTTCACTTGGAAAACTATTACAGCCTCTAAACTGGCCTTCCTGCCTCTACCCTCTCTTCCACCCAAGCTGGAGAGAGACGTTGCTAAAGTACATATCTGATCACATCGTTCTCCTTCTTAAAAACGGAGCAGGGCTTCCCTGGTGGCGCAGTGGTTGAGAGTCCGCCTGCCGATGCAGGGGACACGGGTTCGTGCCCCGGTCCGGGAAGATCCCACATGCCGCGGAGCAGCTGGGCCCGTGAGCCATGGCCGCTGCGCCTGCGCGTCCGGAGCCTGTGCTCCGCAACAGGAGAGGCCACAACAGTGAGAGGCCCACGTACCGCAAAAAAAAAAAAATAAAAATAAAAATAAAAACGGAGCAAAGACACAGGCGTGTGAAAGTGGGTGGCATATACAGGCATTGCCAAGGAACCTGGTAAGGCTAGAGGGAAAAGCGAGCTGGTGGAAAGTAGCTGGGGCCGGATAAGGAGGAGTATGTGAGCCCCGCCACCAGAGGATTCCTAGTTATCTTTGGCTATTTTTTGTTTGTTGTCTTTTTACATTTTTTTCCAGCTTTCCTGAGGTATAATTGACTCTGAGTTATCTGTGGATTGGATTCTCACAGGAGAGAGTGTTCGCGGGGGCAGAGATGCACTCCAAAAGCTTTCTGTCCTTTGAATTCCCATAGCACTCTGCATCCTTTATAAAGACACTTCTCACACTCTCTAACTTGCATCATGGTTACATTTGCATGCCTTATCTTCACTAGGTTTAAGTTCCTTCAGGGAAAGACCCTTGACTGACTTATCTTTGTATCTCAAGGGGCTCGCTGACGTTTGGGCTTGATGTCCTCCCCTTTGACTTGGAAACAATGCCAGAACTTCAAGAGAGTTCAGTTTTAAAGGAACCAGGTCAGATTAATTGATGCTAATAGAGCAACTCGTAGAAGAACAGTATTCCAGGAAAACTAAAGAATCCTCAGAGCCCAAAATGGAGTTCTCTCTCACCTCCTCTTCACCCTTCTACTCTTCCCTCCAGCACCCCCCCCACATTATTTAGACAGGGTAAAAACTCTAATAAAAACAAAATTGGGTTGGAGGATATGCCAGTTGGGATAAAGAATCTTTTTATTTATTTATTTTTGGCTGCATTGGGTCTTCGTTGCCGCACGCGGGCTTTCTCTAGTTGCGGCGAGAGGGGGCTACTCTTCGTTGTGGTGCACGGGCTTCTCATGGCGGTGGCTTCTCATGTTGCGAAGCACAGGCTCTAGGCGTGCAGGCTTCAGTAGTTGTGGCACGCGGGCTCAGGAGTTGTGGCTCGCGGACTCTAGAGCGCAGGCTCAGTAGTTGTGGTGCACGGGCTTAGTTGCTCCGGGGCCTGTGGGATCTTCGCAGACCAGGGCTCGAACCCGTGTCCCCTGCATCGGCAGGTGGATTCTTAACCACTGTGCCACCAGGGAAGTTCCAGGATAAAGAATCTTTTAGAATTCTGCCAGAGGGACTAAACCAAGGCAATTTTCCTGTCTCCCCCTAGTCACTCTTTCACTAGTTGTTATTCTACTCAGATAAGTAGCGGAGATCCCATCTTTTAGGAGATGTATAATTCTTATTCTTCAGATACAATGTTCAAATACGCAGACCTGAAGCATAGCTGAGAATTTTGACACCCTAGGCCCAATCTAGGTGCTAGGCCATTTCCCCTGTGTATGAAATCACATCGGGTGGGGGGGTCGGGGGGAAAGAACCCTTCCCTACCGAGACTAAAGTGTTATTATCTGTTCTGCTACCAAATCAGCTGTGCGACTCAACCAAATACCTTTTCAGATCCGGGCCTGACTAGACGACCCTGCAGACAATTCCAGGTCTGAGAGTCTGCTTCCAACTATAGGTCAATCAATAGTCACTAAGCCCATTCTAGACTAGGCATTGGGAGGACACAAAAGAAGCAAAAGACCTGCCTCTGCCCTTCTAAGAAGGCTCTGTCAATAGCACTTGACAATAGCTATACATGAACATGGATATGAGGCCAAGGCAAAGACCAACAACTCAGCCTTTTCAGTGCTTCACCCCATGTAATAACCACATTCCCTTTTGTATACCCCTTTGTCTCCAGAGGCCAACTAATGTCAGACAGCTTCCTGATGGATGGCACGCAATAGCAAAGGGAAGGACTCTGGAATCAGACCAGGTTGTGAATCCCAGCTTCACCACGTAACAGCTGTGTGATCTTAGGCAAGTTACTGAATCTCTGAGCCTCAGCTTCCTTATCCATAAAACGGGAACAATAACACCTACCTCTCAAGGTGGTTGTGAGAATTAAACTCCTATTTAATGTTTCCCAAACACATGCCTTCATTTCCTGCTTCCCTAGAACAAGTTCCCCTTAGAGTAGAGAACTCTGGTAATTGGGATGATTCAAGAGGCCCAGAAAGTTCTCTTCTGTAGTGGACTGAACGGTGCCCCCCCAAAAGATTATGTCCATGTACTAACCCCTAGAACCAGTGAATGTGACCTTATTTGGAAAAAAAGGGTCTTGCAGATGTAATTAAATTAAGGATCTCAAGATGAGGTCATCCTGGATAATACAGGTGGGCCCTAAATCCCATGACATGTCCTTATGAATGACACACAGAGGAGAGACACAGGAAGAATAGAAGGCCATGTGGAGACAGAGGCAGACATTGGAATGATGCAGCCACAAGCCGAGGAAGGCCTGGAGCCCACAGAAGCCGGAAGAGGCCAGGAAGGACTCTCCCAGAGCCCTTGGAGGGAATGCAGCCCTGCGGACACCTTGATTTTGTACTTCTGGCCTCCAGAACTGTGAGCTAATCAATTCAGTTGTTTTAAGCCAGCAAATTTCAGGTCATTTGTTCTGGCAGCCCTAGGAAACTAGTACACCCTCTCTCTCCCACCTATAAGTACCTGCCTAGTAATGTCTAAAGGTTTCATCGTGGGTGAGTTACTACTTGGTTAAGCAATTTCATCAGGTGTTGTCTTAAAGCGTAACGTTCCTTGAGTCATTCCCTCATACCTCAAGGCTAAAGAGTTTACCTGGGAGCTTCCTGGAGCACAGGAAAGAGGGGGTGTGGTGGGGGAGTTAACCCAGCACACCTGGATAGGGACATGGGGCGATGTCAAAGGGAAAGATTGCAAAAAGATCAAAGGGGCCAAAACCAAATTTTATCTATGCTCAGCCTTGAGAAAGTCATATTGATGAAGCCCAAATGTTACTTTAACAGCATAGTCCCATACTATAAAACGGAAGTCTTGCAGAAGCAAAAAAATAACAACATTGCCTCAGTCCTTGGTTCATATTCCAGAAAGTCTGTTAGGAGGGTGCTCAGACTAATCCAAATGCCTCATTCTCGCTGCTCAAATGTGTTTGTTTTCAACTTATGGACACCAAGGGGGGAAAGCGGGGCCGGGGATGGGGGGGGGCGGTGGTGGGATGAATTGGGAGATTGGGATTGACATGTGTACACTGATGTGTATAAAACAGATAACTAATGAGAACCTGCTGTTTAAAAAATAAAACAAAATTCAAAAAACAATGTTTGTTTTCTTAAGCCTGATAAATTAGGTGTATTTTGTATACATGAGAAAAAGCATTTTAAGCTATTAGCAATCAAATAATCACAAAGAGAGCTGGGCAGCAATGGAATATGCCTATCAGTCTGGGCCTCCAGCCCAACCCTGAATTTGGTAGGAGTTTCTCTTCACATTACACCTGCCCTAGTCTTCCAGCACTTCTGGAGATGCTGTTTAACCAGCTCTCAGGCAAATCTTTCTGATGTCCAATTGCCCTTACTGTTAAGATGCTTCTCCCAGCTCTAATGGCTAACCTAAATTTCAGTTTCAAGCCATTGCACCTTGTAATTACTTTCTCAGCTGCTGTAAATAATCTGTGCCCTCTATTTTATCTTTCCCCTTTCCCCATGACAGGGACCTGTGGAAAAAGGAGTCGGTTGCCTTGTTAGTACAACATACACACTGCACCTGAGCAAAATGCAACCAAAAGAAAATCAAACACTCACTCTTGATCCCTGAGTGAGAAACAACGTTATTGATCTTTTCCTTTTTCCTATCCTTCAGCTGATCTGAGTGTCTACACTGACAGGCTCTAGTGCTGTGGCATTTATGCCATCTTGGGGACTAGCTGTGTAAATGCTCCAGTAATTTTATACAACTTCATCATACTGTTGTGTTAGAACTTGAGTATCTGAAGGACTGAGGAGAACAGATTTTCCGCCTCCTTCTCCTCCCCCACTCTCATGTAATATGAATCAAAATCTTCACTAATTGGCCCTCCTCCTGCCTGTTACTGAAGTCTAGACTTCGTGGCAACCCCTTCTGTGGAAGAGATTTAATGAAGGAGAAAGTGCATGGGAGGGGAGTTGGCAAGCAAACCACTGCAAAGCAGCTATAAGAAACTTGGAGGCACAAGGAGTTTTGGGTAAGCTGAGATTGGAAACTAAAGGATATGGTTTCAAACACACACAGACACACACACACACACACACGTTGGTGAATTCACTTTGCCCTGAACCAAATGTTTCCTAAAATTGAGGAAATTTTAAGTTGCATTAATGCAACACATTAAAGAGTTTTCAATGATGCTCAGTAGTGACTTTTTTCCTCCTTGCTTTCTTTGGGAGCCATGAAAAACAAAAATAAATTACCCAAACAGGTAATTTGGGGATTTGCCTTCCATTCCCATGATTTCACCGAAAAACTCAAAAATTTCTAATAGTAACTTCATTCTCCTGTCAAGCTGGGGGTGATTCAGATACAGAGCTCTCCAGAGCCCAGTGTGGGCTCCAAGAGGGAGTGCCAGGAGGGCTCCAGATCAAGCTGAAAGAACCAAGCCTGGATCCAGGATCTCCCTGTGGGCTGCTAGTATTATAGTCTGACCTGCCTCCTGAAAGCCACCAGATCCAGGATCTCCCTGTGGGCTGCTACTATTATAGTCTGACCTGCCTCCTGAAAGCCACCAGCTCTCAAGACTGCAGCAATTTCGTTTGGGAATGTCTGCCTCATTTAACTTTTACTTGTTTTCAAGAAAGAACTGAAATAAAGTAGAAATGACATGGGAACCATGGAGCCAATTCTCCCAAAACCATGCTGACCGCCTATGTATGTCTAAGGAGTGCGGGGTTCAAGGTAGCTGAGGCTACAGTCAACTAGGGCAGTGATGGAAACAGTTTGATGCAGTCACTGAGGCAGTTCAACTCAGAGACGATAACCTTCACTGAACGGGAAAATCAAATGCCCGTGACCCCAGGCTGCTGAGCTGCATTTGGGACGCAGCATTCCCACAGATTCAAGCCATCGCTCTTCCAAGGCCCTCCTCCTTCCCCTCAACAGATATGGAGACCCTCCATGCATGGTCCTCATCTGTCTCCATGTCTGCCTCCCCCACCAAGAACAGAGAGAGGGGAGTTTTTTTCTTCGAATCCCCAGCATCTCACACATACTGGGTTCTCAAAACTGGTTTCAGAAGTAATCCCCAGAAATGCTGAGCCCACCACAAGAGTAGTGATTAGGAACATGGTTCTGAAACCAGACTGAGTGGATTTAATTCATTTTGTAGCTATTTGACCTTGTACAAGTCACTAAACTTCTGTAAGCCTCGGTTTTCTCATCTGTAAAATGGGAGAAATAATAACACCCACCTGGTAGTTCTATTGTGAGGATTAAATGGGATGTTGCCCATAAAGGGCTCAGCATAGCGCCTGGCTCAATAAATGTTAATGATTATTAGCACTGCCCCCACCACAGGTGCTCAATAAAAACTTGCTGAATTGAACTCACAGCAGTGGGAATGACTAGCAGATGTGACGGCAGCTTGAGTTGTTTGGGGTTTTTTTAACGTTTTTCCCCACCTCACTCTACACCAGATGACCTCTGAGATTTTTTTTTCTTTTTCTTTTCTTTTTCTTTCTTTCTTTGCTTTTTGTTTTGTTTTGTTTGTTTGTTTGTTTTGTTGTTGTTGTGAAAAAGGATAGAATAGGGGATAGTTAGGCTCCGCTTTTGCTGATCTTCAGTTTTTCATTCAGGGCAGAAAACCAAGCCTGGCAAAGCCGGGCAGATGATTTTCTGAGAAATATGACACGGCTATTAAAAACCCTAAATGAAAGTTGTGTAATGAGCATGAATCTGAATACATTTAAGTTTTCTCTAGATCCAGTAATTCCAGCATCATCCTTATATATAGTTTTAAGTGTTTTTTTGCAAATGTGAGACCAAAACCCTAAAAGATAGCAGAATTTTTCCAAGGGTGGAGGTTGGGTTGAGGGTAGGGAGGGGTGCACAATTGTCATGAAAATTAACCCCTGAAAATGCACAGGATTTTATTACCAAATGGATGCCTGAGGAGATTACTAGATTTTTAGGGTCTTTACTATCAAGAGAGCAACCTGCATGCCTGAAATAATTAAGAAGAAACTCAATTATCGAGTAAACTGAAATTTCAAACCGCCCTGCTTACCTAAATGAGAAAAGCTGCTTAGACTAAAGCGTCATTACTTCTATTTAGACAAGCCTTAGCAAAGATATACAAGGAGCTAAGGAATGGGACCCCACATTCTTCCCTAAGCCACAACAATGCCTGTTTATGTAAATAGGATTTTCAATAACAGAACAGAATCTGAAAAAAATGTTTGCATTATTGTCTCTGAAAAAAATGCAAATGCAGAAGATGAAAGTCAAGGGGCTTTCACTATGATTGGGCACAGAATACCCTAAAATATTTATTTATTCTGTGCGAGTCTGGGCCTGGATTCCGAGTGGATCTAAGAAACAAGCAATGACTCTAAAGGTCTGAGTGGAGTAGGAAGAAGCACCAAGGTTTCTCTGACTCCATGCGAGTGAGCGCATATTTATTCAAAAACTCAGTTAAAAAGAAATAAAAGTAGTAGTAGATATCTATTTACGTTTATTTGGCAGCCCCTTCCAAAATCTGGGCCAGAACATAAATACCCTTGCCTCCATCATCACCATCTGACAATCAGACACTCTGGCCACATGACCATAACAACCTCCAGGCACAAACCAAAAGCTCATTAAAGACTATATGAAGGCTATTTATAGAAGAGCTAAACAAAGAAGGAAAGAACTACTAGCAAAATTAATTAGACTGTTCATACTTTGGACAACTATTACTATTTGTTTGAACTCAAGTGTCCAGTTCCTTTCCTGACTGGTATTGATGACTACAGAGATGCCACGTATCCAGGGTTTTCAACTGACCCTGTAGTTTTTTGGTTCAAGAACTCAGGTTTTGACCTACACTCTGTATATCAGCCTTCCTGTTGCTGTTTAGGCAGCTGATAAGAGGCAGAAATCCTTCTTGCTCATTAGGCCATTAGCTGCTGTTAAAGCAAAGGGCTCAGGGAGGGGGCTGTTCAGTGGCCCAGAGGAATGTGCCAAACTCCACATATAAAGCCAGCCCCAATTTGGGGTTAAGAATTTAACCTTAAAAGGCTGACAAGTCATAAATTTGCCTGAGGTTCATATATACGTGTGACTTTCACAGTTTATATTTCCTAGCCAGGACTCAAAGTCAAAACATGCCCCTGATTAATGAATGGTACTAATTGTTATTCCTGACTTGAGAACATTAGCCTTTATCCAAAATATTTTCTTAAAAAACACACAATCTCATACTTAAAACTCTCTGGCTTAGGGGAGTTTGGATAACTGGTCAGAAAAAAAAAAAAAAAGGAAGAGGAGGCTAATGTTATCTGTTACTGGTGCTACCATTTTGGTAGGCAAGATTGACTGAAAAGCTTCCATTTCACTGTGTCCATCAAGCAAAGTGCAAAGGAATGTCCTCCAAATCTAAACATCTGAGATAAAGCAACCATCTGTGAGTCCACACAAAAACTGAGCTGGGGCCCGGGCAGTGCGGAGGTGGGGGGATGGAGGGGCTAAAGTATCTTTAAGCACATTTTGTCTAACTTATCTTGTTAAATATTTATACATAACTGCATAACCTAACAACCTTGGCCAAGCTTGGAAGAGATAATAGATACAGGACAAACCAAAGATCCCCAAAGTGTAAACACAAAGAAAAAAATACCAAGGAATACTCCAACTGGAATACACTCTCTAACCTGTAGTCAACTTTGAAACGAGGACACTAAAATCCTACAAATGAAACAATGTCCTGAAACGTGATAATTTCATCAGGGAAAAGCAGGCTACAATTTGGTTAGCCTACAAGGTAGGTGTCAGTTCTACCCCACAGTAGCAGTCTTTCAAAGGGGCTCCCTTATCTTTAGAAAAAGGAAAGGCATTCAGTGTAAGAAAAGAGATTTCTAAGAACAGAGATGCAATTTGCATTCATTGAGAATTATGACAAAGTGAGAGAGAATGTAAGCTACATTGCAAGGATCTGAGGTATTCAAGTCAGATATATTTAGCCTTGTCCTATCTGTACAAAAAGCCTTTTAAATACTCAGAGTTCTTAGAAAGTGGAATGTAAATGCATCAGTGCATATTTTAGACCTCTTCATTTCCAAACTAAGGAATTGAATTTCACAATATCCCAAGAGAAGTAACCAGGTACCCAAATATGTGGGCAGAAATGCAAAGCCTGTTTTCTCTCCAGGATCACTGAGGGCAAGCGGATGTGGAGAAGGCAGGGGAAGATGGGGGAAGAGAGGGGAGAAAAGGAAATCAGGACCTATAGGAAAAGGAAACACAACTTAAAATAGAGAGGAAAATATAAAACATTCCACTCATCTATTTTTTTAAGAGAACGAGAAACACAAAAGCATTCAATAAATATAACAAACCATAAAACACCTTCTGTTCTAAACTATAACCACTTGAGAGAGTGTGAGGGTGGAAAAGAGGAAGGCGAAAAGGGAAGACGGGGAGCAGGCCAACAGACGATGAAGGGGGGACCCACTCTTCCCCTTACCGTGGGCATCAGAGTAACTTGGGCTACACTTCTTATCACCACTCTATGAAATGTTGATGAGCTTCTGGGGAATTTTCCCAAAATTGTTAGTTGGTAAAACATCTCATGGCCACTAGGACCTAACTTGAAAATAAAACTGGATATTGTTGAGGGGTGGGGTAAGACTACAAATGACTGAATAAATGTTGGTTCCAATATCACCTTCAGGCTTTGCGAATGAGGCAACCTTACTCTCTCAAAGAACAAAAAGGCAATCTGACAGCTTTTGAAGGCCAAAAGAACCTTCAGGCAATGTTATTAAATTGACCCACAGTACTGAAGTTTCAAAGGCAAGAAATGACTTGGGTTTTCGAAATTAACACTTGTATAAAACCTTCAGAATTCCATGGGGGGAAATAAACCTTTATTTCAGAAATAGACTTTGAAGTTTGAAGACAAAGCAGAAAATCTGTTTCTGAAAACAGAAGGGACTATTTGAAACACTCAGCACAGTTCTCCCATGGCTCTCTGAAACTCCTCGGGAGCTCCACTCTGACTTCTGGGGGTGGCCAGAGAAGACACACCTCAGAATGCCAGTAAAAGAGGACGTGGGAAACCAATAGTTCCCTAGGGTAAGAGCAAAATGATCTCAATTCGTATGTGCCTCTGGCCACATTAAATTAAGCCAAGGCCTAGACTAGAGGTTCTATCCATCTAGGGGAGCAAAGACTGTTTTTCAAACTGTCACGAAGTTATTAGCAAATGAGCAAAGATCCCGTAGGCTCTCTCTAGCCCACCCATTCTCACTTTCTTATGCTCCTTCCTTCTCTCCCTCTCCCCCCAACACTCTGAATCTCTCTCTCTCCTTCCCCCTCCTCCCATCCTCCCCGACTCCACCCATCCCCATCAATGAATAAACAGCTGAGGCACAGCACAAACTTGAGAAATCAAAAGAACAATGATCTATTACAAGCAAGACCCTCTCTTAAGTGTGCAAGGTTCTTACCCACAAGGGGTTTACATTTGCCTACAAATCACCTGGGGAATGCTGTTAAAAAATACAAATTCGGATTCAGTAGGTCTGGGATGGCATCTGAGATTCTGCTTTTTTTTTTTTTTGGTGCCGAAACCCCGGATTGAACCAAGATTCTGCATTTCTTATCAGCTCCCAGATGCTGCTGATGCTGCTGGTACATGGGCCACACTTTAACGAGCAAGGCTCTAGTAAGAAGAGAAAAGTACATAAATAATTACGAGAGCAAAGGAGAACCAAGGCCATGGGAGAAGTTCACTGATAGCAGGGTTCAAAGGGAGAAAGGATCACATCTAGTCATGGGGAAACATGAAGTGATTCATGAAGAAGATGACATTGTACTGACACCTTGAAAAGTGGGTAAGACGGCAGCAGGCACTGATGAGAGGAAGACAGTCAGGTGGTCTGTAAGCAGAGGCTGGGAGACAGACAACTACAGGGTCCTTTCAGCAACGAGTGCCAGCCTGTTATGCTTAAATGGAGGGCACACATGTCAACAGGATAAGAGTGAGAGGCATGATGGAGGGAGACTCGCAGGACTTGGCCATTTAATTTGGATGTGAGATGTGTAAAAAGAAAAGTCAAAGATGATTTCAAGGTTTCAAGTTGGGTCCCAAGCAGAGATGCTATCACCAGAAATACAGAATGTTGGAGAGAGGCCGGTTTGTGCAGATAGGAAAGGAAAATGATGGACTAATTTTTTACTGTGTTGAAAGTGAAGTGCTGGCAGGACTTCTGGATGGAGATATCTAGCAGGAAACCGGGAAATACTGAACTGGACAGCAAGGAAGAGGTCAGGTTGGGAAGAGATGGAGGAGTCATTCAAGCAGCGAAGATAATGAAGTCATGGGAATGGCTGTGGGAATGAACAAAGAGAGAACAGAAAGGGCAAAGGACAAACGCCACTGGAACACTTGCATCTAATAAAGGGTGGGAGGAAGAGCGTAAACAAGCAAAGAAAGAATCAGTTTTACAAGTAGGAGGGGAACCCAGCGTGTACAATATCCCAAAAGTCAAAGGAGTGTGGGAATTTAAGTCAAAGACTTTATATCCAGACCATATTCCTTCCCCTCGTAATCCAATGTGTACACTGGAAAGAGCATGAGCTATGGAGTGAGACAAATCTGGATGTATAATAAATCCTGGCTCCACCACTTACACAACCTTTGGGAAAGTAAACCTTTCTGGGCCTCAATTTCTTCATCTGTAAAACGGACATGACATCACCTACCTTTCAGCTTTGCTGTGTAGATTACATGAGAGATTAAATATAAAACAACTGACACGTAGTAGGCACTCAGTAAATTGTAGTTTTCATGCTCTTCACTTGTGGCCCTTCCAAACTATTCCATCAACCTAAAAGTAGCCTCAAAAAATCTACCTAAGAACAAGGAGTTTCAAGCTTATGTTGAATGAAAATAGATACCCTGATGAAGGTAAACTCGTGAACAGGGAAATTAAAGAAACCATTATGCCAGAGAAACAGAAAATTATACAATCCTCTCCCCCAACCAAGCAAAAAAAAAATATCACATCCCCATAGACACTTAAGTAAAGATCAGCCCAATTACACAAGTATTCCTAGTATTTGCTTGGAACCACATGTTTCAAAGGCTAGCCAGCATGGCCCAGTCTGAAATGGAATAGAGACCAGAGCTCCAAAGCTACACAGTATTACAGCATTCTTTCTCCAAAGGGGGAGAGCCAGAGGGGCCTACATGTTGGAACCAAGCCGATCTGTGGAACTCAGAACCTGCAGACACTTTATGAGTGGCTGCATTGTTTGCACATAAGATATATAAAAACAAGGCTTTCCAGACATAAATGTAATGTATGATTGTGAAAGACCACCCACTGCTAAGAGTAACAACGACTTTCAAACAGTTTAAATGACACACATAATTATTAATTATTGCTATCAAAAATAATAGAAATCTGATCCGTTGATTCTAATGTATTTTTCTACACAGAAGTATGTGTGTGTGTGGTGTGTGTGTGTGTGTGTGTGTGTGTGTGTGTGTTGGAGTACATTATCTTATTTGCAAAGTCTTGGACTATGACAACATATACTCATACTTTTAATCAAAAGAGTTCTTAAAGTCTTTGGCAGTTTTTAAAAAAACTCGCCAGATGTTGGCAAAACACATTTTAAGACATGTCACATGCAAAAGCCTGGAAAATATCATCCACACCCATGACTTCCAACTTGAGCCTATATGTCGATGAGTCCCAACTATGCTTCTCCTGAACTCCAGAAGAGTATATACACTCTTTCCCAGTGATCTCATCTATCCCCAGTTTTCAATTACCATCTACATGCTGACAATGTCCAAATATGTTATCTCCAGCCCTGACTGCTCTCTCTTCTATTATCCAACACACAACCTCAACTACCTACCAGACATTTCTGCCTCAATGATCAAAGGACCTCTCAAACTCAACCTGTTGAAAATCAAACTCATTATTTCACCCCTCAAAAATATGTTCCTCCTGTGTTTCACTCATTTATTCAACAAATATTTACTGAGCACCTATTATCTGCTGTAGCCTCACCACCCCGCAAAACTAGAAGTTCTAGACTCTCCCTTCTGTCCTCATAACCAGTCACCAAGTCATGTCTACTCTACTTCCTCTATTCTCTCAACTTTATCTTTTATTGTCCTAGTTACTGCCCTGGCTTTTCACGTGTATTATTAAAACTCCCTGCCACCACTCACTCCCCACTTATCCTCCATCCTAAGTAGCGTTTCCTCTTCTTAAAATGTTTTCATGGCTCCTCACCAGCCTTGGATACAGTCCAACAAAACTCCTCAGCATCTCCTACCTACTTTTCTTTTTCATCTTTCCTCTACTTTCCCCACATCTGTACTCCAAACAAGCCAAACTAGTCCAATACAACAAATATGTCATTTTGTCTCTTAAATCT
The DNA here is from genome assembly GCF_003676395.1 of Aethalodelphis obliquidens. Lineage (NCBI taxonomy): Eukaryota > Metazoa > Chordata > Mammalia > Artiodactyla > Delphinidae > Aethalodelphis > Aethalodelphis obliquidens. Next base: position 7,396,939 of record NW_020838022.1, on the reverse strand, counting down.
GTACCTTTGCACATACCGTACAGGACAGCCCACTTAAGGCAACTAGGCACCCTCTTCCATAGCTCAGCAGCACCCAGATCCCCACTGGGCACCCAGCTCATCATGCTGCCTTGACATCCATGGTTTTCCTTACTGGGTCCCTCCCTAAGCAATGGTTTATCTTATTCATCAGCTCAGTACCTGGCATAGAATCAGTGCTCAATAAATGTTGGTTGAAGCAAAGAATGAATGGAAAACTTTTAAATATTTATGCAGAGATAGCATATAAAGTTCATTATTAGTAGGTTCATTTTCTGACAATTTCCATCTGTTTTCCAAAACAGTTAAATGTGGTTCCCCAATAAAATCACTCCATGAAACCTAACTTGAAGTGCCTCTTGGGTCACAGTCTCATTTCTACGGAGCTCAACACGCAATCTAGCCAGTGCTAGAAGTAGCTCTCCAAAATGAACCAAATTCACAGTATGGGTTAACCATCACTACTTCAACAAGGATCACACCTCTGTACTTAGGGAAATGATGGAACTTTATAAATGAGCAGTAGCTCTATGATATCAGTGGCAATTAGCTCTGCAACAATTTGGGGCCAATCCAACTGAAAATGGTTTACTCAGGCTCTGAAAAGCTGTACCCCCCAGTTCTTCCCAGTGTAGGTTAGGCTTATTCTCTAGATTATTAAGGGGGTACAGTTGTAGGGATATTTTATATGTGTGTATGTATGAGTATACAAATATGTGTGTGTGTGTGTGTGTGTGTGTGGAACCAAGCAGATCTGTGGCACTCAGAACCTGCAGACACTGAGTGGTTGCATTGTTTGTACATAAGATATATAAAAGCAAAGCTTTCATGACACAAATGTAGGGTATGATTGTGAAAGACCACCCACTGCTAAGAGTAGCAATTCACAACTTTCAAACAGTTTAAATAACACATAATTACTAATTGTTGCTATCAAAATAATAGAAATATATATTCATACATATGTATAATCTATGAATATATATGTAAAACATATGCAAATACCACATTTAGATAAAGCTGCAGCTAAAATCTCTCTCTACTTGTCACTTCCTCCTCAAACTTTAGTTTTGAAAGAGGGGCAACAAGGCTCCCAGGGCCACAGAGAATAGAGAAATATGCTTCAACTTCACCACCCCCCTTCCTCAGTCTCTGCTGCAGATCAGTTTAGAAAATGATACATTCAGAGAATCAGTCATTCTCTAGGTATATGCCATCCTAGGACCTCATTTGACAGTGATCAAGTCCTCTAGAATATGTCTTTAGGTATTTATTCTTATAGTCATTCCAACCTTTAATAATAACTCTGTACAAGGCACTCTACTCGCCACTCTAGAGGATACCATGACAATCAAACATGGCTCCTACATTCAATGGGCATAGGGTCTGTCAGAGGCTATGAATAAACTATGGACTTCAAAAAACATGGATACTAAGTAAGAAGTATAAATAAGGTAATTCTGGGAACCGAATGCAATTAGGGCATATCTCTGTATTATCTCTGCACACATGATAATTTCCACGTTCAAATGTTTTCCAATCCTTTCCGTCTGTTATGTGCCAGTTAACTTTCTGATATATACCAGAATGAGGGCTCTTAACCTACTCCCTGTATCCATCACCCTAACTCTTCCTCTCTTCACCACGTTTCCCTCAGCTTCAATCATCCAGACCAAAATCTGACAAAGAGCAATGGAGAATCCCAGGATGCCAGAACACATACTGGAAGTATGTATTATGCAGAGTGTGGGAGAGAGGGAAGAGAACCATAATTAAGAAGGAAACTACGCAAATAGAATTCTAACATTATTTTTAAATGATCATCATTTCTTTCTCTTTTCCCCTCTTTCCTACTTGGGCCTGTATCTGAAAGAACTCCCGATGGGTCATCGCTAGCCAATTTTGAAAGTATGCCCTAATGCATACAGAAATTAAGAGGACTCTCAGGAGGCCCTTTAGACTACTCCAATAAAATTCCCATGGCTGAAACCCACTTTGGATTATGTCCTTTTCCACGTACATTTATGAAGTTTGATGTTATAGGTAAGAAACACCAAACACTGAGGGAAAACTTATATACATTTAGTGTATGCTTCTGTAACCAGTTGCATTATTTTCACACTAAATACCACAGATCTGTAAAGTGAAAATAAATATATGCATTTACGTATACATAAATATATTTATTTTTAAACTACTTAAAATAACCTTGTAAACAAGCACAAGCTACTTACCTCTTGTAAGACTTGGCTAGTCTACTTTTTCCAGGGAGTTATAGTACAGCCAAATGAATTAAGTCAATGTCCTTTTCACTTACCCATAGACAACAAATGGATTTTTGACCTGAAAAAGTAGTTACTTTTTTAGAAACCTTAGTATATTGGTAAAAAGGAATCAACGACTTAAATATTGGTTTTACGGAAATTTTATGGTTACATTTATAATTCCATTCATTCATTTAGCCTACAAATATTTATGGGGCACCTATTATTTGTACTATGCACTATGCTAGACACTGACGATACAAAGATACATAAAATACAGCCCCTATAACCTTGAGGAGATCACAGTCTAGTAGGGAGATACAGATGATCACAAACACATACCTTAAAGATACCATAATAAAGATTTCTAATTTTCCAGTAATAAACTTATATTCAAAAGGCAGAGTCAAAAGGCCAGTTAAAATTCTACTCTCAAAGTTTGCTGAATTTATAAGAAATAAATGCATGCTTCATTGTGGAAATTTTGAAAAATACAGAATACTCTCAAAATCATCACTTCTGAGAAATGTACATCTTTCAGGTGAATGGCTGGAATACAGTGTGTGGAAATTTCATTTATAATGGCTTTAACTTCTCTGTTCCTTTTTACTGCCACTTTCACTTGTATTTTATCTCTCTTCCTATCAATTATTTATCAATATAAGCCTATTAAGTATACTTCAAAGAGCTTAGTAGATTTACTAATCTAGCATATAAATACAATTTCAGCTACTAGGCATAATTAACTGTTCAGAACACTAGCAAAGCATTTGGGTCCTAACATTGACTCCTTTTTCCTCATGAGAAAAAATACAAACTCTCAAATAAGGCTTCATGTAGCTACACACATAGAGAGGCAAAAGTGAAAGTACCTTCCTTGTTAATCAATGCGGAGTCATTTTTGTTTAAAAATGGCAAACAAGTATTCCTAATAATTAGCACTTGGATAATTAATATTTAATTGGCCTAATTCGAAGAAGAGAACTAATACTTTACTTTGTATATTCAACAAGGTATTCAAGTGAGACTATAAGGTCCCAGTGAGCGTTTTCCCCTCACACACAGCATTTCAAAATGCACATTTTCTCTGCTGATATGCTCACCTTCGGGTTGCTGTGTGAATCGCAGTGTTCCTGTCATTACGTTTCAGAAGATAAATTCCCATTACTTTATGCTGTCTCTAAAGCCAGTCCGGGGCCCACGACTTGGACACTATTTTCTGATGCTCATTGCTTAATGGAGTGCTGGGGATCCTGTTTCAAGCCTGACAATTTGCTAAATATGGGCAGATGACTGGGGGATTTTTCTGCCCACACTTTCCATTAGACCCTAGATTACCAAAAACATCAAACCTGCTTAGAAGCTCAGCTAGGGCTGAAGAGATGCTGGCTCCTGGTATGGTCTCTGGAATTGAGCCTGTGCACAAATTCTGATCCCAGGTTACAGAAACCTGTGAGGTACATCAACAGGTCCATGCATGTGTCACAGCTCAACTCCCAAATATGGTAATGTCAACATTAGTGAGAAAGGTCTAGCTGACATTAAATCAAAGAGAGTTTGATTTAAGAGATGTCTTACAATTTATGTGCTATAATTGGTGATCTTTAACGATACTAGGGCAGTCATAACAATGTTGCTAATTTCAATTTGTTCTCTGGGTACTCAACATTCATAAACACTGCCTGATGGTAAGAGTCGCCAGCTAACTGAGGTAAGCCCGAACCAGTCTCCGGTCAAAATATATGCAGCTTGAAAAGTTTGTCCACATACCCCAATAATGTCTCATAAAAATCTGGACTTAGACTTTTCAAATAAGTAAGATGAGATCTAGCTTAAGAAAGTATTTGAGAGTTTCATAGAAGAATACATAACGATCTAGAAATTCTATTATCAATTATTTACTAAATGCTCTACGGTACTCTTAGCATTGTGCTCAACACTGCATCAAATACAGTGCTTTCCCTTTAAGGAGCTTATAATCTAAAACATACAAATAACCATATGCAGAAAAAAAGCGAGAGATCAGAGTAAAAGGAAGCATTCACAAAAATGTACAAATTCAGCATGCCAGAACTTTTCAGTTGAGCAATATGATCCCCAGTGAAATTCTTTCCAAATGATGTATCGTGTGCACAAGTTATAAGTGATTATCTTCAATTTTCTTAGAAATGAGTAATAAGATACCTCTTAAGAACCATGCTTTTGTATATGCATCAAACACTACAGTTGGCGTGGTCCTATTGATAACTGCCATTTAAGGAGAACATATTTTCTGCCTTGTCTCACATCAGACAAATCCAGACCTCTTTTCTCCCAGGTTGGTAATAAGCTGCCTTTTTCTAGGCTACAGTGAACAGCAAACATTGCAACTCCAAAGATGGAAGCAGCAGAATGCTCAAAAATATTGCATCAAAATATTGGATACAACCTACCAGCCCATAAGAAAAAAAAAAACACATTGCAAAACTGACACCATCTGTGTCATCTAGCATCCATCAAAATCCTCTTATGCTTCTATTTCCTAATGCTTACAAACAGAATTTGCTCCAAGAATTAAGAAAACTTTTTAAGATGGCGGCCCTATTAAGCGACCTCTCCCTATCTCCCACTTCATCTCGTCAGTTCTTTTCCCTTGCCCAGGCTGGCTATTGTGACCATTTCAGCCAATTTCCTGGAGGTATTTTCTAGCCCTTTTCACCCTATTTAATCCCACAAGTTTCCTGAGAAGCCTGTTTACTTGTATGCTCCCCCACTAGACTGTGAGCGCCTTGACAAAAGGGACTATGTCTTACTCCTCTCGGCACCCCCAAAACCTAACACAGAGCCTGCCAAGCAGCAGGCAGTCTGAGACTCCTTTCAGGCCAAGGCGCTCCACCGACCATCAGCCGTCTCCTCAATCGGATCGATGCTTCCCTCTGAGAACATCCCGTTACCGATCACCAGGATTAGCGTAATAAATATATTCAGACCACATTTGAGAGAGTTCTCTAAACTATTCCAAGTTAGCACATGGTGATACAACTTTTTCAAAGTTTGAACAAATCACCTGCTCACTCAACTGTCCAGTGCAATCTCAGAGGAGAGAAACCCCTCCCACACCTCACTCTTCTCTCCTGACTTTAGGACCACTAACTGCTTCCAGTTAATTGGGGAACCACAGCTGGCAACCCGGAGGAGGTTACTAGTTCTCATACTCTAAAGCAATAACAACGAATACCAAACTCTCTTTTCGAGAACGTTGATTTTTATTTTGATGTTGTTTCATCTATTTGAGAAACTCCAAGTCAGTTTTGGCTTTTCAAGGCTGCCTTTTACCCATTCGGGCATTTAGCCTCCTGAATTGGTTCTTGCACTTTCCAAGGCCCTCTAAGGCAAGATTCCTCAGTCTTTGGGGAGTTGCAACACTACCACGGTTTGTTTGATTTTCTCATTCCCATCCGTCCCCTTCACCACCACCCCTACAAAAGTGGTGTATGGCATTCATAAAGTGAATTACACTTGATTTTTGTTTAGAGGAGTTTTTTTTCAGACTTCTGTAACATTCCCTTGAGACAACTGGAAACATCGTTGTCTGATTACTAGCTCACTTTCCTCGCCTAAAATTGTATCCATTCCTGATTGCGCCTGTGGGTAGGTTAAGCAAAACAAAATAAACATCTAGACTTATGAGCTCATTGGCTTTTTTCTGAATTTTTCTAAATTAAATAAGGGCAAAAGAGCTGCACTGAAAGTCAGTTATATGGATTTTTCTGCCAAATGCTAACTCTGTGTGCCTGGTTTCCATCTGTGGTGCTTTCCAAGTTACAAATCCTTAGGAAAAAAAAGAGTGGGGTACGAAAAGATCTATGGATTTGGGGGGCATGCTATTTAGAGTTGCTATCCTGCGCCTTTGAACACTAAAAGAAATGGGAACGTGAGATCGTAAGGCTTTAGATCAGCTTTGTGGAAGTCTAGTGTAGTCCTTCAGCACCAGTGATTTATTTTTTAGGCCTGCTGATTTCAAATGCCATTTAGTCTCATCCATATTAGCATAAGAAATGTACCTTATCCACTCTAACCCAATTCTGCTAATGGCCTAAGTTAACAGTCAATCCCATGCTCCCCCTAAGTGAGACAAGACATTCTTGAGGATTTCTCCTTACTGTGACCAAATCTCGTTTTATCTGGGACAAAGAAAGCTTTAATGCAGTTAATATAGTGGAGCAGAAGAAATGAACACGGCTTAAAATAGAGATGGGAAAGAAAAGTCAAGCGGTCATCACGATGGTTCATAACTATCAAATAATTTGCAGCTCTCTTTCAATTTCCAACCACTGAACGACAGCAGCAAATCACACATTTATTCACTTTGAAATTATGCACTTGCCATTGTATTTAGTCGGCCATTATCGTCTCTTCTCTGAAATACTGATGAGCTCTTTCCACACACGGACATTAGGATTTTTACCATGCTTTCCATATCTACAGTGACCATATTTGTCCAACTAAAATTCAGGACACGTGGTTTCATGCCAGGACAGAGTACTGGAAATCTGCACCGTCCCAGAAAATCCAGCCTATATGGTAGCTGTGTGGGTATCGCCATATTTGAAATTTGGCTTTGCTCCAGGGTGAGTCAGAACAGTGCCTGCCACGTAGAAGGTGCTCAACAGGGCATATGTTTGTTAAACAGAAGTGAAGTAGGGAATGTTGGGTTTATACGGTAAAGACCCTTGGAAAGGGATTTTTTCCTATAGAGTTTGGGAAGTACTTGAGGAAAATGAAAAATCTCCATTACGAGTCCCTGCTCTCTGTATGTAACATGGCCATCCTTAGGCCAGGAGTAAGGGAGCTTGGAAGGAGGGAGCCCAGGCCATATCTCATACACACAGTGTGTGGGCCCTCCCAATACTTTTATACAGATGCTGCAAAGAGGCAGGCAGCCAGAGAGCTGGGGGAGGGCAAGGGAGGGTGAGCTCCTGCTTGAGCCTGTGTAGAGGGGGGTTGCTAAATGAGTATCTGTGCATTCCCTCTGGTCTTTTTCCTCTTTTAAGCACAATCTTTACCCCTTGGCTTCAAACCCGCCCAGTGTGGCCCCCGCTCCAACCCTGGATCCATTCATCTTGTGGGGGGGGGCTCATCCTGTGAGGACAAATTTTTACATTACCAACAAAAGCATGTTCTCTGGCCTTACCAAGCTAATTACCAGGGCACTTCGAGGGGAGAGAGATTCGCCTGCTGTTGCAGCTCTGTGGAGCTGATTCATAGGTTGCCCCTTACGGCTCCTGCACACGCCCACGTGGTACGTTATTAACACTTAACAGAGGGAGAGGTAGTTCTACCCTTCCTTAGAGCGAAATCCTGCAAAGCAATATTTAACATATGCGCAAACGCATTTCAGTCACCAAAAAGGGTGAGCAATTACCTTTGCAACTAAACAGCAGGCTCGCTCGGCTCTTTTCATCCACCTAAAGAAAAGGCTGAGGGCGCGCTGGCTGCCTAGGTAACCTCCCGCTAGTGAACGCTCGCCGGCAGCGCCCACAGGGCGCGCATCGCATTCACAACTTGGCCCAACCATCAGGCCCGCCTCCCCGACTTGTTGAGAGCCACGAGCCAAGTTTTGGCGAGGGCTGCTCCCCGATCCCTCGGAAACGCGGGACGCGCGCCTCGCTGGATGCCTGGGTGGCGAAGAGACACCGGAGGCCACAAACGTCTTACGGTTTGTGAATACAGCCAGCCGTTTCTTAGAGCGCACCTCTGATAAATAAACCTGTTTGAAGCCGACTCTTCTTGCCTGCATTGCCAGTGTAGCAACTTGTCCTAATTGGATTCTAAGGCAGGCTTTTAGGACTCCAACCGTGGGACAGTCAATCACACAAGGCCATTAATATTCATCTGTTGACAGCGGCAGCGCTCAGGGAAGGCTAAAATATGCCCTTACAACACGACCTGATTGTGCAGAACAAAAGGCAAGCGTTCAGAAACTTTCCTCCACCTAAAATCATCTCCCCTTCAGGGTCCAGCCTGTCAAGAAGGCAGATGAGTTTGAGAAGGGGAGGAGTTAAATCATCTTTGGACTCCTGCTCCCCGGGCCAGCGGCCCGGTTTTGGAAACGATTTCGCCAGCCTAGAGAAGAGACGCTGTTTTGAAGGGAAAGGCTCAGTCCTCCTCATTGGGGGGACCCTCCTGCCTACTCAAAAGTTTCCCTCCGTGTGTCTTTACCTGCCACTGCGGATTCGGAGATCTGTCCTCAACTTTGCCTGCACTTGGGCCCGCGAGCCTCGGGAACCCAGGCTGCGGAAAGGAGGGCGTGAGGGCAGGTTGGGGAAAGAATGGCCGGAGCCGCGGTCCAGCTGAGGCTGAAATTCTGGCACGTACGTGCGAGCGAGGGTGGCAAATTCCAGAGGCACCAGCTAGGATGTGGGGCGCCAGTTCGCTGAGGCAGGGAGAACCAGCTCCAGCCTTCCTGCCCTCCCCCAAAAAATGGGCGCTCGCTAGAAAGGCCATGCTCGCGGTTCCTCCCAGTCGCACCTTCGCTGACAGCCCAGCAAGCTTGGGAGATGCGAACACGGCCCACATATACCCTTCTTCCCTTTCTCGGGAGACCTGGCCGGGCGGCCCGGGCACGGCGACCACTCCCAGGTGCCCGGCCGCTAGGCTCACGATCGCGGCCCCGTGGGACTAGCGCGCTCGGGTTACCTCCACCATGCGCCCCTTGGCTCACCGCCGGGCGCGGGGAACGCGCGAGGGACGACTCCTCACCTGGCACCGGGGTTTCAGGCACCCACTTGAGTCCGGGCTGCAGTCTCTGGAAGAAGGAGCGGACCTGGTGACAGGTGGCGTCCGGCGGCGGCGGCGGGGGCTGTGCCTGTCCCGGGCAGTCCAAGCTGAGCAGCATCGCCACCACCAAGCACGCGGTGCGCACGGGCCCTGCCATCCTGCTTCGCCGGGAGCGAGGAGAGAGCGGGAGAGTGGCAGCGGGGGCGAGAGCGGTCCCAGGACTCAGCAAGCCTGGCAGTGGCCCTAAGGAGCGGGAGACGTGCCGCTACCCAGCCGCTGCAAAAGTTTCCTCGCAGCTACCTGGGCGCTGGGCGAGGGCGGGAACGGCTCGGCGGCTCGGGGCGGGGCGGGGTTGACCGGGTTGGGGCGGGGCGAGGAGGGACCGGGTGGGGCGGGGCGAGGCGAACTGCGCGGCCGGGGGGCGGTGGCGGCCGCGCGGCGAGGCTGCGGGCACGGGGCTGCGAGGACTGCTGGGGCACCGCGGCGCGGGGACCGGGCAGGAGCGGCGCGAGAGGAGGACGCGGAGCGCGTGCGGTGCCTCCTGGCCCCGCAGCCCAGCTGCCGGCTCGCCGCCGCTCTACACAGAGAGCTCTGGCATAACTACTGCAGAGGGGCTGCAGGCTCGGGCGCGCTGATTGGCTTCCCAGCAGCCGTCCCCTCTGACTGGCTCTGGGAGAAGTTCCCCAGCCTCACTCCTCCTTCCCGCCGCTCATTGGCCTACAGCCGAGAGGGCTTTTCCCTTTAGGATTTTTGCAACCTCTCCATCCTTCCTTGGGGGTGCGTGGGGGTCCCTGGCTTCGGTATCCCTCCTCCCAGCCCGGTCCAGCTCGTCTCTGGCCACAAGAGCCTCTCAAGAGGTCTTCCTCCTCCGCACAAAATCCACCTCCTCTTCCTGTTCTCTGAGGAGCTTCCCTCGAACCGTTTTCCCAACGCAGCTCTGGCCGGGTTCGGAAACCCACCCCACAGATAGTCCCATTCAGGGGCAGCTGGGGACCGCTGGCAGAGAGGGGCAGGAGGTTCACAGCCTGCCTCACCTTTGAATACTGTACCTAAAAAGTCTGACAGCCCGTGGGGCTTACTAGATTTAATTTAATAGAACCACGCAAAGTCAGAGAAGTCACCTGATCCCAGGATGAAATCTGTCTCCTGTAAGGTAGCTCCTGGTGACCTTTCATGAAGCAAAGCATAACTGGTGACAACAAGATAACCTGGGGCTTAAAGTCAGCCTAACTCATTAGAAAATTGTTTCACACAGCAAATTCATTGAGCCAGAGCTAGCCTGCTTGAGACGTCTCCAAGACCCAAATCCCCACCTCTCCTGTTTAAATGTCATCATCTGAAACCCAGTTCTTTGAAAATCAGATACCTCTCAGAGGAGGAGTGTATTTGGTCATTACCCATATGCTCCTAAGTAGGGATCTTAAACTCCCTGGTTCTTTCTGTGACTCCCACACACACCTAAGCACAATGTCTGGCACATAGCAGGAACTCGATAAGTGTTTGTATAATGAAATGATTTAACACCTCAGTGTGAATTAGTTTATCATCTGATCGTGTTGTCTCTGATCTAGGTAAAAGCAGGTTTAGGTAAGGAAAGAAAAAGGAGAGCCTCCACCCCAGGAATTCTCCAATGAGTACCAGCCAGGCCAGGGGCGGAGAGGAGAGGTCGTGTGCCAGAACTTGTGGACTGAGAAGAGAGGCAAAGGAAAGATAGGTGGCTGAGGAGCTCATTCATTCGTTCAGTAACAAATATTTGAATTGCTGCTACATGCCAGACACTGTGAGATACAAACAGACAGTGGGATACAAAGATTAACCTGTGGTACCTGACCTCAAAGAGCTACAGGTCTTGTGGGAAAGACAACTAAACAGAAAAATGTTAACACAGCATGTGGTAAGTGCTAACATAGAGGCAAATGCAGAGTTCTAAGAGGGTGAGAAGGCAAGCCACAGAAACCTTCCCAGAGGGGGTGATGCCCTAAACTCAGGCTTGAAAGACCAGTAGGAGTTGAGGTGAGAAAAGAAGATGGGGGAAAGGGGGGCAAAGGAAAAGAAGCAGGACGAACAAAGATTCTGACAGGAGAGAGCCTGGCATGGCCCAGTGGGATGGTGGGAGGTGCGAGTAATGGCTTCAGGCTGGGGAGTTAGAAGAGCTACAGCAGCAGAGGTAAGCAAGGGTCAGATTATGCAGAGTCCCCAAACCATGCAAAGGAGCCTGGGGAACCACTTAAGGAAACTCTAAGCAGACAGGTGACATGACCTTATTTGCCCCATGAAAAGATCTCTCCAGCAACATTGTGGAGAATGGCTTGGAGAAGGAAGAGGTTTGGAAGCAAGTCAAGAGGCTGTGAAAATAATCCAGACAAGAAATGATAAACTCCTGTGTCAGAGGAGACTTGGAAAGGGAAAAAACTACTGGAGATATTTAGGAGATAGAATTCAAAAGGCACCTAGTGGATCTGGGGGTTGGGAGAGAGAGATTCAAGGACGGAGGGCTCATTCATTCTTTTTTTTTCAACAAACATTTGAGTGCAGCCTACGTATCTGGCATTCTTCTCCTACTTCATAATTTTGCCTGGGGCTAGGCCTGCGCCTGCATTGAACATTTGACAAATGACATATCCACTTTAAAAGAAACACCAATTAAGAGTCATAATTTGGCTGGTGAGTTTGATACGTTCCACCTGTGGAGCCCTGTGACCAAAGGGCAGATTGGAAGGCAAGCATTGATTGAATTTCATGACCTCGCAGAGGAAGACATGACCTCCCATAAATTCATGATCTTCCAGAGCTCATGCAACTAACTACAAAGGCAACAGTTGTTTTCAACTACTGGGTACTGAGTACCTTGAAAAGAGGGGCTACGACTTCTTATTTTTAATACATACTTTTATATCTAATACACTTTGTATGAACCAGAGCAGTGCTTCCCAAAGTGAATCCCTGGTGGTATGTGGGCCAGTGAAGTTTTTGGTTTTTTTAAAATAAATATTTGTTGTAATGTGGATCAGAAATTATGTATAAGCATAGTAGCGTATCCAACCCATGACTTCATTAGGACAAAGCTAGGTAGACAGTACTGTGATAAATTCCCTTCAATAAAAATGTGAGCTGGCCTAAAATAATATTAAACAGTATTGAGAATACGAGGATATAGCAAAACTTGTGCGGTGGTATGTGAAAGACAAGGATTTGGACTTAGGTCGTAAGCAAACTGACCCTGAGGTTTTGGCAAGTATTTCTTTGGCCTTAAAGCTTCTGCGCCGCCTCCAAGCAGCTACATGAGGGTTTTAAGCCGACCTAAGGTAGGAGTTAATATAACTTTCTAGGCTTAAGGAGTGGTTGCATTTTTTTAATAAGTGACTCTCAAAGACTTTCTAGCCTTCCAGCCCACAAGCTGTAACTCTAACAGTGGAATTTCAAGCACTGGAATAAGCACCGAAGAATAGGTTTTTGGTCAGGAAAGCCTGCAGGGGCACTACGGACAGCTGTCTATCGAGTGTGTGGAATTTTACTGACAAAATCCAGTTCCTTTACCAAAGCGTCAAATCTGTTCCTTTATATGCTATATACTGCTGAGATGGGTGACTATGAATTAAGATCGGGTTTTCTCTTTCCCTTTTACATAAACAACTGTCTTACTTTTCAAGGCTCCCTTCCTCATATTAGAAGTCAGGCCAATGACTCATCCTTATTCTTCAACTAGAAGAGACAAAGAGAAACAATCAGTCTAGAAACACAAAAGGATGTGCTGATTGAGCCGGTGTTCACTTTCTACAATTCATGGCTCTGTGCTTTCAGGCCCAGTTGGAAGCATTTAGATAACACCATTGGGCCCCATTTTCCTCTTTGGGCCTCAAAGGAAGGCTACCTAGCACAGCAGGCCCAGAAGAACTTTTCTTCACCTTTCGTTCCTAGTCTCCAGTTTGAAAGAATTCGAGAATTCCCAGCTGTAGCCAGCAGCTATTATCTTGCTGTATCTGGGAGGAGAGTCTGGTTCTATGGCTCCAAAAGCAGCATAAATCAAGGTTTCTGGGAGAGGGTTAAGAAAGGGTGTTCAACAGCTGCCGCCATGGGAGGGGCTCATGCATAGCCCTGCACACGGCCACACACGCACACACGGTTTGTCTTGGGCCCGGTTCCCTTTGCCGCCACAGGTGATGCTCTCCCCTCCCCAGCCCCCTGAGGTACACGGCATCTCCTCCCCTTCACACCACCCTCGAAACCTGCTTTCTGAGAAGAAATTTTAAAACTCATCCGCTTACAGGGTATACGGTTGATAGGATACAATGGGGCTGCTCACCCAGGGGTAGGGGTATTGAAACAGGGATCAAAGCTTTAAACCGAAGGAACAGGGCTCTAAAAACTGTGGAATTCCAGGCATTTGCCAGTGGGAAGGGAGTGTTTAAACTGAGGGGCAATGAGGCCTTTTTAGGTACACCTGAAATCACATCATGTAGACAGTTGCTTCTATGTTAGACGGGCGCTGTTCACAGTCAACACCTCCCTAGCCACACCTCTGCACTCTGGCACACAGCCACTTTGTCTCCTTCTCTTGCAGTGTATGACTCCTTTGTGGGACAGAGGGGAGGGGAGGCGCCAGGCACACTGATCCCAATTCTCCCAAATGTATAAGCTATGATCAGAGAATGAATTATGGTCCTTTGGGAGAGAGTGTTCATTCATTCACCCCAGCCAGCAGGCCAGTGCAATGTAAATGGTAACTTTGTAAGTTGAAAGACTTAAAGCCATTTTGAAAATTGCATAATAATCCCAGGTAGAATTTGGCTCTATGTGTATGGAAAATTAATAGGTCCGGCTGAGATGCTTGCATTATGAGTTGTGGATGGATAGCCTCTCCCCAGACCGGGACTATGCTTTGCCCTCTCTAAATCCACAAAATATACTGAGGTTCTTGTAAGTTAGAGTTGAAGACTTTGAAAAAAAACTATTGAGGTTTTTATTTGTGGCATCATGTTGATTGCTGTAAATAAAAAATTATTCTATTCTGTCTTCGTTTGTGTCAGGAATATTGATCTACATTCCTAACATATTTCTTCATACCCCTAGTCCATTGAGTTTCGTTTTTTTTTTTTTGATTGGGCAGATATACTATATGTATATCTAACATTTTGTCTCTATTGCATAGCAGGGTCGGTTTTCTATTAAAATTTAAGGGGGTTGTAGTTTGGTGATTGAGAAGATGGTAGCTTTGAATCTAAAGGTTGGTGACGCCTGAGGCACAGCTTTATGCGCCGCATGGCAATTCACGAATACTTTGTTTTGCTTTGAATTATTGTATCCCCCCAAACACAGTGGCTCAGGTAATGTAATATATTTATTTTGCTGTATGGTGTGTAGAATCTATAAGTAATTTTACTAAGTTCTTTCTGGGTCTTTATGCTCTGGAATCTGGGTCCCCAATAGGTCAACAGTTGATCTCTAACCATTGACCTCTCACATGTTTGCTTCCCTCAAGGTCCTTTCCCCTCCCCACAGCTCCCTGGATTCCCAGCAACACATGGGAGGAAGTCAACAGCCAGCCACCACCACAGACAGCAACTCATACTTTCAGCGGCCTCGTCCATCCCACTTCCCAAGCCTCACCCACAGTCCTAAATCTTGGGGAATTTCAACAGTAGCATCTCATATGAAAAGGCCATCCCCACCCCTACCCCTAACTCTATAGTTATTGTAAAGTCTATCCATTAGGAACTGTGTTTTTGAGAGGCAGTACTGGGACCTGTAGCCGAAGGAGGGGAAGAGCAGTACCAGAACATTCCATGCCTTACCAACCAAGCCCAGAGTCGGCTATACTTGTACCAACACCTGGGGTGACCACTACATTTGCCACATTGGGTAGCAAATGTATGTTTACTTTTTTGTCTCTACCATGACTTGTGAGCTTTAGATGCGCAGGAGTTCATATTAATGTCAGAAAATAAAAATAATATTAAGTAAATTGATCCTTCACTACAGACTGTTTGAGAAGCATTATGCTAAGTATGTGCACGGTGCTTTGGCCCATGGTAGTCACTGAGTAAATGTTTTTAAATAAAGCCCTGAAATGCTTTTCTTTACAAAAATAAATTCCTGCATTCCCTAATGATAGAGAGTTCCTATTAAAAGCACAAGGCATAAAAACTTTCCAATAATAGGTAGCCCATTTGAGGATAAATGTCTAACTAAAAGATTTCTCCTACAAAAAGTATCCCACAGGGACCCTCTTCTTCTGTGGCTCGCTCTTATTCAAGCAATACTCAGAAGTCAGTAAATATGGTTTGCATGAGATTTTGCATCTCAGTAGAACTTGGTGTAAATCACAGATTGGAGGTTGAACTCCACTACCTTCGTGTTTTATTTTCTCCATTATTTCCCCGCTAATTTATGTCATGTTTTCTGTTGTAAATGAGATGCTAGCCTGTGTACCAAAACATAGCAAACATACCAAAACAAAGCAAGATGATAAGATCCAGAGGGAAGTACTGCTTCCTTGGAATGCCTTCATCTCATTCATTCTTATAACATGTCAGAAGTATAGCAAGTCTCCCCTGCCATAAATAAATTGTATGTCATTACTCAGAAGATTTAAGCTCTGTTGGATGTCTCCAGTCGTTCCCTAACTGCTGTTAAACTTATGGTTAATGTCATATGGTTTGTTAGCAGCTTTTTGTCTGGTATTGTTCTGAAGTTGTTTCGTGTGGGAGTATCCTGTCTTCCCAAATAGATTGGGATAATCGAAAGAGCAGAGGACCAGCAGTCCAAAGAGCTGGTTTCTAGTTCTTGTTCTGCCACTCTGAGCATTGTGACCCTGAATCAGTAGCTTAACATCTCTGAACCGCAGTCTCCTTAACTGTAAATTGAGGATGGCGGACTACATGCTCTCTAAGGTTCCTCCTACCTCTGACAGTCTGTATTTCTATGGTTGTGAACTCCTTGAGGGAAGGGTTCTTATACTTCTGTACCCAGAATCTGGAGCAGTGCCTAGAATGTATAGTGGGGCCCCAGTACATATTTATTGAATGCATGGCTGAATGCATCCCTCACCACACAGACCCCAGAAATGGCTCCATCGGAGATTCTCAAGAAATATTTGTTGATTCATCAGTGCGCTTCTTAATCAAAGTACTGTGTACAGATGTAGAGAACAAACGAATGGACACCAAGGGGAGAAAGTGGCAGGGGGGCGGGGAGTGGTGGTGGTGGGATGAATTGGGAGATTGGGATTGACATGTATACACTAATACGTTTAAAATAGATAACTAATAAGAACCTGCTGTATAAAAAATGAATAAAATAAAATTCAAACAAAAACAAAGTACTGTGTACAACATTTAAAATCTAATTTTCCTCCTAACGAGCAGCACAGTAATGCTTGTTGTAAGCAATATTGCAAGAGTGGAGATATAAACAGACATACTTCTGTTGTATTTCACCTCCAGAAATCTAAGTCAGAGACTTCTGTAATTAAGTCATTAAAATTTTTAAATAACTGAGGCTTTGATGTTGACTCTTTAAGATTGTAAACTACTAAAGGTAAGAGACTATGTTTACCTAAATCTTAGTGTATGGGGGTCTAACAAATTATTATATTGTTTGGAAATTATGGTAATAAACTTTTGGGAGTGTTTATTATTAATTTTTCCCTGTTGAAAACCTGTGTCAATCCTATCTATGGAAATCTTTCTGAAATGTATTACGTATTTCCCTGCCTTAGTAAACAAAGTATGTGAAATCTAATCTATTCTATTCTTGATACTCTGTTATATCATATTCAATTTTTGTACTATGTTACGAATCTACAGAAATGGTGAGACAGTGAGCTGAGCCTGTACTGGGCCTACTACACATCATGAAACTTGCTTTCTTAAAAACAACGACAGGAATCCCCTGTAATGATTTGCCCCTTCCTCTTTAACATATGATATAGAATGCATAGATGCATGCCCTCCTGCATTGGTCTGCTTTTTACAAATTATGATTCTGGGGTCAAAGGCTAAATTAGCCCTTCCTGGGATGTTCCTCTGGTTTTAGCACGAGTAACTCCAACCTCTCAGTCGATTTCAACCCACCCTCCAGTTTACTTGCTTTAACTTATGTTGCAACACAGTGATCACAAGAGTCCGCTCGGCGTGGTGGAATGGGCATGGGTTGCAGAGTTCGATAGTCCCAAGTCCAAATTTTAGCTCTATTACTTACTAGCTGGGGGACCTTGGACAAGCCGCCTTACCTGGCTGAGACTTCACTTACAAAATGAGGATTAAAAGCTTAACCTCGGTTGATAAATGGATGAACAGATAGATCCATGTGATAATACAAGTATAGTACAATGCTAATTGTAGAATATAAGTTGTCAGGATACTAGTGTCCACTATAATATTCTTTCAGCTTCTCTATACGCTAGGAAAAATATAACCTTGGAAGGTCTTTGAGAGACTAGAGATAAAATAGGTAAAGCTGCTGGCACGTTGTAGGTATTCACATTATCCTGTGAACCTTAAGGTTATTTCTTTTAAAGGCCATCAAAGCCAGGTTTGTTTGTTTGTAATAAACGTTAATTAATTTTTTATTACCAACGTTTGTAGAACAGTCACTATGTTCTAATTACTGGTGATATAGTGATGAGGGCAAAATTTTTGCCCTCATGACCCTTAACCAGGTTTTGTTTCGGTCAGTTCATTGCCAGGTTTACCACGATGCCAGCATTGGAAATGCCAGATTATCAAGGTTTCACATGATTCGTAAGTTTGAAGGGGGCATATGCTCTCAGAGGGTCTCCTTTAACTTCACACTCTCGGCCCCAGCTCAGTCCTCCTTCAGCCTCCCTTAAAACAGGTCCACCTGGAGGGTATAAGAGCTAAGCAGTGTTCGGTGATGGCCAGAGTCCAGCAAGAGACCTGCCACGGGCCCAGGAATTCTTAGACACCGATTTTCCTTTCCATTTCCCAGGGCTTAACCTCTGTCGTTTGGCCTCCCCAATTACAATTACATTTCCAGACCTTTTTTTTGGCCTTACCCTCAATTCCCAGCCTTGGTAATGGCTCGTATTTCCTGGATGTAACTACAGGAGCTCAAATTCACTTCTGAAAAAAAAGTTTTCAAACTTGAGCTTGCAGCCAGATCTACCCCAGATTTAAACTTCACAGTCTCACTCACATACGCTCATACCATTTCTAATTTACCATTGTAGGGAAATATCATGCTGTATTTACTTTTCTTGTTTTCTGTTTGATACTAGGCAATGAACTGACTCTTCTTCAGAGGAAAAAGGCCAATGATATCCTGACAACCGGAAACAATGCCAGTCCCTTGGCTGGTGGTCTGCATGTGGAGGAACAACATTTACCCCACAGATGGAAGGGCAAGTTCATCTTCCTCCGCATAACTGCTCCTATGGCAAAAAGGTCATTTAATCCCATGCCAGCAGCTAGATAAGATGAAAATATAAAGCAGGATTCTGTGTGCTTCTAAATCATCTGGGGTTTATCAGATGCCCCTACACCACTCAAGGATGGGAAACCCTGGGACAGTTAAACAGACACATCAAAGAATGAAGGATGGATTTTGCCTATTGTCCTTTTGTATATTTTCACAGATATGATTTAGTTCTTGACTCTAAAATGAGAAGAACAACAGGTTATTTTTCTATGAACAGTTGTCTTCACAACTGAAGCAGCCATGATTCTGAAATCCAGGGAGAAGTTCTCTCTTTCTCACTTTACTTTTGCTGCAAATAGAACTTGTAATATTACTTATTACTTTAACACATTCATAGTGTCATTAATACTGAAAAAAATTTAAGCCTGCCAAGTTTTCTTAGCCCTATGCTAATATTACTGTGGATTCTCAAAACTGAGGCAATATATCCATTCATCCCCATTTTTCCGTAGAATTTGATCTTCGGGGGTGTCTGAATCCAACAAACAGGGATTAAAGTAACGGTAACACACAGTGCAATTCTGTGACCCGACAACAAACCTCTTGATCTGAGAAGGAAGGGTCAAGTTTTCAGGACTACCTGATAATCCCAGTTAAATTGTCTCCTTTTAGAATCTCTTACATTTGTTTAAGACTTCATTCTTCTTACAAAGGGCTTCCCCATACCTTATTTAGATTGTTCTTCCCAACAGCCCACTGAGATAGACCGGGCATGCAAATATTATCACCCCCATAACATTGATGAGAAAACCTCTGAGATTCAGAGAGTAAAGTGATGTTCCCAAGGTCACATAGCAGGTCAGCAATGAAGACAGGACCATAACCCAAGTCATATACCTCCAATACCTCCAAACTAAAAACTCCCAACAAGCCATGTGGCAGTGGTTTAAAACCTAAATGTCATAGGCAGAAACTTTTGAATGTTATCCAGGTGTCTTTGAAAGCCTCACGGGAATCAATACTCACCTTAAAGAGCCAGGCATAAAAAATGACATGTTATGAAAAACATGCCCATTTGGGATTTACTAGATGAGAGAGAAAAGTTGGGGACAACAGAGGCAAGGCCAGGTTTCAAACAGAATATTTCTTGTGCTCTTCGATTCACTGCAAGCAATGACCTTTGCACAAGATAGAAAAGGTACAACGCTGGCAGTAGAAAAGTGAGTTTGTGTCATATAATTCACTCAAAATTTGTGAAAAAACTGGAAGACATTTTGGAAATCACCCCTGCAGTTTGATTTCTTTTTAATGTTTATATATTTAGGCTGTGCCAGGTCTTAGTTGCAGCATGCAGTCTTCTTAGTTGCGGCATGTGGACTCTGAGTTGCAGCACGCAGGAGGGATCTAGTTCCCCGACCAGGGATCAAACCTGGGCCCCCTGCATTGCGAGTGCAGAGTCTTACCCACTGGACCACCAGGGAAATCCCTGCAGTTTGATTTTAAATGTTTGGAGAACCTTTTCTTCCTTGTAAGTGAAAAACCTAAGATGGTTCAGGGGAAGTCTCTCTGTTCTACTTTCATCATGTTATCAGTAAGGTAAATGAAGAAATCAAATTAAGTCCACATGAAGTAGGCTTTGAAAGCATCTGAATTGCACTTCCTCATGCCAGCAGAATTTGACAGCTAATTATGGAGACCATAGATGATACAAAACTCGGGATTTCTCAAAATGTAGTAGTAACGCCTGGGTAGGGAAGACTGGTTCCGTTCATTACGGGAAATTCACAGCTTCCCTCAGGAAAAGTGGTTCCATGGGTCAGAGTCAGGCCTCATGCTTGGAATTAGGGGGTTCAGGTCTGACTGAAGCCCTCTTCTTCCTGCCTTGCTTTTACAGACTGAGAGGGGCACTAAGTCCCTCAAAGGAGAGCTCCCCACAGGAAGGAAAAGTTAGCCTAAGACGGAGCTAAACCAATGATGCTGAGTTGCCAGAATCCCTCCACAGGCCACCCAAGCAGTGAAGAAATTCATGGAGAGAAAGAAAGAAAGAAAAGACCCACAGCCGTGAGCAGAGCCAGCTGGGAGGGATGTTATTACTTTATTTCTGTTTTCTTAACTATGTGTGTGTGTGCATGTGTGTGTGTGCACGTGTGCGTGTGCATGTGTGTTGAGGAGGAGGGAGGATTGATTGCAGAAAATGTCTGGATCCACAGCACTCAAGATGGAAACTTTTGTTGATATAACTTCTCCTAACTTTCCTACACCTTCCTTCCCTTCTACTCCATTTCCCCAGTGGCTATCAAGAGCTGTATATATCTGACCACAAAACATCCAGTCAGTTCAAGTCAAAAATGCAGCCAGCCATCTGGATTGACTCAAACTCTGTCTACACACACCAATTGGCTTGGGGGTAAAAAAATGTAATTCAGTGGAACAACTGGTTATTTTTAAAACAAGGAGTTGAATTCAGACAACCATCCAATTAGTTGATTTCAAAATGCCTGTTTGGTGACATGAAAAGGGTTATTTTCAAAGGGCCTTGTGTGTGCATAAACAACCTGAATGCTATTAAATTGACGAGCTATTTTGGAATCAAGTAGATAAGGCCAAAGCGGCTGGACTCTGTTTATAAAGGGGAAACGTGTTAGGGTAGCAGAGTCCATCAAGCACTCCAGAGGGTGACACCTTCTGTTGGAAGGATGAGGTCTTTCACTTGACAGCAGCATAACCATACCCCGCTTTGTAGAGGCAAAGCACCTCATTCTTTTTTTAGGGAAACCTCCTGTGTGCCTTCTTCCTGGACGTGCCGTGCTAGCCAGAAGGCCAAAGATTCAAATAGACCCTCAAAGGCAAATGCGCTTCGCTTAGCTATTGCCACGTAACACATTTCCTAATGCACACAGTGATGTTAACTCGATTCTCTCTCCCCTGTTACGGGTTTCAGTCTCACTACATACAGCAAGGAAGCCTCGTCTGAGCCATTTGACCCGATTCGTGAAGAGTTGGGTCAGTTTAAACGGCACAGCTGTATCTCCCTGAGCTTTTCTCCCCCCTGAAATGTGAACGTTCTTTCCCCGTGTTACATGGCTAGGAAATGATTTAAGCAAAAAAGGGGGGACGAAGGTCTCCTCCTGAAGAGAATTTTATTTGCACTCCCCATGCTTTGTCATAAAGGGCATTCAACTGTGTTAATCATATAAGAAGTTTTAGAGAAGCTCTCTTTTTCACATTAGGCTTAAAACATCACCCCTGAGGGGGTGCTGATGGCCCCCTTAGAAAAGATTTCTTTGACATCTAAGACACAAAGGACTTCAGCAAACGTTCGGAGTTAAATGAGTGGTGCCTAAGTGCTGACTCTCCATCCCCAGTGACAAGCATTTACTAAGTGAAACTTTTGTTACTGCAAATGTCTTACTTGGGTGTGTCTTAATCCCGAATGTTGTGGAGGTTTTGTTTTAGTGTGTGTGTGTAGTGTGTGTGTGTGTATGTGTGGGTTTTTTTAAAACATTTATTTTATCAGAAAGGATTCTCACGATGGAAGCATTCATTGCCATGGCTGTGGCTGAATCTTTACGTTTAAGACTGGTTAAGCTGCCCCAGGTAGAAGTGTTTGCACAGCTACAGAAGTATAGAATCGGGCTTCCCTGGTGGCACAGTGGTTGAGAGTCCACCTGCCGATGCAGAGGACACAGGTTCGTGCCCCGGTCCGGGAAGATCCCACATGCCGCGGAGCGGCTGGGCCCGTGAGCCATGGCCACTGAGCCTGCGCATCTGGAGCCTGTGCTCCGCAACGGGAGAGGCCATAACAGTGAGAGGCCCGCGTACCGCAAAAAAAAAAAAAAAAAAAAGAAGTATAGAATCACAGCCCCCGAGTTGGAAGGGGGCCCATTAAGGCAGTCCTTGCCTTCAGGCATCTAGGCCAGAGGAATAGCCACCCTTCTCTTTAAGATCTCCAAAGACAAAAACTCCACATGCAGTTCTTTTATTATAAGAAGTGTGAACTGTAAAACATATTTACAAGGGAATGATATTATAATCCATCTTTAAATTATTTCCTTTTTTAAACATTTGCTTTCCCAAGCTTTAAAAAATTAATAAAGTTTCCTTTCTCCTGTGACAAAAACACATTCAATAGAAGCATTTCTCCTCTTTTTGAGGAGAAATGTCCACATGGGACATTTCTCTCAGGAAATTCTACCAGAAATCATTATGTTTCTCCTAAAAAGCAGGTTTGCTTTTATCTTATAGATGCTCTGAATCAAGAGATGTTTCCTTTCTCCCTCTGACCGTTGGAAAGCTTAGAGCCAAATGTGTAATCAATGAACAGGACCCTATCCCAGCTTCATTCATTTTCCTTCCCTTATTTTTTCTTCATCCAAATTTCTTCACTTAGTTGTGTTTTTTGTTGCTGTTTCTGGGCTTTTTGGATCGGTCTGTTTCCATGTTTGTAAGCAGTTTCGTGAAACAATTCAGATCAGCAGAGGCTCTGGATCCCAGCTCCACCTTTTCCTAGTTTAATCTCTCTGAGTCTCAGTTTCCTCATCTGTAAAATGGAGATAACAATTGTACTTTCTACCTCAGGGGGTCGTTGTGGGCATCAAATAATAAAATACACGTATAGTGCCAAGCTGATAGAAAGCACTTTCATTATTAATATTATAACCGTGCAACCTTAAATCATTTTGGGAGCAAGCAGGGCAAAAAAATAATTACTTATTCCCCAAATCAAAATTTCAGTCTTTTATCTCGCTTCTCCTTCTGTCTTTTGTATGAGTTGTCTTTCAAGTGAAATCATTTGATGTTTCACATTTTGATGGAAACTCCTTCTACTACCTTACAGGAGAGTGCTTCCCAAACTTGCTTGATCTTAAGAATCAGTAGAAGCACTTATTAAAAATACAGATTCCTGCTCTTGGACACCTAAAATTATTGCGTGAACGAGCAGTCCAAGCTCCGATGTTTCTGGGATTGACGTGTTCTATACTGGCTTTGATCATCAGCTTTTTGTGCAGTATATGCCACAGTCTACACTTTCCTCCAAGAATCTAATCACAAACTTCCAAACTTGTTTTCTATGTAGTGAGTGTCCCACTAACTTTTTTTTTTTTTTGGTTTTCATATTTTTCCTTCAGTGACTTTTTGCACCACTTATTTTTATTCTTTTACTTCCTGTCCTGCCACATGTTCGAGCCTATATTTTTTTCCAACTCCCGTTGCCCCTTCTTCGTAATAGCATGTCCTTCCCTACCCGTCACCCACAACATTCCTTTGGGTGAAGTATATCAGAGCTACGGTTGTTTGTTTGTATTGTTTTGTGACTGAAGGTATATGGACATTACCAGAAAAACAGTTACTCGGTAACCATTCCAACCCCTTCTTTGGGGAGAAAAACATCTGCTGCCTTCTTTTATTTTATTGGCCTGATTGATGGCTCTACAACACAGCGAAGAAGCAGCTCCACCCACCACAAGCTCTTCATCCTGCTGGGGAAGCCATACATAGTTGAGAGACCAAAAAGTGCAAGAAAAAAAAAAAGATTGTATCCGCCTTCCTCTGTTTTCCATGGATAAATGCCAAATCCCTCATACTTAAACTTTTCCCCCTTCCTTTACTTTGCCTCCCAGTTTTCCTTTGAATGAATGAATAAATTGTCCACCCCTCCAAATCTTCTCAATAATCTACCTCTATAGCTCATTCCAGTGTTTAATCACCTTGAAGGAAGGAAGGAAGGAAGGAAGGAAGGAAGAAAGAAAGAAAGAAAGAAAGAAAGAAAGAAAGAAAGAAAGAAAGAAAGAAAGAAAGTCTTGCTTACTAAAATCCTAAAAATCTCTCCTGCTTTATCTTAAGCCTATTTGGGCTGTTTCCCCTTGTTACATGTGTGTTGCTAGGTTAGTACAAGTATTTTCAAGATGAATTCTCGGCCAAAAGATCTTGCCACTGAGTCATCACCATCCTCATCTTTTTAAAAACATGAGCAAGTCTCAGCAGCGCTTCATTCACGTTAGTAAACATTACCTAGGGAAAGAAAGAACAGCCTTCAAGAACATGACATCATCATTAAAAATAAATGTTTACTGAGTCCCTACTCAGTGCTAGTACTGTTAGCCCTACAGATATAATAAGCATCTGCATTAGGCACACCTGCACACACGTGTACTCCAGTGTGCTAAGTCCAGAGAAGTGGCTCACACTAGAAGGATTATTAGAATTCCAAGGAAGGAGCAATTCTGCCCAAAGGGCCCGGGTGGTCACAAAACGTAAGACTCCAAGCCCTGAAGAAAGAGTAGCAGAGAGCCTGAAAGAATTAATGTGAACAAAGACCAGGAAACAGGAATGAAAATAGTTTTGGGGGGGGGAACAATTAGGAGACCGTTTGACGGGAGCAGACAGTTTCTGTAGACTGGAAGACGAGTGGGAGATAATAATGGAGCGGTAGACCTTAGTCTGCTTATAGAGGGCCTTGAATGCTAGGCTAATTAGTGTAGCCTTATCCTATAAGCAATAAGGAGCGCCACCGTCACAGATAAAAGAAAGCAGGAGTACGCTGGGGCTTCTGGGTACCTTAAAGGAAAGGAAGCAGGGACACTGATTTTTGTGAACTTTGTGAAATGGCTTGAGTTTGCATAACTGTTCTCCGTATTGGTGACTTTCTTATTCCCTTGAAGTAGCAACACTGTTTGGGAGGACAGCAAGAAGAGGATAAGGGAGAGATTACAGCCTACCCCAAAGGAAGTGAAAAGGACCCTAAGAAATGGAATAAGCGGTGGTGGTTGTTTTAAAAGTAGAAAAATAGACAAGGAAAATCTCTGAGGCTCACAGAAGGGGTAAGAAATGCTGCATATTTGGAACCAGCATAGGACAGCAAAGTGCCTTTGAGGGCTTTGTAAGGAACCCTAGGTATTTTCCTACTAGCCAAACTTTTTCAATAGGATATCTCATGCTAATTTAGGGAAGGGGACTTAAATTGGCATTGTTAAATGAATGCACCATTTTGTGAACCCCAGAGAACTCCGAGAATATTCTGTAAATACTACCTTGTTGAACTCAGTGGGACTGACTAGGTACGAGGTAATATCTTAAGCCCCCTAATTTGAAAGCACTGCTTGGGCCATAGTGGCTCCCCATTTCCTCACTCAGATTTGATGCAATCGTGAAATAAAATTCTTTTCAGTCAAGAGTTGATTGTGCCCTGCTAAGATAAGCAGTTGGTTTGGATAGTCAAGTACTGCTCTCTGCTCTCTTCCTAATTCAATATGGCTTCAGTATTGTGAATGGGCGGTTGCCTGTCCAGGCCCACTTGGAAAAAGCTTCTGTCTCCACTGATCTTCATTTCCAGCTGAGCTGCTCTCTCTCTCGGTTCTAAATTCACCCCTGCCCCCTTTGCAAGTAGGGGATCACTAATGTTTACCTGACAGGGCACAAAGTGATTGGGAAAGACCCTGTTACCTCCTTCCATCCACTCTGCCCATTCGTCAAGAAGACAGGAAACACTGCTTTCCTCACTGACTTTCATGACCATTTTGCACCGGGTACATACTAGATATTCAATGGTATTTGCTGAACAAATGAATGAATGAATGTCGGGCCCTATCCTAGGTTCTGGGCATTCAGCAGTAAAGAAGAAGACAATATACAAAAATCCCCACTTTTACGGAGATTATATTGTAGGGAGAGAAAAGAAGGAACCATAAGGTTCCAAGTTATATCAGACACAGCACTGAGCACATGGTAAGAACCCAATAGATATGTGGTGAAATGGGACACTCTAATATAATAACGCATCTACTTTATGTTTCTCTGCCTCCTTAAAAAACTTAATATCCTCAAAAAGTTAAGAATATAATTACCATATGATCCAGTAATTCCCTTCCTAGGTATATGTCCAAGAGAATTGAAAGCAGAAGCTTTAACAGCTGTTTGTATACTAATGTTCATAGCAGCATTTATGCATACAAATAGAATATTATTCAGCCTTTAAAAGGAAGGAAATTCTGACACATGCTACAACTGGATAGACCTTGAGGACATTATGCTAAATGAATTAAGCCAGCCACAAAAAGACAAATACTGTATGAACTCACCTAAATAAGGTGTCTAGAGTAGTGACATTCATAGAGACAGAAAGTAGAATGGTTGGTTGCCAGGGGCTGGGAAGAGGGAGGAATGGAGAGTTTACCACATAATAGGTATAGAGTTTCAGTTTTACAAGATGAAAAAGTTCTGGAGATCTGTTGCCCAACAATGTGAAAATACTTAATACTACTGAGCTGTACACGTAAGAATGATTATGACGGTAAATTTTATGTTACGCGTATTTTACCACAATTAAAAAAAACTTAAGCATTTATTAAACCTCTTTTTGTGAGAATTGTTCAAAGATTAACAAACCCAAACCCTTTGCTGGAGTTTACATTGTAATACAGACCCTTCATGATGTGGCCAGGCGTGTCAAGGCCATACAGACAAGAGAACACAAACATTCAGCCCAGATATGGACAGGCAGCTGGATATTTACATTACCTAACAGAGCAAAGGTGAGTGCATTTTGGGATGGAAGGACGGCACGCTGTCCACACAGCGTGATCTGACTAGATGGTGCCCCGATCCATTTCTCAAAAATATAGCAACGCCACTGCTTGTCATACAGTCCAAAATTATAGTCCTTTCGAATCTTGAAGGGTTAGGATCTTCCACAATTCCTAATGAGTAGGCAAATAACCCAAGAAGGGACAAGACTGGTTTTCAGCGAACAGTTTCCTTCTTGTTTTTTATTACAGGGTTCCAGGATGAGAGAGGAAGAAGTGGGGGAGGAAAGGAGATGGGTGGGCAACCAGATCAACTTCCCACTTTCACACTCAAGTGGAGGAGGCAGGGAGGCAAATCCACATTCACAGAGGCTTAGAGGGGCTGTTCTCCCCTCGAAGAATGGAGAGTAAAGGAAACCCATTTCTAAACAGTAGCACTGACCAGCTTCCAGAGGTAGTGATCTCCATTCCTGCTACCAGAAGTGCTCTAGCAGACGCCGGGGTGGGGAAGGGGTATTTCTCCTAACTCTGCATTCTATGCTTCTCTTAACAGACAGGTGGGTGAACCTCCTTTACTTCACCCCACCAGCAGTCACACCTCAGTCCCTCAGGGGACACCAACTGTGTGTGAGAGATTCTAGAGACAGATGGATCTCTTTACATTCTCCCTGAAGAAGAAGTTTGCTGGGCAGGATTCTTTAAACCACATCGCAAATGCATTTTTATCTCCGTAAAGGAAAAAACTGTTTCTAAGGACTTCAGCACATTGTTTATGAGTCAATGGAAACTGCTAATAACAAATGGGTCTTATCTATTCACGAAAGCAAGTCTCTGAGAATCTCTCTTGGGAACCACTGTGAACAGTTAGTTTGAGTTATTGTACACATAGACTTCAACTAATAAAAGGGCATGTCTTAAAACATTCCAGAATTCCAACCTGTCACTAATTCACATTGGTCTCCTTGCCTCCACCCCCATTAGTCCAAATAGATGAGATTTTGCTGAGGCAGATTTTCGAGTAGTTTGCAAGTGGTAAAGAAAAACAGGGGATTTCTCTCACCCTCTCTCTTAATTTGAGACACATTGTTTGACATCTCACTACTAGGATCAATAGGTGACAATTTTTCCCAACTTGTTATTTACCTTGGTTCTCACTAGAAAGTTGCATTACAGCAAGAATGGGCACCGACTTTCTTGCAGAGTGCCAAACAGATTTGTTTTTCTTTGACTGACTCTCTTTTGGTCTCATGACAGTTATTAAGCTAATGTTAAATTAAATTAGCTTTCATTCATTTGTAAACATGAAGCCCAAATGCTCATCAAAAAGATAACTTAGAGGTATCCTAGAGGATGCTCTGGCCAGTCACTCCCTTTGAAACATCTCTTTGGATTGCAATGATACCTGTGATGTGTTATTTTTGAATAATATTTTCTAAGATCATCAAGCTATAAATGCATGCTCAGAAAAAAGTTAACCATAAGCTATTTAACGGACATGTAGAAAGAGAATATTTAAATGAGAATTTCATTTTTCTAATCAGATAAAGAGCACTTCATCTCTAAAGCATGTGGGAGCCCATCATGCCAAGGGTTCTAGTCTTTATGTGGTAGTTGGAGTTTCCCAAGAAGACATCTAGCCAGGTTCAGAAGCTTTAAATAGGTCTTTGGTTTTATATATGTGTATACACACACACACACACGTCAATCTATAGTTGTATTTGTTTCCTATATGACAGGAATTGTGACTTGCTGTTGAGAAAGCATTTTGAGAGCCATAGGAATGAAAAAGAAACAATGATGTTTTTCTGGTTCTGATTCTCTTCAATAGAAAGGGAGAGTCAAGACTTGGTGATAGGAGCTTACCTGGTGAGCTTACCCGGTGAGGAGCAGGTGAGAAATGTGACTGAGGGTCTGAGGTAGTTTGGTGCTAAGAGGAAAATACTCTGAACTGGGATTTGTAGCCCAAATACTTATCAACCTTCACCTCCCAGCATGCACCTCATGAAATAAGCTTTTTTTTTTGCAGTACGCGGGTCTCTCCCGTTGCGGAGCACAGGCTCCGGACGCGCAGGCTCAGCGGCCATGGCTCACGGGCCCAGCCGCTCCACGGCATGTGGGATCTTCCCGGACCGGGGCACGAACCCGTGTCCTCTGCATCAGCAGGCGGACTCTCAACCACTGCGCCACCAGGGAAGCCCATGAAAGAAGCTTTAAATGCTTATGAGGCAGGCAGCTTATAACAACAAAGGGATTCCCCTTCCAAGAAGTTTCCGGTCTGAGATGACACACGTAGTACAGAAATATTCCATTGTTAACCAACGTAATATATGCACTAACTGAGGGATAGAAGAGCATAAGCATTTTAGCTTCAGAGGCAAAGTCAACAAATTTGAGATGCATAATCTTACAATTAAGACTTCAAAACCAATTTTCAAAGTACAAGTAGGTACAAGCCAACAGAAGAGGGCTAAAGAAAAGGCAGGATCAGTGATGCTGTGGCCAAAGCAGGTGGAAGTGAATCTTAGGGAGGCGCTTTTCTTATTTAAAAGATGCTTTCTGCTACCTCCTCTATGAGGTCTTTCCTGTCCCTCACTCTTTCCCTGGCTACATTGGGCCACTCTTTCCTTTTGGTCTCTCTGTACATACTCCACCACATCACCCATAACAACGTACTGCATTTCTGTTTCCGTGTCTGTGTCCCCACTGGACTTTAAGTACTTTGAAGACAAAGTCTTCTTATTCTTTCATGTGTCTTCATCACTCTAGCTCAGTACCTAGTACATAGTAGGTGCTCGACACTTTTTTTGAATGGATGATATCCCATAATACCCTGTGATGAAAAGAACCACAGCTAAATAAAAGTTCCTGTTAAACTTATGTCAAGCCAATTTAGGGCTCCACGGAAGAAAGAGAACTGTAAGTTCCCAGCTCCTAAATCAAAGGTTGAAGGCTCGCTCCTCCCTAGCCATAGCTCCTTGATATGGCTCCTGATTAATAATCTGTTACATCCTCAAAAGGGGTCATTTTAAGGTAACACAGAGGAGCTCCCATGACCTATTGACCTTTTATATCACCAAAAAGGAGCTAACTTTGGGTCAAAGGATGGCAGAATACTTTGCTGTGATTCACATATTACCCAGAAACCTTTGGCTTCCTGGAATTCATAATAAAAATTCCAAATCCCCAGCAATAACTTTCAAACCCCACAATTCTTGCTAACACAGCAGAGTAACACTTGGATTCTATGCCAGGCCTCCTGACCTTTTGTTAATTGCAAAATAAACAGATCTCCAGTTTAGAGGGGCCTTCTCCTTTTATGGGCTCCCTGCAGTGTAGGCACTGCTTGAATGGTATTTATTTCGGCCATATTTGCTTTCCAACACTTGTTCAGAGCAAGAGGCAGGTGTCTGGGAGTGGAAGGAATAGGGATTGGAACAAGAAGAGAGAAGCAGGCGCCCTGAAAGTGCTGAAAGTGCCCAACTTATTCTTCAGAAGAGGTTGAGGTCCTAGAAGGATGTATGGAAATGAAATTTTATTTTAAAAATCTTCAACAAGTGTATCTGAGCCCCTACTTTTGTGTCTTCCCCTTCTCTTACAGAGCTCACTACGACAGAAGCAAAACAAAAAGCTGGGGGAGCCAAGAGGAGAGATAACTCTTCTCCTCTGGCCAATGCTAGTGATTGGCATACAAATGTGCTAGGGAATGGCTGCGGTGGCATCATGAAGATTGGCCACAGGTCGTGGATCTCCTCAGTTTTGAGGATTCAGAAACTTAATTTTATGTGTTGCTCTAGGGCTAATCAAACCCCAAGGGATTGCTCCATGATAAAACAGAAAGTCAAATATTAATATAAATGATAAACTAAAATTACTTTACTATGCATTTACTATATGCCAAGAAATGTTCTAAGTGCTTTATATTGAATTACCTCATTTAACACTCATAGCAACACGACGAGAAAAGTACTATCACCACCTTCATTTTTAAAGTAAATAAACGAAGATTCAGAAAGGTTAAGACTTGCCCAGGCTGGTCAAGTTAGGATTCTTATAAAAGTCTGTCTTATTCTAATGCCCATGTTGTTAACCTTACACACACAGTCACTCTTTATTTTACACTGAAAAATAGTACTTGTTGCCTACTTTGTGCATTCTGTCCCTAAGAAGGAAGATAATGAAAACCGAGTTGAGTCCTGAAGACTGTTTGGTAAGTGTCAAAATCAGAACAAGGAGCTCAATAAATACCTTACATGGATGACTAGTTAAGAGTCTCAAACTATGCCAGCCTAGAATTAGACTGTTTCACCCCTGCTCCATATATTCCAGACCTTAAGTCAATCAATCAGGACACTCTCCTCCAAAATGTCAATGATTAAGACTAACTCTGCCTTGCTGCTTTTTCTGTCCTTAAATACCCATATTTGGGCCCTATCTTTAACCTCAGTCAGTGACTAGGGTCTTAGATACTATCCTTGCTCAATTTCTGCCAACCTTTTTCTGAGAGCTGGATCCTGCTCTCCCTAAATCCTATGCTTCCACCATAAGGCTGCTCCTTTTACCAGACTGGCCCTTCGAGAACTCCTGATGACCAGAATTATACCTGAGTTAGCTATTTCCTTTGGACCACCCAGCTATCCTGACAAAAGGCCATTAATTTATTCATTTAACTAATCTTTACTGTGTGCCTACCATTTGCCAAGCACTGTGCTAGGGGCTTGAGGGACCAAAAGGAGGGATATCTTATGCCATCATGATGCTAATGTCTTGGGCTTGGGATATAGTACAAGAATCACCCAGGTTTATCAGTTAAGGTCTGGGCAGGAAACAGATGGCATACTCAAATTGAGTAATGTAGGGAGAATTTCATAAAGGGGATATTTATAAAGCTGTGAGTAGAGTGTAGGAACCTCGCAAGAGACAAGGTAGTACCCAGGAAATAGTAATAGCAGGGAGCTATCATCCACCCGAAGGGCCAAGGAGAGGGAACAGTGTGAAGAGTGTGGTTTTATAGGAGCTGTGGCCTTCAGTAGAGGGAAGCAGCTGCTGCCAGTACTCAACCCATCAAGAGAGAGCCTAGGGAATAAATACTCCAACTTCACTCTCCTTCCACCCTCCAATGTCCAGTCAGTGCCAAACACAACCAGAAGTCAGGAGGCAAGGGAGCCCATTAATGCAATCCAGATGGGTCAGCCTCCTGTGGCACAGAGTAGGGTGAAGGGCAGATCTGGATATCTAGTAACACTATGCAACTTGATTATTTCCTCCCCAGCCCCAATCTGCTCCTGACAGCAGATTCCTTCCACTCCCTCCTTCCTGCTTACTCCATACGCCAGAGAGCACTTCTTACCATGCCACGTGAGACATCCCAGTCTTCACATTGAGTTTCCCAAAGACTCCATGACTATTTAGTGACAAAATCAGATCACAGACCTGAACCACTCTCAATCCAATGTGTTTCCTTCTACAGTACCTCATTCTCTGCTAACATCGTGATGATGATGATGATGATAGCTGTCATTTTTTGAACTCTT
The DNA here is from genome assembly GCF_003676395.1 of Aethalodelphis obliquidens. NCBI lineage: Eukaryota > Metazoa > Chordata > Mammalia > Artiodactyla > Delphinidae > Aethalodelphis > Aethalodelphis obliquidens. The sequence goes on along the minus strand of NW_020838022.1, from coordinate 7,364,467 downwards.
ATGATGTGCCAGGAACTCTGGTCTTTTACATAGAATGCCTTGCTCTGAAAATAGTGTGGAGTCCATAGGTGTCTAATCTCGGGCAGGAAAAAAAACCTGACTTCCAGTGGACAAGTGAGAATAAACACCAACTTCTTACCTTTACAGATAGTGGAACATTTTTATGGGTATCATTTCCATTCTGCCTCTGTCACCCTTCAATTGCTGTGTACCAGATGCAAAGAGGATGTGGTTAACACATTCTAATTATGGGCTCTAGGAAGAGAGCTGCTTTTATGGAATGCACTCCCTCTGCCGCTTCGGCTTCTGTTGCAGAGGCTGCTGAGTGTGTTAAATGCTCTCTCCAAATGCCCAAGGGGCACCCTCAGGATTTGAACATGCAAACAGAGGAGCTTAACTATGGATACTGAGAACTAGAGTGATTCCATTTATAGCCTTAAAGTCCTGAAAGGCAAGGTTAAGTGTTTAAGGGAAAACTCCAGTTGCACCTAAGGGTCAAGACAGTTTCATCAATGATTTGATATCTAGTTCAGTTCCCCAAAAGTTACAGAATCTGTAAAGGAATCCAATCTCTACTTACTAGACCTGCCTGGGGGAGTGGGTGCACGGGTGGGGAGGTAGGCTGAACACAAGTTCAGTAGGAATTCCCCCATACACGCAGAGCAGCTTATCTTTGTTCACCAAATGTTTACCCAATAGTATGTAAACTCCACCAGGTCAGGGATTTTTGTCTTACCACCCCTTTCCATTGCAGTATCTCTAGCACCCAGCATGTTGCCTGATGTATAGTAGGTGCTAAATAAATATTTGTTAAATTAAAGAAGCTGAAGGTTTCTTCTGCCACCCAAAGACTCCATAGTAACTCCTAAGGTTATGTCAGTTGGAAATTGCTCTGGGCATCTGGAGGATACTGTCCCTCCCATTCTCTCATATACTGGAGTTTAACACAACCTTTGCCATAGCAGTTTTTCCAATCGTGGTCAAAATAAGCCTTTTAGTAGCATTAGTTCACCCCAAAGCTACTCAAATAAGTCAAGTGAATATCATTAGACCCACTTGAAAAAAATTTAACGATTTACTCCCTTGTTTTGGATATCTTGGCGTTGTAGTTGAGTTTGAGAGACTCTTAGAAAAGAGATAACAGGCCAAACCTCACTTGACACCCAGTACCATAGTTAATGTTAACTGTTTCTGCACTAGTGAGCTTTTCATTATTCAATTGCTGCCCCAGCTCCAGAGATGTGGGGCAACTGACAAGATGGGTAATGAGCTTGCATTTTCTTTACACAAAGCCAATTAAGAAAGTGGGTGGTCTCCACTTATTTTGCAGCTTATTCAGATCAGTAACCTTCTTTCTTCTTTTCAGATACATTCTTTCCTATGGCTGGAGACTCAGGGCCAGAAACAGAGCAAGTTTAGCTGCATTTATACTCTGTGTATTGCTCAGGGGAAGGACATGCCTGTTACACCAAGGATTTGCAAGACGGTCAATTTGCTTCAAGCAAATCAAACCAGACTGGGAAGCACTCTAACTTTCAAATAGATTTTATTTCCAGACCCTTAACTGAGATCCCCAAGGTGGTCTACTTGGACTAACTAGATTTCAGTCACACATGTATAACCTGCTAGATTTGTAAGTTCCTTGAGACCACTTACAAATGTCTGTCTTATTCAGTGCTGTGTCCTCAGTGTCTAGCTCAGTGTCTGGCACATAGCAGGTAACCAATGAAATACTGATGAATAAATGAAGGAATCCTTTCTAGATCAACTTCTAATAAGTTTGCTGGCCAAACATCACAGTAAATATTTTAGGCATCTCCCAAAGAAAGACCAGTGGTGAGGATGATGACGAGGAATAACTTCTACTCTCTTTTGGATCTGAGCAGTCATGGGTTTAGATCATGTGGTCATTCATTCATGTAACAAGCATTTATTGAAACAGGTACCATGCTAAGTACGGGGAATACAAAGGTGAATAAACTGTAGTCCCAGTTGTCAAGGAGTTCAATCTGTCTGCAGAATAGACAATAAAGTAATTGCAATGCTATCTAATAAGTGCTTGAGGGGATAGGCACTGGGGGCCGTGGGAGCACAAAGGAGGGACATCTAGTTTAGGCTGAGAGGTTAGGAAAGGCTTCCCAGGAGAGATGAGAATTAACTGTATTTTCGTAGGGCAAGTGGAAGTTAACGAAGATGAAAAAGAGAAAGGCATGTTTTAGGCATTTAGCATGATGTTTCCAAGGCACTACAGGTAGTTGATACAGTTATTATTGACATCTTGGCCTGGATAATTCACTGTTGTGGGAGGCAGCAGTAGCTCTAGATCCTATCCACTATTCCAGTAGCGCCTCACTTCCCTGAGCTGCGACAACCAAAAATGTCACCAGTTATTGCCAGATGTTCCTCCGGGAGCAAAATCACCCCGAGTTGAGAAACAGTTAGAGCCAAAGGTATGTGTGAGGAAGTGATGGGAAACAAGATTGGAAAGCCAGGCAGGGGTCCAGGTCATGAAAGCTATGTGCACTGTGATAAGAAGTTTGGACTTTATCCTGAAGATCACAAGAAGCCCTTGAAGTATTTCAAGCTAGAAGATAATATGCTCAGATGTGTGTTAAGACTATCACTGTGGCAGCAGTGTAGAGTGTAAATGTGAAGGGGATGTGTAGAAAGACTGGAAGCAGGGTGATGAGTCAGGAGACTCTTGCGATCAGCCAGAAGGGAAGTGATGAGAGTCAGTGTTAAGGCAATGGCAGTAGGAATGGAGTAAAGAGGGAAGATTTGAGAGATATTAAGAAAAGTCAAATGTAAAATAGCTAGCGAGTGGGAAGCAGCCGCACAGCACAGGGAGATCAGCTCGGTGCTTTGTGACCGACCGACCACATAGAGGGGTGGGATAGGGAGGGTGAGAGGGAGACACGAGAGGGAGGGGATATGTGGATGTATGTATATGTATAGCTGATTCACTTTGTTATATGCGCAATAATAATGCGGTTTGATAAGTGTTATGATGCATAACTGCAGAGTGCTATAAGAGCGGGAGAGGAAGAGCATCTAATGGAGTGAGTGTAAGGGGGAAAGGCAGAGAAAGCTCACTGGGAGGGGCAATATGGTGGAGAGGGGAAGAACCGCAGGGCCCATGAGAATGCACCTTGCAGGCCTCCAGCTAAGCAGCATTCTCAACCCCAGCACTACTGATACTTTAGACCAGATCATTCTTTGTTGTAGGGGCCGTGCTGTGCATTGTAGGATGTTAAGCAGCGTCCCTGGCCTCCACCCGCTAGATGTCAGGAGCTCCCTCCTCCAACCTGTGACAATCAAAAATGTCCCCAGATGTTGCCAAATGTCCCCTGGAGGGACAAAATTAGCCCAGGTGATACTGAACTGCAAGGAGCATAATTTGATCAAGGGCCTGAGGTGCCATGTCCTGAAATCCATCCCTGAACGTGCACAAGGCTGCACTTCCCGCGGGCTGCCTTTAGTGAAGGGAGGAAGCGCATCAGGGACCCTAAGGTACTCCTGCTGCGGGGAGAGGTAGGAATCCACTGACACCAGACTTTGGCTCAAGGACTCGGCGAAGGCCTCTCTTAACCTTTCTTTGACTACCTGGCAATCTAGGATGTTCCTACCAGACCTTCTTCCCCCTCTCTTCTCACCAGGGCTCAGACTTACATCTCAGTCTGATGGCTCTCAGCCTTCTCCAGCAACCTCGCCAGTTTCTCTCATACTGGGTGTCTCCCCTAATGAAATCCTTGCCTGTTTAACCCCATATTGGCTTCTGCTTCTCAGAGGACCCAGACTAACATAGGCAGCCAGACGCTGGAATCAGAAATATCTGGGTTCAACTCCTGGTTCCTCTTACTAGCTGTGTGGCCTTGAGCAAGTTACCATACTTCTCTGAACCCCGTTCACCTGTATGTAAAATGGAGGTAACAGTGTCTACCTCAGAAGGTTTCTATGAGAATGAAATGAACCACTGCATCTAAAATATTTAGCACAGTGCTAGATACCAAGTAAGAGCTCATTAAGTGCTGACTCTTAGTAAAGGACGGCTATGTGGAGAAATGGCATTCTGAGCAGATTGGACAGCATGATACACTGACTGGGTGGTGAGAAATGCCATAGAAAGGTGGGGAGGGATGTGAAATGGCATAAGCATTTCAGTACCTCAGAAACACAACGTGCAAGCAGGAAGCTATGAGAGATGATGTGAGAGGTAGGCAGGTCTAAAGCAGAACAATTCCAATCCTTTCAACCTTTTTAATTCAAGTTATATTCTTCAATCCTGTTATCAGCTCCTCTGAGCCTTCTTCAAGTTCACTACATCTGCCTTTATCTAAAAACCTAAACCTTCACACAAACTCCATCCAAATTCTCTCATTCAAAGTGTCTGACTAGTTGGGAGAGAGACTAAAGGGTTTGTTGCTTCACAGTTCCTCCCCTCAGGATTGCAATTTATGTGGCCCTGAATGGGGATTACTCGGAGGGAAAAAGATCTAATCGCTACTTGGCCCTTGCCCTGAAAACTCTTTCATTCGATCCAAAAACATTAACAGGGACCATTTTTCCCCTGAGGATAGTTAATCATTACCCCAACCTCCTCTTCTCTACCCTCCCCTCTCCCTACCACACACACATACACAAGAATAATCCAGACATATCCACGAGCATGCGAAATTTTAAATCTGCAATAATGTAACCAATGTGTGGGTGTTCTGCCAGCTAGACTTGAATTCAAGTCCCAACCCCAAGGATGAACAGTTACACAGTCTTCAGCAAGTCAGCCTCTGAGCCTCAATGTCCTTTTCTATATCATGGGGTTAATAAATGATACCCTGGATGAAAAGCATTTTGAAAACTACAAGGCACAGGACAGGTTACTATTATTCAACCTGTGTCAAGTTAGGGGTCTAAAACTACCTCTCTGATGCCCTTCAGAATGTTCTGTGCTTTCCTTAACGTCCTTACCCAAGCAATAGATATGAAGAAATCCAATTGGTTTTCTAAGTAAGCAGAGAAACAGCTGCCCAAAGCTTCTCTGAGGGAGAAAAGTGTAAGCAAAAAATAGGACTGGTGATGCTAAACTCTGGACTGGGTTTCATTCATTCAGCTTTGCCAAACTGAAATTTCTCTCCCTATTCCCTATACCCACTCCTGAGACTTCGCTAATCCATTCTTATTTCCTCTACCTTACTTGGTTTAGGAGTTCATCCCTTCATACCTAAAATCACTCTATATTTTTGTCTACCTGTTTACTGTCTGTCACCCTCTACTATGAATATAAGTTCCATTGAATTATTGATATTTCTCCAGGACCATGAATTCATTGATATTTCCCCAGGACCACGCACAGTGTTTGGCACATAGTAGGTGCTTAATTAGTCTCTGAATGAATGGATGGATGAATAAATAAATGAAACGCTGGACCTCTGCAATGGCATCGTGGCTGGGCTTCCATCCTCCAGTCTCTCCAATCCTGTATGCACCTCCATATTAGGCTTTACCTGGGTGGTAGTAAGAGCAAGAGGATGTAGACTTTGAAGAAGTGGTGAAGGAGCACGAGCTCCACCCTCAGGAGTGGAAGAGTAATAGTAAGAGAGCTTTAAAACTTCTAGAACCGTCAAAAAAGTGTATTTGGAATTATAAGCATGGGTAGACTTGCCCAAAGTGTCTTCTGTGGAACACTAATCTTATCAGTGCTTCTCAACAAAAGGTTCCACGATCAAGTAAGTTTGAGAAACACAGCCTCATTAATTCTACGCTCAGTGCACCCACAGATTCACAGGTTATATAAGCATATTAAAGGCTTTCAAATGTCAGACAGTAAAGAAACATGCTTAATCATTAAAACCCTTTTATCATATAATATCTGCGGAAAATATTTTAGAAAAAACTGGTCTAGGAAATAACCATGATAAGAAAGTTATCAGATTTCTAGAAGCCTTAAATCCCTTCCCAGATTTTTTTTTTATCTGCTGTCTGTTTCCATTTAGTTATCACCAGCAAAATGGAGCTTTAAAAGGAAAGGAGGCTGAGTGTCCAATAGGAGCTACCAAAATTACAGTGCGATAAAGGGCTGGAGAGACGAGACAAGGCAGAGAGGAAGTCAAGTAGAAAAATCAACTAGTGGGATCTGTGGAGAAAGGCAAAAAGCAAGCTTCTTGTGAATCACTCTCTCAATGACTATAATCAGTCTTTCTCTCCCCACACTCTACTGAAACTGCACTCACCAATGGACTGACGCCTCGTTGCACAACTCAGCGGGTACTTTTCTGTCATTAGCTCTCAGATGTAACTGACACAGTTGACCCGCCCTCGCTCTTGAAGCGTTCTGTTCGCTTGCCTTCTAGAAAACCAGGTTCTCCGGCTTTTCGTCCTACTTCTTTGGCTCCCCCAGCTCAGTCTCCTCACACCTGTCAATCCTTAAATAGTGGTGTACCTTGAGGCTGTGTCTTCTTCTAGGCCCTTTTCTCGTCTCACCTGACACATTATCCTGAGCACGCACCTGCTCCCATGGCTTCATATACCATCTATAGGCTGTTAACTCCCCAAATCTGTATTTCTGGTGTGGTCTGTCCCCTTGGTTTTTGGGCCTTAATATCCAACTTCCTACTCAGCATTTAAACTTGAACTTATACTCAGCATGCCCAAATCTGAATTCATCCTCTTTCTATGATCTCAGAAAACAGCATCACCATCAACCCAGCTGCCCAAGTGAAAATCCCCGGAGTCAACCTCGACTCTCTCTCTCCCTCTCTACGTTCAATCAATCAACAAGTTCTGTCGATTAATTCTCGTAAATATTTCTGAAATCTATCTACTTCTCTTCATCTTCATTGCTACTGCCATTCTTATTTCAGGGCCCCAAGTTCAGACCAACTCCTTAGAGAACTCACTGCCTCTGACCTTACCACTACTCCCTCCACCCTGCACCCAATCCATTTGGTCACATCGCAACAAGAATGCAGTTGGTCTTTTCCAACACAGGCAGGTCTGATCTTACCACCTCTGTTTAAAACACTTCAAAATGACCTCAACAAAAAATTTAAACTCTTTTTTTCGGCTGTGCTGGGTCTTTGTTGCTGCACGCGGGCTTTCTCTAGTTGCAGCGAGCAGGGGCTGCTCTTTGGTTGTGGTGCGCAGGTTTCTCATTGCGGTGGCTTCTCTTGTTGTGGAGCATGGACTCTGGGCGCGTGGGCTTCAGTAGTTGCAGCATGCGGGCTCAGTAGTTGTGGCTCGCGGGCTCTGGAGTGCAGGCTCAGTAGCTGTGGTGCACGGGCTTAGTTTCTCCGTGGCATGTGGGATCTTCCCGGACCAGGGCTCGAACCTGTGTCCCCTGCGTTGGAAGGCGGATTCTTAACCAGGGAGGTCCCCAAAATTTAAACTCTTTAACGTGATTTCCAAAGCCCTTCATGATCAGCTCTTGTTTTCACAGTAAAGTGTAATGGTAAGACTGGGGAGCAAGGCTGGCTGGGTTCAAATCCCAGCTTTACCATATTTAGTAGCTGTGTAACTTTGAGCAAGTTAACTTCCCTATGTCTTAGTTTTCTCATCTGTAAAATGAGGTAATTACAGTACCTACATTTTAGGGTTGTTTTTAATATTTTGTTAATATATGCATAGCATTCAAACAGTGCTCTATAAATGTTAGCTTTTCGTAGTAATACTATCTCTTCAACCTTATCTCTTGCCACTTATTCCCCTCTCTCTCTCTATCCTCTAGCCATATCATATGTCTTTTAGTTTCTACAGCATATCACATTCTCTTTTCTCAAGTGCACAATTCAATGGCTTCTAGTATATTCACAGAACTGTGTATCCATCATCGTACTCAGCTTTAGAATATTTTCATCACCCCCAAAAGGAGTCCCACACCCCTTAACCATCACCCCCCAACCCCCTCCCCATCTGCCCTAGACAAGCACTAATTAATCTACTTTCTGTCTCCATGGATTTAGCTATTCTGGACTTTCCATATACGTGGAATCATGCAATATGTGGCCTTTTGTTTCTGACTTCTTTCACTTAGCATAATGTCTTCAACGTTCCTCCATGTGGTAGCATATGTCAGTACTTCATTCCTTGTCATGGCCACACCACGCTCTCTTTCACTGACCTTTGTGCATGGTATCCCCTCTGGTAGTAACACATAGCTCCTCTCCACCCCTGACTCACATGGCTAACTCCCACTTAAACTTCAGTTCTCAATTTAGATGGAATGATAAGATTTCCTCCTGGAAGCCTTTGATGACAGCCCTCTCCATATCCCCTCCTGCTCCAGCCTGAATTAAGTAAGTTTCCTAGGTGCTCCCCCAATATCCTGTACATCCCCCCTTGCTTGTTTCTTTGTCTGTCTTTCTCTCAGATTACCAGCTGAACAATAACTGGGACTGTGTGTTTATTGCTCGTACCCAGCACCAGCAGTGTGTGGCACACAGTAGGCACTGAATTACTCTGTTGAATTAACGAAATGGGAATAGGTGAGGCTGGCCCAGAACAGAAAAGCGGAGGCCCTACTGGTAGCAGAACAATAGGAGGTTTTCAGCTGTGGGACCAGACTAAACTTTCTAAAACTCTGCTTTTTTCAAACCTAATGTCCTCAAGCAAGATGCTGGGCTTCGGTTTTTCCTCTACAAAATGAAGGGTTCACCTGAATAAATAATGTCATTAAAATAATGTCTTACACTGGAATGGTTAAGGAATGCAGCCTCCATCAACTAGAAGCTTCTGAATCCTCTTTTAATCAGCTCTATCTTGACACCTGATTGAATTATTAGCAGTAAGTGCCTCTGTATTTATCAGCAATTAATTTCCCTCCACTGGCCTGGCTTTGTAAGATGGAATGGAAAGTAGGAGGTATCATTCCCTCTCAGAGAAGCATTTCCCAGCTCCATCAACCAGGCCCGACCTATTCTGAGTGGGCTTGCTGTTAATGAACATCACTGTGGCTCCTTCTAGGTCTGGACTGCTTTCCATAAGAGCAACTAGAGCTAAAGATCTAGAGCTAAAGATCTAGCAACAAAAATTTTAGAATCACAACACACTCTCTATACACACCACTCTAAGGCTTCAGTATAACAACTCCCATTTATCAAACACTCTATTGACTGACCCTTTATAATATAATACAATGTTCATAACAATCCCATGGAAAAAGTATTATTATTATTATTATCCTCATTTTACAAATGAGGAAACCGAGCCACAGAGAGGTTGAGCAACCTCCCAGTCACACAGTCAGTAAATGGTAGAGCCAAGATTTAAAACCAGGCCTTTCCCATTATTTAGTAATTAGTAATAATTAGTAATTATTCATTTACATATCGTCCTCTCCCACTGTGCTATGAGCTCCCTCTCGGTTTGTGCCACCAGCATCTGGCATAGTGCTTGGCACATTGGTTCATTCATTCCTTCAAAAGAGATCCATTGAGTGTGTACTATATACTAAACACTGGTTATAGGATTGGACCATACAGCAGTGAACAAGGCAGTAAGATCCCTGGCCTAGTAGAGCTTACATTCAGGTGAAGGAGACAGACAAGTAAAAAAACAAGATTTTCTATGAAGAAAATAAAGCAAGAAAATGGAATTAAGAGTAGCTTGGGCATGGGGGTGCACAGTGCTTTCTGAGACTAAAGTGGTCAGGGAAGGCTTCTTTAAGTAGGTGATGATTCACCTGAGCTGGGACTTAAATGATGAGAAAGAATCAACCATGATGAGAGAAGCATGTTCCAGAGGAAGCATGTTCCAGGCAGAGGAACCAGAATGTATAGAGGCCACGAGCTGAGAAAGCGTTCGGCACACTGAAGGAGAGAAAAGAGGGCTAGTGTGGGTGGCGCACAGGGACCAAAGGGGTGAGTGATAGATGTCAGACCTTACAGGACTCTCTAGGTATTGGGCACCTCCGATTGTACCTACACTTAGGATTGGGACTGCTGCCCCCTACTGATTCATAACAAGAGCCTGGCTGGAAGAAACAAGTTTATGAACGGGGATATTCAGAGGCAAGATTCCTGGGCCCTGGGAAGGAAAGCATGGGCCTTCCCTGTACCTGCTTCCTCTGTTCCCGGGGAATGCCTTTCTGTGTAGCCTACTCCCATTTTTTTACCCTCCTTCCACCTCCTCCTCCACACACATCCCTAAAACAATTTACGCATGCAAGCCATACCCTTCAACTCCTCCTGATGCCATGAGACAGCCAATCTGTGCCTTGAGCCTCTAATGCTAAAACCCTGGAGTCAGATAAGAGGGAGTGGTGGTGACAGTGGCAGCAGCCACGTCGCAGCTTGAGCTCAAAGCTGCAGGGCTTCTTCTGCCTGACCCCTGGAGAGATTCAGACAGTTTTAGCTTGGCTAAAACAGCAGTCTGGAGGGCTGAGCTTCCTAACTACTATGGTGAGCAGGAAGGAAAGCAAGACTCAGAAAAAGCAAACACCGGGGACAAGAATTACCAGCACAGCCTCTGCACAAACAGCAGACAGGCTGGGTGGAGGGCGCCTAGCACAGATATGCGCAGGTTTCAGAGCAAAGAGGGATGCATTTTCCTCTCTTGAAAGCCAGGTCCGACACTTCTTACTCCCTACTGCCCCACTGTGGAGAAACGCTTTTGGGAAAGCGTTAAGTGCAGGGATTATTGTGGGGAAAACATTCATTGCCATATTCTTTCTGGCTTTGGGCTTCTAGCAGTCCCCATTATCCATTTCCTCCCACACCTATCTAGCTCAGAGAAAGGGGTTTTTGACAGATGTACAACGGCATCGTCTTCACCTCTCACTGTTAAAATTTAAGGCCAATAAACTAAACTAAACATTGAGCTTAACATTTTAGAAAAAGAGCAAAATATTGCATGAGAAAATAGGAGGAAGGAAATAATAAAGATAAAAGCAAAAAAAAAATATTAGAGGATGTAAAAACAGTGGAATTAATAAATAAATTCAAGAGCTAGTTGCTTGAAAGGACTAATAAAGTAGATGAACCTCTGGCAAACCTATGTAAGAAAAACATACACACAAAACTAGAAATAAGAAAGGGAATGTAACAACCAGTATAAATAATATTTTTTAATTGTAAGGAAATGCTACGCACAATTGTATGCTAATAAATTTTTACAATATAATGCCATGGATGTTTTTTTCTACAAAAATATAAAATATTAAAATTCATATTACAACTAGTAGAAAATTTGAATAAATTGAGAAACTGTCACCACACAAAATTCTTAAATCTAATAATATTTTCAAACCTCCAAGGAAGAAAACATAGAAAAAGTTAGGATACACCTAACTTTTTATTCCATGAAACAAATCTGGTCCTGATCCCAAAACCTGACAAAGATAAAATAAAACACAAAAATCAGAGACCACTATAAACTCTGAATATAGGGGGAAAAAAGGCCTTAAGATAGTAGCAGTCATGATTTAGCAAAGCTTGAAAGGAGCAAAACATTACTATCACAAAGGACTGATTCTAGGAAAGCAATGGTTCAGACTAAAGCAGTCTATTAGTATAAGACTATAGGTAAAATCAGTGCTTGCCAATTTTTCAGAGCGTAGATAGAAAATAAAAATATTTGTTTGGGCCATTGGTGTATGCAGATGAGGCTGCTCCTAGCTAGAGGAGGGAAGAAGGGGTTTCTGGCTGTCTCAAGCCCACTGGCCACCCCGAGAGTCAAGGGGATGGATATATTGGTACATCCATAACCAAGGGTGCTAGTCACAGTATTTATCAAGTGGTAAGGCACACAAATCAACCAATGAGAATGTACGTGGATTCTGGGAAGTAGCATTAGATCAGGGTCCTTGTGGCCTCATACAGCAGGTGTTACCCCTTTAGTTGGTAGATTCTTGGGAGGTCTGGGCGGGGGGAGTCCCAGGAAATAGTTGGGTCAGTGAGGGAGCACTCAGGGCACTTAGGGCAACAGTGATTTGCTACGGAAGTATTTCAAGTTTTTAAAGGATCTAATTGTTTTAGTGTGGACCAGCTGAATATATAAGCTCTGCCTGCAACCCAGACCCAGTCCGTCATGTGCATCACTTGGGAAGATCTGGGTTAACCTGCACTCTTAGTCTGTTTTAGGACTTACCACCCTGTACTGTAATGGTTGGCATCTTGTCCTTCTGACTAGTCTGTGACACTATTCATCTTTGTCTCTCTTAGCACCCTTGTATAGTGCCTGACACAGAGCAGAAGCTTAATAAATGTTTGCCAGATGGATCAAGATTTATTTCTAAGAGATAATCAATAGAGCAAATAATAACATTTAATATGCATTCCTTAAAATTAGGAATGGAATGATAAATATGCTAAGGGTATATTTGAAAATAATGAGGATAACATGACAAAGAACATCTATTTTAAACATGAAGCAAAATAATATTTACTGAAGATCATTATCAGTATTTCTTTTTTAAAAAAAACAAGAAAAATAAAAATATCTTCTAGCATTTTTAATATTGTTTTAGAACTTCTGATCAATTCAATAAGATATAAAAGAGAAATAAGGTATAAGCATTAAATAAATTATGATGGAAAATACAAAATATAAAGAACTGAAGAATAAACAAGACAATTTATATAACCTACATAAACAAAACTATAAAAACTATTGGAAGATATAACAAAAAGCCCCCACTTCAACCAACCATATATATATTTTTAGTATGAATGATACTATTGTGTTATTTTCTAAAATTGTTGTCAAGTTAATGTCTGCAGGGAAAGGCCACACTCCTGTGGGCAAAGTATGAATGGAGTCTCCCTGGAAAACAGTGGTTATTCCAGATTATCAATCATCTGAGCAAAAAGACAAGAATGTGAAACTAAGAAGGCACCACCTATTTATTTAGGTGGGCAAGGAAATGAACTGCTTGTCTTTCTCTAAGTCTAGTGCTCTTAGATTCAGACGTTCTCTCCTTATGCTCCTGGGTGGTGGGTTGCTAAGATGATACCAACTCTGTGGAAATAGTTGTGGATCAAGGATAAGACGGGGTTCTGAAAAGCAAGCCTTATGTTGTAAAATACAATGATCTGGTTTCATATTATTCTCTGTGTTTATTTATCTATTTTTATTCCCTAGGTTTTAGAACAATCTTGTTAAATGTTCCAGCCTTACCTCAACTATGCTAGACGGTACTTAGGAAAATTTAATGTATCTACATTTAGACCAAAGTGCTGAGCGGGGAGCAGAACCTCTTCTTTCATAGGAAGGCAGTCATGGGGTTGTGGGTAGTTATGTGGGTAACTGAGTGCTTGAGCTAGGCACTGCTTTACATAATCTCATTTTTTAAATTTATTTATTTATTTTGGCCTCGGGATCTTAGTTCCCCAACTAGAAGTTAAACCCGGGCCTTTGGCAGTGAAAGTGGGGAGTCCTAACCACTGGACCACCAGGGAATTCCCACATAATCTCATTTAAACCTCTCAACAAACCAGTGAGGTAGGTACTTTTTGAACCTCAATTTACAGATGAGAAAACTGAAGCTCAGAAAAGTGTAGTGATGTAACTAAAATTATACAGCAAGGGAAATGGCAGAGGTAAAAGAAACACAGCTCTGTCCAACTTCAAATGCCATGTTTTCCACTGCTACCTACTTCAAAGGACGCCTAGGGAAAGACAATTTGTGAAGGACAAGAGTTAAGGGTTCTAGGCTTAATTGAATTAACAAAGGTAGACGTTTTCTTTTATGAGATAAAAAAGATGAATTAAATAAATATACACATGCTATGTTCATAGATGGAAACCCTAAATGTTGTAAGGATATAAATTCTCCTGGAATCAGTTTATTTAAAAAAATTTTTATTAGGGTAAATTTCAAACATACACAAAAGTGGAAGGAGTAGTGTCATAAATCCCCATGAATCCATCAATTTGCTTCAAGAATTATCAACACATGGCCAATCTCATCACATCTATATCATTCTCTTGTACTCTCTCCATTTTTTTTAATACAGTAGGTCCTTGTTGGTTATCTTATTTTATTTTTTTATCAATTGCATTTTTAAAGTATTTATTTATTTATTTATGGCTGCGTAGGGTCTTTGTTGCTGTGCGCGGGCTTTCTCTAGTTGCAGCAAGCTGGGGCTACTCTTCGTTGCGGTGCACGGGCTTCTCATTGTGCTGGCTTCTCTCGTTGCAGAGCACAGACTCTAGGTGCGTGGGCTTCAGTAGTTGTGGCACACGGGCTCAGGAGTTGTGGCTCTTGGGCTCTAGAGCGCAGGCTCAGTAGTTGTGGTACACGGGCTTAGTTGTTCTGCGACATGTGGGATCTTCCCGGACCAGGGCTCAAACCCGTGTCCGCTGCATTGGCAGGCGGATTCTTAACCACTGCACCACCAGGGAAATCCCCAGTTGTTTATTTTAGATATAGCGTTTTGTACAATCCCAATCTCCCTAACTGTCCCTCCCCCTCAGGTAACCATAAATTCATTCTCCAAGTCTGTGAGTCCATTTCTGTTTTGTAAGTAAGTTAATTTGTATCACTTTTTAAAGATTCTGCATATAAGTGATATCATATGATATTTCTCTTTCTTTGTCTGACTTAACTTCATTCAGTATGACAATCTCTAGGTCCATCCATGTTGCTGCAAATGGCATTATTTCATTCTTTTTAATGGCTGAGTAATATTCCATTGCATATATGCACCACATCTTCTCTATCCATTCCTCTGTTGATGGACATTTAGGTTGTTTCCATGTCTTGGCTATTGTAAACAGTGCTGCAATGAACATTGGGGTGCATGTATCTTTTCAAACTACGGTTTTCTCCAGATATATGCCCAGTAGTGGGATTGCAGCATCATACGGTAGCTCTATTTTTAGTTTTTTAAGGAACCTCCATACTGTTCTCCACAGTGGCTGCAGTGATTCACATTCCCACCAACAGTGCAAGAGGGCTCCCTTTTCTCCATACCCTCTCCAGCATTTATTGTTTGTGGATTTTTTGATGATAGCCATTCTGACTGGTGTGAGGTGATATCTCATTGTAGTTTTGATTTGCATTTCTCTAATAATTAGTGATGTTGAACGTCTTTTCACGTGCCTCTTGGCCATCTGTATGTCTTCTATGGAGAAATGTCCTCTTCGGTCTTCTGTCCATTTTTTGATTGGGTTGTTTGTTTTGATGATATCAAGCCACATGAGCTGTTTGTAAATTTTGGAGACTAATCCCCTGTCGGTCATGTCATATGCAAATATTTTCTCCCATTCTGTGGGTTGTCTTTTCGTTTTGTTTATGGTTTCCTTTGCTGTATGGAAATAAAAACAAAAATAAACAAACAGGACCTAATTAAGCTCAAAGCTTTTGCACAGCAAAGGAAACCATAAACAAAATGAAAAGTTTGTTATTTGTTAAGCACCACATTCTAGAGTAAAATTAACTCCAGAGGTGCACAGAATCTAGGTTGCTTATGAAAGGAGAATCTTTGGATATTTTTATTAATATATTTTACTTGATGCCCTTAAGAAAGATACCTCAAAGTCCACTAAGGGTGTCTTCTTCAGCCCTGTCCAATGTATAGAGTTCTATAGCTATGTTTCTCCCCTGGTAACTTCATGCCAGAGATCCTCAGAACACAGGAAGACCCTTGTACTTGGCTGTTAAGACCCTCATCCACATTCAGCTCCCTCATCTCTAAGACCCTTGTCTGTTTTGATTCTGCTTTCTCCATCTTTTCTCAAGACTTTTCTCCTCAAGACTGATTTCCCCCTTTTATAATCACTTCTAACATTCCCATTTTTTTTCTGCTTTATAAGCCTGTTGCTTTTATACTGATGGATAGAAGCACATTAAATCATCCAAGACAGCCATTTCCCCTGCACACTCTGAGCTGCTTCGAGGATGGAAGGGGTACACAAATAAAACGCTTAGAGCATTAAAAGCATGGGCCAGCCCAGTGATCATGGATTTAACCCTGGAATTAGCTTAGGAATATAGAGATCCAACTGTTCTCCACTGTGCAGTCTGAAGACAAAAAAATGCAAAAGTAGCCTTCATTCAAAGAGGACCCCCAAGAGGCCCAAAGCATCCTGTATCACAAAATAAATCCTCATACACTAAACACAGAATAATAACTAAAGAAAAAATTGGGCTTGGGATGACGTCAAAATCCTGCTCTGATTCCACATGGTCTGAGAAAGACCATGTAGTGTAGTGGTTGAGAGCATAGACTCAAGACCAGACTGCTGAGACTAGAATCCCAGCTCTGCCCCTTGCTACCTGGGTAACCTTGGATAAGTTCCTTTACCTGTCTGTTCCTTAGTTTCCTTATTTGTAAAATGGGGTAATAATAATAATTACCTCAGAGAATTGCTATGAGGAATAAATGACATATGTATAAGGTAGCTGTTAATAAACTCTGCCTCCTCTGCAAGAACCCCAAGATTACTTCTTTCATGTTCTTCTGCACTGATCCAATCGCTTATCCTTTTGTAACAGGAAGTTTTACTGTTGATTCCTGCCCCTCTTCTTCTTTGACTTCTCTTATTGCCTCTTAAAACATCCCTCCCTGCCGAATGCCCTTTTGCAAGCTGCTGTTAAAGCCCCAGAGTGTCAAGGGTCAGTACTCTTCTCAATCCCAAGACTCAAGATTGCTTTCTCTTCCAGGGGTTCTAGCCCAATTAATGAAAAATAGCCAAATACAGGGCACAGGGCTTGTCCTGTGGAGAGTCACAGATGTAAAATAACAGCTGTTCTACCACAACTGCTGTTTCTGAGAAATTCAAACTGCTCAGATTAGACCCATGCCAAAAGAAAGTTTTTCACCACTGAGCATGCCCTAATTAATTTCTAGGCTGAGTCTAACTTCATCAGTGACCTGGAGATTTCTACAAACCTTCATTTACCTTACTTTGGACTTCCTTGCCATCTTCCCTCAACATTCCCGTGTCCCCATGCCAGCTACCACTACATACTGATGCCATCTAATATTTGCCTTTGCATTTTGTCCTTTGTTTTCAACTCCCTCCAAGTCCCTAAGCAGATTAAAATAGCCAATCAAGAATATCAGACAAGGACTTCCCTGGTGGCACAGTGGTTGGGAGTCCGCCTGCCAATGCAGGGGACACGGGTTTGAGGCCTGGTCAGGGAACTAAAATCCCACATGCCGTGGGGCAACTAAGCCCGCGTGCCACAAATTCTGAACCTGCGCTCTAGAGCCTGCGAACCACAACTACTGAGCCCACATGCCACAACTACTGAAGCCCACATGCCTAGAGCCCGTGCTCCACAAGAGAAGCCACTGCAATGAGAAGCCAAGCCCGTGCACCACACTGGAAGAGTAGCCCCCACTCTCTGCAACTAGAGAAAGCCCACGTGCAGCAATGAACACCCAACGCAGCCAAAAATAAATAAATAAAATAAATTTATTAGGAAAAAAAAAGAATATCGGACTAAAGAACCAAATCAAATATTAAAAAACAGGGGAAATATACCAAGAAGTTCAAGCTAAACAATTCCATAAGCCCAATGCAACATTCACAATAGTGTCTGGGTCACTGAGCATGAGATCACAAAACTCATCTAAAGCCAAACAAGAAACCCATTCCTCTCAGAATAAAGATTCATGGGTACAGCTGCAATCCAGGTGCAGGGGTAGCATATTTTGATGATGGTTCTATGTTCATATTACATTCTGGATATCACCCAATATCATTGCAAGTCATTCCCAGCCATCCTTGGCAAAACCTCAGAATCAGTTCCAAATAAAACAAGCAGAAAGCACACTAAATTATGGACATTCCAGCATTTCTCAGTAAAATCTACTGTAGCCTGGGAGCAAGTATTTCAATTGTTACCACTGATCATTAAACACTCTATGATTAGACTGTGAGCTCCATGAGGGCAGGGATTTGGGTCTGTTTATCCACTATTGTGTTCCCAGAATGTAGCACACATAAGAGGCATTCAACAAATATTTTTTTAATGGATAAATAACTATATTCTCAATTTTACATTATGGTGTGCCACACCCTCCCCTGGCATTAATCTCCCTAGAAGTTAGGATAAAGTACTTATTACTTATTCAAAACTTTTAAATCCCAAAATTTAAACCAAGTTAATTGATACTGACTTATCCCCACAAAGAGTAAAATCACCATTTGAACAAATCTCCAGACCAAGGAAGAATTCAGTTAGTTGTATACTAACACAGCTAAAATTATATTTCCCATTATAATAGATCTTTCCTCAATGATAATGTATCAAATTTGATAAATTCCTAATCTAAATCCCAAAATGTTTGCTATGACACTCAACAAAATGATTCTAACCTTCATTTGGAAAAAATAAATAAGTCAATAATATCAGAAGAATATTTTGCAAAGGAAGAAAAAGGAGAAGGTACCAATTTTGCCAAATATTGGAACATATTATAAAACAATAATAATCAAAACAATATGGTACTGGGGCTTCCCTTGTGGTGCAGTGGATAAGAATCTGCCTGCCAATGCAGGGGACACAGGTTTGATCCCTGGTCCGGGAAGATTCCACATGCTGCAGAGCAACTAAGCCCGTGCGTCGCAACTACTGAGCCTGCGCTCTAGAGCCCGTGAGCCACAACTACTGAAGCCCGCGTGGCTAGAGCCCATGCTCTGCAACAAGAGGAGCCACCACAACAAGAAGCCCGAGCACCACAACAAAGAGCAGCCCCCGCTCGCCGCAGCTAGAGAAAGCCCACATGCAACAGCGAAGACCCAACACAGCCAAAAATAAATAAATAATTTTAAAACAACAACAACAATATGGTACCGATGTAAAACAGAAAAATAAAGAGTAGTAGAAAAGGAAAGCCATCCAGAAATAAATCATTTATATATAAGAATGTACTATGCAAATGAGGTAAGCACCATCAAACATGGGGAAAGAAATATTTAGGTAATATTGCTAGGATAACTATAACCACTTTGGGGGAAAAATTGGTTGACTTACGTACTTTACATTATGCAACATAAATTCTGGATGGATAAAATATTAAGTATTGAAAATTGAGTTAATTAAAAACAAACTGGAACTAGAAAAGAACACATATATCTTCGGAAAGATATTTTTCAGGAAAAGAAATTTAAAAGGAAATGATAAACTTTTATGATTGTACTGTTTAAACAAGTAAACTTCTGAACAGTAAAATAAAAAATTCTTATGATAACCTGTAAAGATCTATATAATCTGGATTCCTAGTTTCTCTCTGACCTCATCTACTCATTCTGCTCCAACCATGCTGGCTTCCTTGAACACGCATGATCCTTCTCCTGGGCCTTTGCACTTACTATTTTCCTCTGCCTGGAATGCTCTCCACTCATATACACACCTTCAAATGTCCCTTAACACCCTATATGCAATAGCAACACCTCCACCCAGCACTCCTTATCCTCATTACTGACCATTATTTTTCTTGAACTATATAGCATTTATCATCTCTAACATACCATAAATTTACTTGTTTATTTATTTCTTAATTGTTGACCCTACTAGAATTTAAGGACGTGAAGGCAAGAAACTTGTTTTCTTCATTGCTATACACCTGGGGCCTGAAACCAAACCTGGCATATAGTAGAGCTCAATAAATATTTGCTGAATGAATGAACAAAAAGACTAAAATAAGAGGAAAACTCTACCAGAGAGAAAATTCCACCAGACATGATGGGCAAAGGCTTAATGGCTCTTCTATATAAAGAATTTGTCTGAATTTGTGAAAATGACATTAAGACTAGGCTTATAGTAAGCAGTCAAGAAAAATGTGTTGAATGAATGAATGAACAAATGAATGAGTATATAAACGAATAAGGGACATGAACAACCAATTCACATGAGAAAATAAAAATAGGAAGCAAACATGGAAAAAATATTCAAATAAAAAGGCATTAGGACAATTAAATTAGCAATTAAAATGCTTAATCAAGTTTCAGTTCAAATAGCAGCAATATAAATTGATAGACCTCTCTTTAAAAAATATGTCAGTATGCTTCCGCTTGTAACAGGATGCCCAATTCAAATTCACTTAAAGGAAATTTACTGAATCATATAACCAAGAGTTCAGGGCTAAGAAGGTGTTAAGACACAGTTTAATTATGGTTCTAGCTGTTTCTTTGTAATTCCTTCACATCTGCCTGCCTCGCTGTGTTGGCTTCATCCTCAGGCTGCTGTTCCTCATTGCTACAAAATGTCTGCCAAAACAATGAGACTATGTGCTTCCTCTTGAATGTCTTGGGAAAGAGAGTCTGCTGTGTTTTATAAGCATGGAAAGAAGTCCTGAGCTTCATACTGACTGGGCCACCACTGAACCAATTTCTGTGACCAGGGGAATACTATATGCTGAATAGTTTAGGCTTGGGTTATTTCAACCAAATACTATGGCAAAAAGAATGGATTACCCAAATTGGTTAAGAGTAATGAGGGTTCACAGTCGCAGGTGGTTGTAGAATCAATTCCACACATATCATGGTGATTGCTAAGAAGAGAACCACAAGGTCCACTGCAGAAAGCAATTTGGAGATACCTATCAAGAACCTTTGGACTTCCCTGGTGGCACAGTACTTAAGAATCCGCCTGCCAATTCAGGGTACATGGGTTCAAACCCTGGTCCGGGAAGAACCCACATGCCGCGGAGCAACTAAGCCCATGTGCCACACGTACTGAGCCTGCGCTCTAGAGCCCACAAAACACAACTACTGATGTCTGTGCTCTCTAGAGCCCACGAGCTGCAACTACCGAAGCCCACGCGCCTAGAGCCCATGCTCTGCAACAAGAGAAGCCACCACAATGAGAAGCCCGCGCACCGCAACGAAGAGTAGCCCCCACTCGCCACAACCAGAGAAAAGCCCACGCACAGCAATGAAGACCCAACGCAGCCAAAACAAAAACAAAAACAAAACAAAATAAACAAACAAAAAAAAGAAACTTTAACCTAGTAATCACATTCCTGGGAATTTATCCCGAGCAACAAATTCAAATGAAGAAAAGCTATATGCATCAATATTTACTTTATCTCTGTATTATATGAATAATTGTATTAACCTATAGTAGCAAACACTGTAATAACTTAAATGCACAACTACTGAGAAAAATTTAAAGAAAGTATGCTATATAAATCAATATTCAGGGATTTCCCTGGCAGTCCAGTGGTTAAGACTTAACCTTCCAATGCAGGGGGTGCGGGTTCCATCCCTGGTTGGGGAGCTAAGATTCCCCCATGCCTCGCCGCCAAAAGACAAAACCATAAAGCAGAAGCAATATTGTAACAAATTCAATAAAGACTTTAAAAATGGTCCACATCAAAAAAATCTTCTTTAAAAAAATAACTATTCAATGGAATAGTAAGTAACTATCAGAGGTAATAATTATAAAGATTAGGTAATGACACTAAGATATATATATATATAAACATTCTTATATAATATACATATATACTATAATATAAATAACTGAATACAAAATTCTGTGTATACTAATAGTGGAATGGGACGTGAAAAGTTGAAAAGAGTCATATTTAGGTAGCAGAATTAGGGTGATTTTTTTCCCTTCTAAAATTACCTTTAATTTTGTCAGGAAGTTTTTAAAACAGGAAATTTTAAAATCAAAAAGAGACAATCCAATAACAACTGAGATATTCCTGAGAAGCATGTGTCCTCGAACAATAAAATCAGATTCTAGGTTAAGCCAATGGCTCCATCAAACCCTTGGCAAACTTGTCTTCAACTTGTCGGCCTGTCATCATCACCAAAGACTCACTTTCCTTTCTGGTTTCCTTTTCCATCTTTGCACCCGCTCCTCCACTGATCTCTATGTTTCCTGGAATCTTCAGTCATTGTCAAAAAGATCTTAGAAACTCATTTTCACTGAGGTTCCCTGGTGGGAGGGCTTACAGACTGGGGGTGGAAATGCTCAGTGCAAAGAAATCAAGAGATGAGAGCTGATGCTTCTGTTCAGTTCAGTTTTGGAGATGGACGAGAAGAGGTCTTCCAGTATCTGTCGTGTGTCTATTATCCAAATATTTATTTATTATCCAAATGTTGATTTAATTACTAAATTCAAGACACTGTGAGAGATATAAGTATGAATAAAAATTACAGAGTAAAAAAAGGGATAGGCCTGTACACAAATAACTATAATAAAATGATGAAAATAAGAAGTACATAAATGGGATTAAATGATATGCAAATTCAAGGCAGAAGATTATTTCTAGCTGAGGATATTAGGAGAGTCTTCATAGAGGAGGTGATGGAGTTTCTGGGGCCTGAAAGATAAGAGAGGTTGTAGTATGCATAGAAAGGGGAAGAAGATTCCAGGCCAGGGTAACTGAATAGGAAAACGCACTAAGATGTACATAATAATAGCAAGTACTAAATTTCAGCGAATCTAAGCCACCAGTGACTATAAGACACATTATTTTATGCAATACTAAGAAAAGATAAACACTGCCAATCAAACAAAAATTTGATGATTTCTTTTCATTTGGAATTTTTATTCTATATTTACTGAAAGAGCTCTTTTAAATTTTAGACATAGACTAGGCAAATAAAATAGTTATAATATTCCTAAATCTTCTTCGCAGTGAGTGAGGAAGGGGCCAGATGATGCAGGGATTTGTAGATCATATTAAGAATTTTGGGGACTTCCCTGGTGGTCCAGTGGTAAAGAATCCGCCTTCCAATGCAGCGGATGCGGGTTTGATCTCTGGTCGGGGAACTAATATCCCACATGCCGCCGGGCAACTAAGCCCACACACCACAACTAGACAGAAGCCCGTGCACCACAACGAAGACCCCGCGTGTCACAAGTAAGACCTGACGCAGCCAAAAAATAAAGTAAATAAATAAAATAAATTAATTAATTTAAAAGAAGAATTTTGGCCTTTACAATGCAATTAATACTCAAAAATATTTTCAACAATAAAATACTGGTGGACAGTTCTGACCATGTTCTACTGGGATGACCATTTGATTTCACACCTAAACTCTTCTCTCACAATCTCCATGGATTACCCCAAGAGAGTAATTCTTAAAGAGTAAGTTGTCCTTATTCTTCTGTAAATAATGGGCCAGAAGAGAGCAAAGGCAAGAAGAAATGGGGCCATATATACTATCAAACCATATTAATGAAGGATACTTAAAATAAACCACAAATAAACTACATTCTGTTCATGCCACAATGACTTAGGAAGAAAATGTGCACAGGTTCTGGCCTTGGTGATGATTAATAATGATCATTCATAAGAGATTTTGCAGTTGAATTGCAAAATAAAATCCCCAGCAATACAGGAAGATCAAGAAAAGCATTTTATCATCTAAATGGATATTCAAGAGGCCTAATATTGCTATAGGAAGGCAAGGAAATAGTTATTTGGATTTTACAAAATGCACATATATGATTGATACCTCAAAAATGCTTTCAAAGTTTATTATATGGTCCCTCCTCCAAAATATATGCAATATATAGTTATCACATATTGCTCAAATTAATGTACCTAACAGTTTTATTTTATGAAACCAGTCTTTCGTTTGATCTTAATTTCTACATGAACGAAAGAGCAGTCCCATAAAATTGAAAATGTAATTTAGCAATTTAACAAGGACACAACAACCCTTTGAAAATGAACGGCTTTTAACTGAGTAGTATAACTTACCTACTTGGCATATTAAACAAATAATACACTAAATACCAGTTTTCCCTACTACTGAGTTTCACTTAAAAACTGGGAATTATAAATTTTGGAGATTAATGCAGCTCAATATCAAAAAAACAAACAACCCAATCCAAAAATGGGCAGAAGACCTAAATAGACATTTCTCCAAAGAAGATATACAGATTGACAACAAACACATGAAAAGAATGCTCAACATCATTAATCATTAGAAAAATGCAAATCAAAACTACAATGAGATATCATCTCACACCAGTCAGAATGGCCATCATCAAAAAATCTACAAACAACAAATGCTGGAGAGGGTGTGGAGAAAAGGGAACCCTCTTGCACTGTTGGTGGGAATGTAAATTGGTACAGCCACTATGGAGAACAGTATGGAGGTTCCTTAAAAAACTAAAAATAGAACTGCCATATGACCCAGCAATCCCACTACTGGGCATATATCCTGAGAAAACCATAATTCAAACAGAGTCATGTACCAAAATATTCATTGCAGCTCTATTTACAATAGCCAGGACATGGAAGCAACCTAAGTGTCCATCATCGGATGAATGGATAAAGAAGATGTGGCACGTATATACAATGGAATATTACTCAGCCATAAAAAGAAACGAAACTGAGTTATTTGTAGTGAGGTGGATGGACCTAGAGTCTGTCATACAGAGTGAAGTAAGTCAGAAAGAGATAAACAAATACCGTATGCTAACACACATATATGGCATCTAAAAAAAAATAAAATAAAGGTCATGAAGAACCTAGGGGCAGGACAGGAATAAAGACACAGACCTACTAGAGAATGGACTTGAGGTTATGGGGACGGGGAAGGGTAAGCTGGGACAAAATGAGAGTGGCATGGACATATATACACTACCAAACGTAAAATAGATAGCTAGTGGGAAGCAGCCACATAGCACAGGGAGATCAGCTCGGTGCTTTGTGACCACCTAGAGGGGTCGGATAGGGAGGGTGGGAGGGAGGGAGATGCAAGAGGGAAGAAATATGGGGACATATGTATATGTATAACTGATTCACTTTGTTATAAAGCAGAAACTAACACACCATTGTAAAGCAATTATACTCCAATAAAGATGTTAAAAAAAAAACAAAAACAAAAATAAAATAAAATAAAAATTATATTTCTTATTTAAAAAAAATAAAAATAAAAATAAAGACTAAAATAATGCAAATGTAAGTTTCTATACTTTTTACCATTTGATTTGCATATATTTGAATAAAAAGAAAATGCTTAAGTAAAAAAAAAACAAACTGGGAATTATCTTTGTACCCATACTTTTAATTTAAAGTTCCAAGAAGAATTTTTTTAAAGTACACTAACCAGGTATGTCTTCTTGGAGTGTGCAAATATTAATCATTATAATGACAAATTACCACTGAAATATTATTGAACAGAAATGTATCACAGCATTTTAGAAAGAGCTATGGAAAGTAATAGATTAAAAGTAAAGACAGAAATCATGCTAAAATGGGCTCACCTTCAATTTTTAAGATTATGATTACATCTATGATTAATCTATATAGAGAATATTCAACATAATACAATATTAAATATGCTGCCACCATCTCACTTACAGACTGATTACAAGGCAAATTAAAGTGTCATGAAGTCATCCTGCTAAACTTCAGGCTAGTGCTCTCAGACTGTAATGTGCATGCCAAACACCTGCGGATCTTGTTAAACTGCAGATTCTGATTCAGTAAGTTTCCATGGGACCCGTGATTCTGCATTTCTAACAAGTTCCCAGATGGTGCTCATGCTGCTGGACGACAGTTTGAGTAGCAAGGCTTTGGGCTACAAGAAACTTTATATTCTGCAAGAAACTTTATAACAAATATGTTTTTAGACCCCACTTCTTTCATTCATACTTCCAACATATTCAACAAAAATGTTAAATATTTCCTGTGGATAGAAATATTCTCTATTCAGGGGGTGCCCCTGGTGGCGCAGTGGTTAAGAATCTGCCTGCCAATGCAGGGACACGGTTTCGAGCCCTGGTCTGGGAAGATCCCACATGCCGAGGAGCAACTAAGCCCATGCGCCACAACTACTGAGCCTGCACTCTAGAGCCCGCAAGCCACAGCTACTGAAGCCCGTGCGCCTAGAGCCTGTGCTCCACAACAAGAGAAGCCACCGCAATGAGAAGCCTGTGCACCGTAACAAACAGTAGCCCCCGCTTGCCACACCTAGAGAAAGCCCACGCGCAGCAACGAAGACCCAATGCAGCCAAAATAAATAAATTAATTAATTAATTAAATTTATTTTTTAAAAAAGAAAAGAAATATTCTCTATTCAGAACAGACTTGTGATTGCCAAGGGGCTGGGGGGTAGGGGAGGGAAGGATTGGGAGGCTGGGATTAGCAGATGTAAGCTTTTATATATAGAATAAATAAACAAGAAGGTCCTACTGTATAGCACAGGGAACTATATTCAATATCCTGTGATAAACCATAATGGAAAAGAATATGAAAAAGAATGTATATGTGTATACTTTAATCACTTTGCTGTACAGCAAAAACTAACACAACATTGTAAATCAACTATACTTCAATAAAATTCTATTCACATTACTACCTAGTAGATGCTGGCATAAGGGACATTAAACCCAAATCAAACACAAAGAAAATAATTAATAAATACTTATTGACGGACTGACTTTTTTAAAGAACAGCTTTAGAGAGATATAATTCACATACCATAAAAGTCACCCGTTTATAGTGTATAATCCAGTGGTTTTTAGTATATTCACAGCGTTGTGCAACCATCACCACTCTCTAATTTTAGAATACATTCATCACTCTAAAAAGAAACCTGCGCCCATTACCAAACACTCTTCATTTCGCCTTAATCCCTCCAGCTCTAGGCAACTACCAATTTATTTTCTGTCTCTATGGATTAGCCCATTCTAGATATGTGATCTTTTGTGACTGGCTTCTTTCACTTAGCGTAATGCTTTCAAGTTTCATTGATGTTGTAGCATGTCTCAGTACTTCATTCCCTCTCAATGCTCATCATATTCCATTGTATGGATATACCACATCTTGTTTATCCATTCATCAGTTGATAGACATTTGAGTTGTTTCCATGTTTTGGCTACTATGAATAATCCTACTGTGAACATTTGTGTATAAGTGTTTTGGTGGGTGTATGTTTTCAATTCTCTGGGGTATATACGTAGAAGGGGGTCATATGTTAACTCTTATGTTTCACTTTTTGAGGAACCGCTAAACCATCTTCCAGAGTGCCTGCACTGTTTTACACTCCAACCAGCAGTACATAAGGGTTCCAATTTCTCCACATCCTGGCCAACACTTGTTATTGTCTGTCTTTTTAAAAAAATTATTATTATAACCGCCGTGGTGGGTCTGAAGTGGTATCTCACTGTGGTTTTGATTTACATTTCCCTGATAGCTAATGATGTTGAGCATTTTTTCACGTGCTTATTGGCCATTTGTATATCTGATTGGTTTTTTTACCTTTTTTTTTTTTTTTTTGCGGTACGTGGGCCTCTCACTGCCGTGGCCTCTCCCTCCGCGGAGCACAGGCTCCGGACACACAGGCTCAGCGGCCATGGCTCACGGGTCCAGTCGCTCCGCGGCATGTGGGATCTTCCCAGACCGGGGCACGAACTCATGTGCCCTGCATCGGCAGGCGGACCCTCAACCACTGCGCCACCAGGGAAGCCCCTAAAGAATTTTTTTTTATTGAGGTAACATTGGTTTATAACATATGTTTCATGTGTACAACATTATATTTCTATTTCTATATACCCTACAGTGTGCATACCACCAAAAGTTTAGTTTCAATAGTGGATTCCCTTTACCCATTTTGCCCTCCCTCCATCCCTTCCCCATTGGTAACTATTACTCTGTTCTCTGTATCTGATTTCTTTGTTATAATTTATTAAGCATTTAGCATGTGTCAGGCCATTTTCATTCATTGTCTCATTTCAACTTTTCACCAGCCATATGAAAAAGTACTATTTTTTAAACAGCTCTTTAAAGGTATAATTGACATACAATAAACTGCACATATTTGTAAATTTGATGAGCTTAGACATATGTATACACCTTGTGAAACCATCACCACAATCAAGATAACATAGCCATCATCTCTAAACATTTTCTCATTCCCCTTGATAATCCCTCCTTCCTGACCCTTCCCATCCCCCTGCCAAGGAACCACTGTTCTGCTTTCCGTCATTATAGATTAGTAAGCATTTTCTAGTTTTATATAAATAGAATTATATGCTATAAGCTGTTTTATCTGGCTTCTTTCACTCAGCATAATTATTTTGGGATTCATCCAGGTGCTTGCATGTATCAATAGTCCATTCTCTTTTTTTAACAGCTTCATTGATATATAATTTATATACCATTCAATCTATATACTTTTTAAAGTATACAATACAATGGTTTTGGCATATTACATTATTCATTTTTATTTATTTATTTTTTTGCGGTACACAGGCCTCTCACTGTTGTGGCCTCTCCCGTTGCGGAGCACAGGCTCCGGACGCACAGGCTCAGCGGCCATGGCTCACGGGCCCAGCCGCTCCGCAGTATGTGGGATCTTCCCGGACCAGAACACGAACCCGTGTCCCCTGAATCGGCAGGCGGACTCTCAACCACTGCGCCACCAGGGAAGCCCCATTATTAATTTTTAAATTGTGGTAACATAAAATTCGCCATTTTAGTTCATTCCTTTTTATATTCCTGAATCGTATTCCATTGTGTGGATTTACCACAATTTGTTTACCTATTCAGACAAGTAATATTATATTCATGCCCATTTTACAAATGTGAAAAAGTAAAGCATGGAGGTAAATCACAGGCAAGTATGTAATAGCACTGGTGCTCAAACCCAGGTCTGTCCAATGCCAGAGTCAATGCTTCTGACCACCATGCTACAGTGTCTTTCCAAACTGAAAAGACTTAGCTGTACTTTTAACCAAATATGTGCTGCCCCCATGGCCAACAACATATCAGTTCTTGTTATAGCCTAGCCCTGGAGGCTGATCAAGGTCCTTCTCCCCTAATAAGCTGAAAGATCCTTTCACACACACACAAAAAGGTAAAGTAGAAGCCATTGTCAGTAGAAGCCACAGACATTGAGGTGACCATACTGTAAATAGCAGGCAGGGTTCCAGAATCGAGGATAAGACGTGGGTTCAAAGAGCTGGATGTTAAGCAGGACCAGACAGGTTAGTGTCGGAACAATGAGCTTTGCCCAATCATCAGTAAAGTAAACCATCTGCCCTCCCCAGGCTTGTGCCAAAGTGTTAATTGAACGTGAACTAGGAAAAGAAACAAGTCTTTGTGTGATAATAGCTCAGTTGGAACAAGTACCCAAAAGAGTCACTTCAACTCTCAAAGAGTTGATTCGTTTACCCTTAGTAGTACCTCAGATTGGGAGCATACAAAGATATATTCCCCTACTCTTCCTAGAAAGAAATTTGAGGGCTAATGCACTAAACTACCCTCACAGGATTATAGGACATAAGGGCTACCATGGAAGAAAGCAGTGGTGGCCTCATCTCTATTTTCACTAATTCATAAAAAGAGGAAGTGAGATGTAGTAGAAATAGGCGTTTCTTGACAATATTATAAAGCTCTATAATATAAGCTATCAGAGGAGGCTGTGGAATCTTCTGCCCTGGAACTCATTAAGAGCAAGAAAGATACCCACTTGGAATAAATCCAGGAGTAGAGTCAGAGGAATACCAGACATAGAGATGAACTAAACATGGTCTGCAGCAAGGGCTGGCTGCAGCCACGCAACTGGATCCCAGCCAGCTGCATAGGCTAGCCATTCCAATTGTCTGTGGGGGTCACTTAACTCCAGTGTAGCCAGAGAGTATCGAGAGGTGGTTCCTAGAGAACTGGACTCTCCAATTCTCTGTAATTTCATCTCCTCCTTCTTTTTGTGAAAACATGGCCACAACAAGGCCACTAACATGACATTTGGAAACCAGAATATGATTGATTTTAAGCCTCTAGGATCTTTGGTTAAAATACATATATTAGACAAAGAAACAGCAATTGATGCTTAAAAACACAAACCTGAGGGACTTCCCTGGCGGTCCAGTGGTTAGGACTCCGCGCTTCCACAGCAGGATCTGCAAGCTGCGCAGCTGGCCAAAAAAAGAAAGAAAAAACAAACCTGAAACACATGGACCCCAGTCACGACAGG
Source organism: Aethalodelphis obliquidens (assembly GCF_003676395.1). NCBI lineage: Eukaryota > Metazoa > Chordata > Mammalia > Artiodactyla > Delphinidae > Aethalodelphis > Aethalodelphis obliquidens. The sequence goes on along the minus strand of NW_020838022.1, from coordinate 7,334,626 downwards.
TTTTATCCATAAAAAATAGTAAGGGGCTGATGGAATACACACAGCTCGCGACAAATTTAACCTTAATTCCTGACCCTGGCTCTAAGGTCATTTACAAGGGCCTGATTCCAGTCTCCAAGGCCTCCTCTACCCATAGCTGAGACATCAATTTGATCCCAGCTACAGGCTTAGTACTAACCCCAGACACAGCTCCGTCACCCCAACACTCTAAGACTCAACATCAACTTGCTGCAAGTCCTGTCCTTGTTTGTTAAAATGTAACTCCTTTCCCTTCTTTCCCTTCTTCCTTTTCTCCCTCCCCTCCTTCCTTCTTCCCCATCACCCAGCAGTTCCACTTTCTAGGTTTTTACCCAAGAGAAATGAAAACATGTCTATAATAAGGTTTGAATATCAATATTCATAGCAGCTTTACTTTTAATAGCTAAAAAACTAGAAACAGCCCAAATGTCTATCAACAGAAGAGTGGATAAATTGCAGTACATTCACACAACGGAATCCTCCTCGACAATAAAAGGGAAATACAAACTGATACATACAACAAGATGGATGAATTTCAAAAACATGCTGAGTGAGAGAAGCTAGACACAAAACAATATATACTGCATGATTCCATTTATATGAAATTCTAGAACAGGCAAAATCAATGGTGGAAAAAAACAGAATAGCCGTTGTACCTGGGATGTGTTATGGGTTGAATTATGTCCGTCCAAAATATATCTTGAAGTCCTAATCCTCAGAACCTGTGAATGTGACCTTATTTGGAAATAGGGTCTTTGTGGATATAATCAAGTTTAAATAATGTCATTAGGGTGGGCCCTAATCCAATACGGTTGGTGTCTTTATAAGAAGAAGAGAGACAAAGACAGAAACACAAGGAGAATGCCATGTGATGACAGAGAAAGAGGTTGTAGTGGTGCACCTATAAGCCACGGAACACCAAGTATTGCCAGCAACACTAGAAGTGAAAAGAAAGGAATCGAACGGATTCTTCCCTGGAGCCCTCAGAGAGAAGCGTGTCTCCGTTGAGAACCGATTTTGGACTTCTACCCCCCAGAACTGTGAGAGAATATGTTTCTGTTGTTTTAAGCCACCCAGTTTGTAATAATTTGTTACAGCAGCCCTAGGAAACTAATACAAGGTGGGGGAAGTGGGGACTGGCTGGAAAGAAGCATTAGGGAACTTTCTGGGGTAAAAAAGAAAAAACAAAACTCACTATCTGTGAGTTTTACCTCAAAAAGAAAAAGTACCATAAATAAATATTGAATTATAGTTAATGACATGCATGCTGAAGCATTTAGGGGTGAAGTATGCCAATGTCTGAAACTTACTTTGATTGATGGGTGGAGGTATGGATAGATATGTGATAAAGCAAATAGTGTAAAACGTTAATCACTGTAGAATCTACGTAGTGGGCGTCTAGTGTTTGCTCTATACTTCTTTGAACTTTTTTTACGTTTGAAAGTTTTCATAACAAAATGCTGGAGAAAAAACGAACTCTGCTTGCTGTGTGAAAGCATCTTCAAAACATGTTCCTTAGCCTACTACACCTCTGTTCATTCCAACCAGACTGGAAATTCAGGAGCTGCCATAGCCTCAAAACATTTTACAGTTGAGAAAACTGAGTTGTAAAGTAGTTCAGTGACTTGCCCAAGGTCACACAGCGAATAGAATCATAGAGTAGTTGAGTCACTTTTATTCCCCAACTTTGCAAGGCTGGGATCATCCTGTCTTAGTCATCATTATATACCCAGCACTTAGCCCAGTGCTTGCACCTGGCAGAGGGTAGAAGCTCAAGATGAAAGAAAGCCTACAAAGTTGTGCTCTTTACTGCTCTGCACAGACCTTGTCCTAAGGTCCAGGCCCTCCTTGTGCTCCAGTTCTGGTCACTGGATCTACGCCTCCTCCCTGAGCCAAAGCCCTCACTCTGGTGTCCTACCTAATACCCTGATCCCACAACACCAGGCTTGCTCTTTCCCCTTCTAGGGACCGAAATCCTATTTGTGTCCAGACTTTGATACATGTTCACAGTTTCCTACTGTCAACCTACCTTGATTTCTCATGTCATCTAACCAGATTCCTCATTGCAACAGTAACCCGCCCGTCTGGTGGTCCTTCCCACTTCTTTGGGCACAGATATTGACCACCACTCCTTCCCCCAACACTGATTGCTACTGATTGCCTATTATGGTCACATTTGGCCTGCTGGTCTGGCCTTTGCGCCAGATCTGTAGTAAAGAAAAAACAAGCCTTTACATCAAACAGTTCCAAATGTTACCTGCTTGCTGGTTGTCCTGGGGCCAATCTATACCAGTGTGATTCCCTCGTGGCACTCCTCAGATCCCCACAGCCAAAATATGGGCCACAGCCCATTGTTCTAGGGATAGAGATAACCTCCCAAGCCTGTAGGGAAAGGAAGGAAGGCAGAGAAGGAAGAAAGAGAGGGAACACAACAAACATTTTTTCTTTCCCTTCAAAATGTAGGGCAGCATGTGAGTACTACAAGCTTGGGGTAAAAAGTGCATTTATTTTAGAGGCACCAAAACACCAAACCACTAACCCAGCACTTAGGGGAGGGGGCAGAGGAAAGTAAAGTTTAAAAATGGACATTAAATGCGGAGAGTTCAACAAAGCTCGTTGACACAAAGCAGCTAAGGCCTGCGAAGGAGAAGCTGGCGTGAAACGTCCAGACTCATCTTTGCATGAACTCATTTGATCCTTCTAAGCTGTACTGTGACTCAGTAGGTATATAGACACTGCCTCTGAAAATCCCTCGTTAGTCCCCATGCTCTGTCAAGTGAACGCCTACATTCACAGACATGCTATAAACTATATACATATAGACTATAGACACATCATTTGCATGTGGCCTGCATGTCAGCCTGACTGAGGTGGAGAGAGGGCCCGAGAAGGCAAGCCCTCCAGCCAGAACTTCTTCACCAAAGATAATTCCACAAAAGAATTATTTTCACTTCAATTCACTTCAGATGAAAATAACCTGTGACTAATACAGAATTGGACATAATGAGTTCCTTTACCTTAGATACGCAAAAAGCAGAGTACACAATGTCTCCCTCACTCCACACCCCCAGCTCTGTAAAGGTTCTAACTTAGTAGCACTGGAGGGAAAACACAGGGAACTCAGTAAGGAAGAGCAAACCATGCTACAGGCAGAGAGCAGATGTAAAGGGAATAAACTAACATTGTTTGCATGGCATAGTAACATGAGTGGTTGCTCTGGTGATTACAATTAACATCTTAATCTATAACAATCCAGTTTGTATTAAAATCAACTTAATTTTAATGTTTACAAAACGTATGCTTTCCTAAAACTCCATTCCTTCTCCCTTCCTTTTTGCTTTACAACTTTATACATTGTATGTAAATGAACATAGATTTAAAATTATTCCTTTATGCAGTTGTCTTTTTAAATCAGATAGGAAAAAAGTTACAAACTATATGTGTGTGTATAAATATATGTATATACATATATACAGTCTTTAATCTTTATCTATGTAGCTAACCTCACTGGTGCTCTTTATTTATTCATGTGGATTCAAGTTACTATCTACTATGCTTTCACTTCAGGCTGAAGAACCCCTTTTAATATTTCTTGGAGGGCAGGTCCTTAAGAAAAGCAAAGAATTCTTTGCTTTTATTCATCTGGGAATGTCTTAATTGCTTCTTCTTTTATGAAGTATAGTGGGGTTTTTTTGAGATTTCCTGAAAAACCTATTTTTATTTAATTAATTAATTGTTTTTTAAACATCTTTATTGGAGCATAATTGCTTTGCACTGGTCTGTTAGTTTCTGCTTTATAACAAAGTGAATCAGCTATACATGTACATATATCCCCATATCTCCTCCCTCTTCTTCTTCCTCCCACCCTCCCTATCCCACCCCTCTAGGTGGTCACAAAGCACGGAGCTGATCTCCCTTTGCTATGTGCCTGCTTCCCACTACCTATCTATTTTACATTTGGTAGCATGTATTAGTCCATGCCACTCTCTCACTTCATCCCAGCTTACACTTCCCCCTCCCCATGTCCTCAAGTCCACTCTCTACAACTGTGTCTTTATTCCTGTCCTGCCTCTAGCTTCTTCATAACCATTTCCTTTTAGATTCCATATATATGTGTTAGCATACGGTATTTGTTTTTCTCTTTCTGACTTACTTCACTCTGTATGACAGACTCTAGGTCCATCCACCTCTCTACAAATAACTCAATTTCGTTTCTTTTTATGGCTGAGTAATATTCCATTGTATATATGTGCCACATCTTCTTTATCCATTCATATATCGATGGACACTTAGGTTGCTTCCATGTCATGGCTATTGTAAATAGTGCTGCAATGAACATTGGGGTACATGTCTCTTTTTGAATTATGGTTTTCTCAGGGTATATGCCCAGTAGTGGGATTGCTGGGTCGTATGGTAGTTCTATTTTTACTTTTTTAATGAGCCTCCATACTGTTCTCCATAGTGGCTGTATCAATTTACATTCCCACCAACAGTGCAACAGGGTTCCCTTTTCTCCACACCCTCTCCAGCATTTATTGTTTGTAGATTTTTTGCTGATGGTCATTCTGACTGGTGTGAGGTGATACCTCGGTGTAGTTTTTTTTTGCATTTCTCTAATAATTAGTGATGTTGAGCATTCTTTCATGTGTTTGTTGGCTATCTGTACATCTTCTTTGGAGAAATGTCTGTGTAGGTCTTCTGCCCATTTTTGAATTGGGTTGTTTGTTTTTTGATATTGAGCTGCATGAGCTGCTTGTAAATTTTGGAGATTATTCCTAGGTCAGTTGCTTCATTTGCAAATATTTTCTCCCATTCTAAGGGTTGCCTTTTCGTCTTGTTTATGGTGTCCTTTGCTGTGCAAAAGCTTTGAAGTTTCATTAGGTCCCATTTGTTTATTTTTGTTTTTATTTCCATTGCTCTAGGAGGTGGGTCAAAAAGGATCTTGCTGTGATTTATTTCATAGAGTGTTCTGCCTATGTTTTCCTCTAAGAGTTTTATAGTGTCTGGCCTTACATTGAGGTCTTTAATCCATTTTGAGTTGATTTGTGTGTATGGTGTTAGGGAGTGTTCTAATTTCATTCTTTTACATGTAGCTGTCCAGTTTTCCCAGCACCACTTATTGAAGAGGCTGTCTTTTCTCCATTGTATAGTCTTGCCTCCTTTATCAAAATTAAGGTGACCATATGTGTGTGGGTTTATGTCTGGGCTATCTATCCGGTTCCATTGATCTATATTTCTGTTTTTTTGTGCCACTATCATACTGTCTTGATTACTGTAGCTTTGTAGTATAGTCTGAAGTCAGGGAGCCTGATTCCTCCAGCTCCGTTTTTCTTTCTCAAGACTGCTTTGTCTATTCGGGGTCTTTTGTGATTCTATACAAATTGTGAAATTTTTTGTTCTAGTTCTGTGAAAATTGCCGTTGGTAGTTTGATAGGGATTGCATGGAATCTGTAGATTGCTTTGGGTAGTAGAGTCATTTTCACAGTGTTGATTCTTCCAATCCAAGAACATGGTATAGTTCTCCTTCTGTTTGTATCATCTTTAATTTCTTTCATCCATGTCTTATAGTTTCCTGCATACAGGTCTTTTGTCTCCTTAGGTAGGTTTATTCCTAGGTATTTTATTCTTTTTGTTGCAATGATAAATGAGAGTGTTTCCTTAATTTCTCTTTCAGATTTTTCATCATTAGTGTATAGGAATGCAACAGATTTCTGTGCATTAATTTTGTATCCTGCTACTTTACCAAATTCATTGATTAGCTCTAGCAGTTTTCTGGTAGCATCTTTAGGATTCTCTGTGTATATTATCATGTCATGTGCAAACAGTGACAGCTTTACTTCTTCTTTTCTGATTTGGATTCCTTTTATTTCCTTTTCTTCTCTGATTGCTGTGGCTAAAACTTCCAAAACTTCCAAAAGTATGTTGAATAATAGTGTCTTGTTCCTGATATTGGTGGAAGTGGTTTCAGTTTTTCACCATTGAGAACAATGTTGGCTGTGGATTTGTCATATATGGCCTTTATTATGTTGAGGTAAGTTCCCTCTATGCCTACTTTTTGGAGGGTTTTTATCATAAATGGGTGTTGAATTTTGTCAAAAGCTTTTTCTGCATCTATTGAGATGATCATATGGTTTTTATCCTTCAATTTGTTAGTATGGTTTATCACACGGATTGATTCGCATATATTGAAGAATAATTGCATTCCTGGGATAAACTCCACTTGATCATGGTGTATGATCCTTTTAATGTGCTGCTGGATTCTGTTTGCTAGTATTTCGTGAAGGATTTTTCCATCTATGTTCATCAGTGATATTGGCCTGTAGTTTTCTTTGTGACATCTTTGTCTGGTTTTGGTATCAGGGTGATGGTGGCCTTGTAGAATGAGTTTGGGAGTGTTCCTCCCTCTGCTATATTTTGGAAGAGTTTGAGAAGGATAGGTGTTAGCTCTTCTCTAAGTGTTTGATAGAATTTGCCTGGGAAGCCACCTGGTCCTGGAATTTTGTTTGTTGCAAGATTTTTAATCACAGTCTCAATTTCAGTGCTTGTGATTGGTCTGTTTATATTTTCTGTTTCTTCCTGGTTCAGTCTCGGAACTTTGTGCCTTTCTAAGAACGTGTCCATTTCTTCCAGGATGGCCATTTTATTGGCATATAGTTGCTTGTAGTAATCTCTTATGATCCTTTGTATTTCTGCAGTGTCAGTTGTTACTTCTCCTTTTTCATTTCTAATTCTATTGATTTGAGTCTTCTCCCTTTTTTTCTTGATGAGTCTGGCTAATGGTTTATCAATTTTGTTTATCTTCTCAAAGAACCAGCTTTCAATTTTATTGATCTTTGCTACTGTTTCCTTCATTTCTTTGTCATTTATTTCTGATCTGATCTTTATGATTTCTTTCCTTCTGCTAACTTTGGGGTTTTTTGTTCTTCTTTCTCTAATTGCTTTATGTGTAAGGTTATGTTTTTTTTTTGAGATGTTTCTTGTTTCTTGAGGTAGGATTGTATTGCTATAAACTTCCCTCTTAGAACTGCTTTTGCTGCATCCCATAGGTTTTGGGTCATCACGTTTTCATTGTCATTTGTTTCTAGGTATTTTTTGATTTCCTCTTTGATTTATTTGGTGATCTATTGGTTATTAAGTACTGTATTGTTTAGCTTCCCTGTATTTGTATTTTTTACAGATTTTTTTTCTGTAATTGATGTCTAGTCTCAATGCATTGTGGTTGGAAAAGATACTTGATACGATTTCAATTTTCTTAAATTTACCAAGGCTTGATTTGTGACCCAAGATATGATCCATCCTGGAGAATGTTCCATGAGCACTTGAGAAGAAGGTGTATTCTGTTGTTTTTGGATGGAATGTCCTATCAATATCAATTAAGTCCACCTTGTTTAATGTATCATTTAAAGCTTATTTATTTTCATTTTGGATGATCTGTCCATTGGTGAAAGTGGGGTGTTAAAGTCCCCTACTATGATTGTGTTACTGTCAATTTCCCTTTCTATGGCTGTTAGCATTTGCCTTATGTACTGAGGTGCTCCTATGTTGGGTGCATAAATATTTACAATTGTTATATCTTCTTCTTGGATTCATCCCTTGATCATTACGTAGTGTCCTTCTTTTTCTCTTGTAAGAGTCTATTTTGTCTGATATGAGAATTGCTACTCCAGCTTTCTTTTGATTTCCATTTGCATGGAATATCTTTTTCCATCCCCTCACTTTCAGTCTGCATGTGTCCCTAGGTCTGAAGTGGGTCTCTTGTAGACAGCATATATACAGGTCTTCTTTTTGTATCCATTCAGCCAGTCTATGTCTTTTGGTTGGAGCATTTAATCCAGTTACATTTAAGGTAATTATCGATATGTATGTTCCTATTACCATTTTCTTAATTGTTTTGCATTTGTTATTGTAGGTCTTTTCCTTGTCTTGTGTTTCCTGCCTAGAGAAGTTCCTTTAGCATTTGTTGTACAGCTGGTTTGGTGGTGCTGAATTCTCTTAGCTTTTGCTTCTCTGTAAACGTTTTAATTTCTCCGTCAAATCTGAATGAGATCCTTGCTGGGTAGAGTAATCTTGATTGTAGGTTTTTCTCCTTCATCACTTTAAACATGTCCTGCCACTCCCTTCTGGCTTGCAGAGTTTCTGCTAAAAGGTCAGCTGTTAACCTTACGGGGATTCCCTTATGTGTTATTTGTTGTTTATCCCTTGCTGCTTTTAATATTTGTTCTTTGTATTTAATTTTTGATAGTTTGATTAATATGTGTTTTGGCGTGTTTCTCCTTGGATTTATCCTGTATGGGACTCTCTGTGCTTCCTGGACTTGATTAACTATTTCCTTTCCCATATTAGGGAAGTTTTCGACTATAATCTCTTCCAATATTTTCTTAGTCCCTTTTTTTTTCTTCTTCTTCTGGGACCCCTATAATTCGAATGTTGGTGCGTTTAATGTTGTCCTAGAGGTCTCTGAGACTGTCCTTAATTGTTTTCATTCCTTTTTCTTTATTCTGCTCTGCAGTAGTTATTTCCACTATTTTACCTTCCAGGTCACTTATCTGTTCTTCTGCCTCAGTTATTCTGCTATTGATCCCTTCTACAGAATTTTAAATTTCATTTCTTGTGTTGCTCATCACTGTTTGTTTGCTCTTTAGTTCTTCTAGGTCCTTGTTAAATGTTTCTTGTATTTTCTCCATTCCATTTCCAAGATTTTGGATCATCTTTACTATCATTACTCTGAATTCTTTTTCAGGTAGACTGCCTATTTCCTCTTCATTTGTTTGGTCTGGTGGGTTTTTATCTTGCTCCTTCATCTGCTGTGTGTTTCTCTGTCTTCTCATTTTGCTTAACTTACTGTTTTGGGAGTCCTTTTTGCATGCTGAAGGTTCATAGTTCCCGTTGTTTTTGGTGTCTGCCCACAGTGGCTAAGGTTGGTTCAGTGGGTTGTGTAGGCTTCCTGGTGGAGGGGACTGGTGCCTGTGTTCTGGAGGATGAGGCTGGATCTTGTCTTTCTGGTGGGCAGGACCACGTCCGGTGGTGTGTTTTGGGGTGTCTGTGACCTTAGTATGGTTTTAGGCAGCCTCTCTGCTAATGGGTAGGGTTGTGTTCCTGTCTTGCTAGTTGTTTGGCATAGGGTGTCCAGCACTGTAGCTTGCTGGTCTTTGAGTGGAGTTGGGTCTTGTCATTGAGATTGAGATATCTGGGAGAGCTTTCGCTGTTTGATCTTACATGGAGCTGGGAGGTCTCTGGTGGACCAATGTCCTGAATTCGGCTCTCCCACCTCAGAGGCACAGGCCTGACACCCAGCCGGAGCACCAAGACCCTGTGAGCCACACAGAAAAAAGAGAAAAAGGAAAAATATATATATATCGTTTCTCCCAAAGTCCACTGCCTCAATTTTGGGATGGTTCATTGTCTATTCAGGTATTCCACAGATGCAGGGTACATCAAGTTGATTGTGGAGATTTTATCCACTGCTCCTGAGGCTGCTCATTCTGTTGCTATAGCTGGAAATGGTCTGTTTGTCACCAAGTCACTTCAACAGGTAAGAAAGACAGTCTCATGGAGGCTGCGGATGAGCTAGCCCAGGGAGGACATCTGACATTGGGGTCGTCTTTTCTCCTTCACTTCTTTTCTCCCTTTTTTTCTTCTTTGCACTTCATATGTTGGAAGAGATCTTTTAAGGTCTTGAACCAATATTCCACTGCCATGGAAAATTCCCGGTAGAAACTGGAAAGAACTAGGATGCAGATCCATGGACAAGGCTGGCAGCTAGGGTGACTACACGGGATAGGCAAAGATCTCCGTTCAGGCCTGCCTCCCTATTTTTTAACATCCTTATTGGGGTGTAATTGCTTTACACTGTTGTGTTAGTTTCTACTGTATAACAAAGTGAATCAGCTATATGTATACATATATCCCCATATCCCCTCCCTCCTGTGTCTCCCTCCCACCCTGAAGTATAGTTTCGATGTATTTAGAATTCTTGGTTGACTGACCAAGGAGGTGAAAGACTTACATGCTGAACTATAAAACATTGATAAAGTAAATTGAAGATGATTCAATGAAAGGGAAAGATATCCCATGCTCTTGGATTGGAAGAATTAATATTGCTAAAATATCCATACTACCCAAAGCAGTCTACTGATTTAATGTGATCCCTATCAAATTACCCATGACATTTTCCACAGAACTAGAACAAATAATCCTAAAATTTATATGGAACCATAAAAGACCCAGAATTGCCAATGCAGTACTGAGGACAAAGGACAAAACTAGAGGAATAACCTTCCCAGATTTCAGACAATACTACAAAGCTACAGTAATCAAAACAGCTTGCTATTGGCACAAAAACAGACATATAGATAAATGGAATAGAATAGAGAGCCCAGAAATAAACCCACACACCTACAGTCAGTTAATCTTTGACAAAGGAGGCAAGATTATACAATGGGGAAAAGACAGTCTCTTCGGCAAATGGTGTTGGGAAAGCTGGACAGTCGCATGTCAATCAGTGAAGTTAGAACACATCCTCTTACCATACACAGAAATAAACTCAAAATAGTTTAAAGACTTAAATATAAGACATGACACCATAAAACTCCTAGAAGAGAACATAAGAAAAACATTCTCTGACGTAAATCATCTTACCAATATTTTCTTAGGTCAGTTTCCCAAGGCAATAGAAATAAAAGCAAAAATAAACAAACGGGACCTAATCAAACCTGTAGGCTTTTGCACAGCAAAGGAAACCATCAATAAAATGAAAAGACAACCTATGGACTGGGAGAAAGTATTTGCAAATGATGCAACCAACAAGGGCTTAAATTCCAAAATATACAAACAGCTCATACAATTCAATAATGAAAAAAAAAACAACCCAATCAAAAAATGGACAGAAGACCTAAACAGACATTTCTCCAAAGAAGACATACAGATGGCCAATAGGCACATGAAAAGATGCTCATCATCACTAATTATCAGAGAAATGCAAATCAAAACTACAATGAAGTATCACACCAGTCAGAATGGCCATCATCAAAAAGCCTACAAATAATAAATGGCTGGAGAGGGTGTGGAGAAACGGGAACCCTCCTACACTGTTGATGGGAATGTAAACTGGTGCAGCCACTATGGAAAACAGTATGGAGGTGCCTTAAAAAACTAAAAATAGAGTTATCATATGATCTAGCAATCCCACTCCTGAGCATATATCTGGAGAAAACTATAATTCAAAAGGATACATGTACCCCAATGCTCACAGCAGCACTGTTTACAATAGCCAAGACATGGAAGCAACTTAAATGCCCATCAAGAGATGAATGGATAAAGAAGATGTGGTACATATGCACAATGGAATATTACTCAGACATAAAAAAGAACAAAATAATGCCATTTGCAGTAATAAGGATGGACCTAGATTGTCATACTGAGTGAAGTAAGTCAGACACAGAAAGACAAATATCATATGATATCACTTATATGTGGAATCTAAAAAAATGGGTACAAATGAACTTAGCTACTAAACAGAAGTAAAGTCACAGATGTAGGAAACAAACCTATGGTTACCACAGAGGAAAGCTGCGGGGGATAAATTAGGAGGTTGGGATTAATAGATACACACCACTACACATAAAATAGATAAAAGAAAAAACAAGGACTTACTGTATAACACAGGAAACTATATTCAATATCTTATAATAACCTATGTGGAAAAAATCTGAAGCTGTACACCTGAAACTAACAGAATATTGTGAATCAAATATACTTAAATTAAAAAAAATACTTCTGGGAAAATGAAAAGTCTGATAGGAGTTCCAGTCCCCAGCTACTATAATGGCAGGAACATGGTTGCTCAGTTTCAACCTATCAAAAAAGAGAGGAGAGGTGGTGTTATGGACTGAATTGTGTCCCCTCAAAATTCATGTTGAATCCCTAACCCCCAAGGTGAGTATATTTGGATATAGGGCCTTTAAAGAGGTAATTAGCGTTAAATGAGGTCATTAGGGTGACTGATCCAATAGTACTGATCAATCCAATAGTACTGATGTCCTTATAAGAAGAGGAAGAGACACCAAAAGCACGTGCATGCAGAGGAAAGGCCACGTGTGGACACAGAAAGAAGACAGCCATTGCAAGCCAAAGAGAGAAGCCTCAGGAGAAACCAAACCTGTTGACACTTTAATCTTACACTTGCAGCCTGCAGAACTGTGAGAAAATAAATTTGTTTTTTAAGTCACCCTGTCTGTGGAATTTTGTTATGGCAGCCTGAGCAGACTAATACAGGTGGTATTCTGGATGGGATCCTGAAACAGAAAGAGGATATTAGGGGGAAACCAGTGAAATTTGAATAAAGTGTGGAGTTTAGTTAATAGTAATGTACCAGTTTTGGTTCATTAGTTATGGCAAATAGACCATAATAATATGTTTATAATAGTGGAAACTGGGTGTGGGCTACACAGGAGTTCTCTGTACTATACTTGCAATTTTTCTATATATCTAAACTACTCTAAAATTAAAAGTTTATTTTAACAAAAAGAGAGAGAGGAGAGGTATCCAAAGCCCACAGGTGCAGGGCAGCAGAGGCCTGTAATCAACGTTCTAGACTTTCCAGGGCAGCAACATTTCCTCCACCACAACTTCCTCTCTGTAAACATATACCAGAGCTCCCTCTAATTCTCCTTTTGGGCTACCTTCCAGCATATGTTTCTATTGGAAATAGATTATTCAGTAGGAAAATGGAAAATCTGATGGTATTTCCAGTCCCCAATCTCTGTAAAAACACTAATACAGCTGCTCTTTTTCAGTGTCTCAAAAGGAGAGGGAACAAGGTCTCCAAAGCTCATAGGCCCAGGGCAATAGAGGATTATGAAGGAGATGCCGGTGTTAATAAAGAAAACCTTACAGACCAGCTTCTATCCTGCTCCCAAATCAACACAAATAGCATCAGTCTTTGGGTACCTGTCCCCAGAAATCTCCCTTTGTGAACCTTTCATTCTACCAATTATGGCAAGATTCAGTCATCCTCAATCTCCCTTTTTACAGATTTTCCTTGCACGTAATAAGAAAGTAAAGGAAAAAGGAAGCCATAAGGAACTCCAGGCCTCTAGTTTTATAACTGAGTGATAGGATCGGATCCATAGGATGAGGGGCTCATGACGAAGGAGCCAGTGTGAAGAGGGCAGCTCGGCTTTCACCCCTCCTCTGCCTCTTTCTCCCTTTGGATAACTTCCATTCCAACCAGCAAGTCTGGTGTCTTTGTTGATCTGTTCCTTTTATGAACCACCACACACTTTCCCCCTGAACAGCAATATGGGGAGAAGCCATTAGGCACCATGAGCTCCTTGCCTCTGTAGAGTCACGAATACAGCAGTACTGGTAAAATAAGAAAGGAAATCTACGTGAGCCTGGGGCGCAGAGCAGCACTGACCTGTGACCTGCTCCTCTGTCCCTGCTGCTTTTATTGTGGAGAAAGCTGTTAACTTGTGTCTCAGGTGCGACCAGACAATCCTGCTCTGGTTCCCTTCTATTCCTCCAAGGGAAGCAAAAGTCACTCTTGATCTGTTCCCCATATATTCTTTCCCTTGAGTGTAGATAAAGCTAGAAGAGGGAAAACATCAAGTAACTATAGTCCTTTAGCTTTATATAGTTCCACTAGCCCAATAGTGTAGAACAAACAAGATTTTAGGCATGGCAGGAGAGAAACACGTGAAACTTGTAGCCTTTACAGCTCATTTTCTAAGCACCTGTAAAGAAAAGAGCATTGGGAGTAAGATTCAGACTGGCATCAAAGTCCACGCGACCACCCTGATAAGCAGCCTGGGACACAGGTGTTTCTCCCCAGCCTCACACCACGTGAAGGAACAAGCCTGCCCAGCGCCTCTGAGGGTGTGTCGGGCGTACTTGAATCCTAAACAAGGAGGAAGAATGAGAACTTTGGTCTGTCTGACAAACTGCACGGGAAAGCCATCTGGGTGAGGTCGGCTTTGGAGCGGAAAGGCCAGTTGTGCGGGGAGCTCCCAGCTGCGTCCTAACTGCCCCCTGCTGGTGCCGGGACCATATGCTCTGCCGCCACCACCACCCCCGCCCCATGGAAGGGGCTGGCCCCCTTGCTCTTGTACATGCCAGGTGAGGCAGTGAGCTATTTTGCACAGCACCCCGCTGGAAAGAAAGTGGATAGTCTGAAACGGAGGAAGAGCGTCTCAGAAGTAACAAGAGAAAGAAAACGGGAATTGAAGCACCATCATGTACTCGTAGTGCCATAGCAGTTTCTACGTGCTATTTTTAGCAGAGCCCACAGTCCCCTCTTTGTAATTATTTGTATGCATCATCCAGAGCTTCAGACTATCTGTATTATCCACAATTATTATCTCAGCTCATCTACATACTCAGTTTCCCAGGCAGGGAAAAACCTCTCCTGATACTTAGTTTATGAATTCTGGGGAATCTGACTGGGGGAGATGTAGAAAAGCAAACAACTGGTAAGGCATATAATTATCTCTTTCAAAGGAAACATTCACCTCCAGCTGGCCTACTTGTGTAGGCTCTAGTGCCTGAAAAGAGAATTAATTAACCCAGGCAGGTCTCTAGTGCTTGCATGTCCTCCTTAAAAACCTATTTACAAACCTGCTTAGAAATGCTGGGCCTTTGCAAGCAGATAGTTCACTTATAAATACAGCTGCAGATGGAATTCTTTGAAAATGGAAATGGAAAATTCTGAACAGGAATAACTTGACATTTGATTCTGGAACAATGGTAAAATGTCAACATCTGCCATGAAAATATAGAACTATAAAATAATGATTAAGGGTCCTTTCAGTTTTTTAAATATATAGTACTGTTTTGGTTTAGTTGTTTTACAAAGCTCTGTGCGGTACCACTTTGCTTTAACAAAGTTAAAATAATACTATTTAAGCAACTGAGTAATTAAACAGGCACACAAACTTTAAATTGTATTGGAACATAATAATAGTCTCATTCTATCAGAGCTATGGTCCATCCAGGCCAGAAGTCTCTCTCCCATGTACTAAAAGCTAGGTTTTTTGATAGCCTAATAATCCCCTAGTTAGTGATGCTTTTAACGATCTGGGTGTCACCAAAACATCCCAAATTCTTCTAAAAATCCATTTTAATGTGATCACTTATAATTGTACTTAAACTTTTCTTAAATGTATCTACAATATAAACCAACACCAGCTCTTGGATGGCTAATTAAGTCCTTGCGTTTGCTGCCTGTGGTGTAAAGTAGCCCCTCTAACTTTTCTTTCTCTTTAAAAGATTTTAGCTGTGATTTAAAAAACCACACTTAAAACTCACCATCTTAACCCCTTCTAAGTGCCCTGTTCAGTAGTGTTAATTATATTCACATTGTTGTGCAATTTATCTCCAGGACTTTTTTGTCTTGCAAAACTGAAACTACACCCATTATACAACACCCCCCCCATTCCCCCCTCCAACCAGCCCCTAACAACCACCATTCTATTTTCTGTTTCTATGAATTTGACCATTTGAGATACCTCATATGGATGCAATCATACCATATTTGTTTGTCTTTTTGTGACTGTCTTATTTCACTTATCACAATGACTCAAAGTTCATCCATGTTATATCATGTGACAGGATTTCCTTCCTTTTTAAGGCTGAATAATATTCCATTGTATGCAAATACGACACTTTGTTTATCCTTTCATCCACTGATGGACACTGGGTTTCTGCCTCTTAGCTATTGTAAATAATGCTGCTATGAACATGGGTGTGCAAATCTCTCTGCAATATCCTGATTTCAATTGTTCTAGATCTATAACCAGACATGGGATTGATGGATCATATAGTAATTCTATTTTTAATTTTTTGAGTAACCACCATACCGTTTTCCATAGCATCTGTACCATTCTGCATTTCTACCACCAGTGCAGGAAGGTTTCAGTTTCTCCACATCTTATTTTCTGTTTTTCTGACAGTAGCCATCTTTTTTTTATATATATAAATAATGAGAAACAAGAAGTTTATTTACTGAAATCTGCTATTCTTTTATCTCACATAGCATTCTGTCTTTTTACTAATAAAACTCCACTACCAAATTATAAAAGGTTTGAAAATTTAAAACCAGCAAAAAGTAAGCAGTAAATATTTTCTGAAGGTATTTTTTTAACATCTTTATTAGAGTATAATTGCTTTACAATGGTGTGTTAGTTTCTGCTTTATAACAAAGTGAATCAGTTATACATATGTCCCCATATCTCTTCCCTCTTGCATCTCCCTCCCTCCCACCCTCCCTATCCCACCCTTCTAGGTGGTCACAAAGCACCGAGCTGATCTCCTTGTGCCATGTGGCTGCTTCCCACTAGCTATCTATTTTACGTTTGGAAGTGTATATATGTCCATGCCACTCTCTCACTTTGTCCCAGCTTACCCTTCCCCCTCCCCATAACCTCAAGTCCATTCTCTAGTAAGTATGCATCTTTATTCCCATCTTTCCACTAGGTTCTTCATGACCACTTTTTTTTTTTTAGATGCCATATATGTGTGTTAGCATACGGTATTTGTTTATCTCTTTCTGACTTACTTCACTCTGTATGACAGACTCTAGGTCCATCCACCTCACTACAAATAACTCAGTTTCGTTCCTTTTTATGGCTGAGTAATATTCCGTTGTATCTTCTTTATCCATTCATCTGTCGATGGACACTTCAGTTGCTTCCACGTCATGGCTATTGTAAATAGAGCTGCAATGAACATTTTGGTACATAACTCTTTTTGAATTATGGTTTTCTCAGGGTATATGCCCAGTAGTGGGATTGCTGGGTTGTATGGTACTTCTATTTTTACTTTTTTAAGGAACGTCCATACTGTTCTCCATAGTGGCTGTATCAATTTACATTCCCACCAAGAGGGCAAGAGGGTTCCCTTTTCTCCCCACCCTCTGCAGCATTTATTGTTTGTAGATTTTTTGATGATGACCGTTCTGACCGGTGTGAGATGATACCTCATTGTAGTTTTGATTTGCATTTCTCTAATGATTAATGATGTTGAGCATTCTTTCATGTGTGTGTTGGCAATCTGTATATCTTCTTTGGAGAAATGTCTATTTAGATCTTCTGCCCATTTTTGGATTGGGTTGTTTGTTTTTATAATGTAGAGCTGCATGAGCTGCTTGTAAATTTTGGAGATTAATCATTTGTCAGTGGCTTCACCTGCAAATATTTTCTCCCATTCTGAGGGTTGTCTTTTCGCCTTGTTTATGGTGTTCTTTGCTGTAAAAAAGCTTTCAAGTTTCATTAGGTTCCATTTGTTTATTTATTTTTATTTTTTTTTTTTGCAGTACGTGGGCCTCTCACTGCCGTGGCCTCTCCCATTGCGCAGCACAGGCTCCAGACGCGCAGGCTCAGCAGCCATGGCTCATGGGCCCAGCTGCTCCGCGGCATGTGGGATCTTCCCGGACCAGGGCACAAACCTGTGTCCCCTGCATCGGCAGGCGGACTCTCAACCACTGTGCCACCAGGGAAGCCCCCATTTGTTTATTTTGGATTTTATTTCCATTTCTCTAGGAGGTGGGTCAAAAAGGATCTTGCTGTGATTTATGTCATAGAGTGTTCTGCCTATGTTTTCCTCTAAGAGTTTGATAGTGTCTGGCCTTACATTTCGGTCTTTAATCCATTTTGAGCTTATTTGTGTGTATGGTGTTAGGGAGTGTTCTAATTTCATACTTTTACATGTAGCTGTCCAGTTTTCCCAGCACCACTTATTGAAGAGGCTGTCTTTTCTCCACTGTATATTCGTGCCTCCTTTATCAAAGATAAGGTGACCATATGTGTGTGGGTTTATCTCTGGGCTTTCTATCCGGTTCCATTGATCTATATTTCTGGTCCTGTGCCACTACAATACTGTCTTGATTACTGTAGCTCTGTAGTATAGTCTGAAGTCAGGAAACCTGATTCCTCCAGCTCTGTTTTTCTTTCTCAACATTGCTTTGGCTATTCGGGGTCTTTTGTGTTTCCATACAAATTGTGAAATTTTTTGTTCTAGTTCTGTGAAAAATGCCAGTGGTAGTTTGATAGGGATTGCATTGAATCTGTAGATTGCTTTGGATAGTAGAGTCATTTTCACAATGTTGATTCTTCCAATCCAAGAACATGGTATATCTCTCCATCTATTTGTATCATCTTTAATTTTTTTCATCAGTCTCTTATAATTTTCTGCATACAGGTCTTTTGTCTCCTTAGGTAGGTTTATTCCTAGATATTTTATTCTTTTTGTTGCAATGGTAAATGGGAGTGTTTTCTTAATTTCACTTTCAGATTTTTCATCATTAGTGTATAGGAATGCCAGAGACTTCTGTGCATTAATTTTGTACCCTGCTACTTTACCAGATTCATTGATTAGTTCTAGTAGCATTCTGGTAGCATCTTTAGGATTCTCTATGTATACTATCATGTCATCTGCAAACAGTGACAGCTTTACTTCTTCTTTTCCGATTTGGATTCCTTTTATTTCTTTTTCTTCTCTGACTGCTGTGGCTAAAGCTTCCAAAACTATGTTGAATAATAGTGGTGAGAGTGGGCAACCTTGTCTTGTTCCTGATCTTAGTGGAAATAGTTTCAGTTTTTCACCATTGAGGACGATGTTGGCTGTGGGTTTGTCATATATGGCCTTTATTATGCTGAGGAAAGTTCCCTCTATGCCTACTTTCTGGAGGGTTTTTATCATAAATGGCTGTTGAATTTTCTTGAAAGCTTTCTCTGCATCTACTGAGATGATCATATGATTTTTCTCCTTCAATTTGTTATTATGGTGTATCACGTTAATTGATTTGCATACATTGAAGGATCCTTGCATTCCTGGAATAAACCCCACTTGATCATGGTGTATGATCCTTTTAATGTGCTGTTGGATTCTGTTTGCTAGTATTTTGTTGAGCATTTTTGCATCTATGTTCATCAGTGATATTGGCCTGTAGTTTTCTTTCTTTGTGACATCTTTGTCTGGTTTTGGTATCAGAGTGATGGTGGCTTCGCAGAATGAGTTTGGGAGTGTTCCTCCCTCTGCTATATTTTGGAAGAGTTTGAGAAATATAGGTGTTAGCTCTTCTCTAAATATTTGATAGAATTCGCCTGTGAAGCTATCTGGTCCTGGGCTTTTGTTTGTTGCAAGATTTTTAATCACAGTCTCAATTTCAGTGCTTGTGATTGGTCTGTTCATATATTCTATTTCTTCCTGGTTCAATCTCGGAAGGTTGTGCCTTTCTAAGAATTTGTCCATTAGTGGTGCCCTAACCCCCTGCAGGCTGTGTTCACACCACCAACCCCAGTCCTCTCCCTGCGCTCCCACCAAAGCCCGAGCCTCAGCTCCCAGCCCCCGTCCGCCCCAGTGGGTGAGCAGACAAGCCTCTCCAGCTGGTGAGTGCTGGTCGGCACCGATCCTCTGTGCGAGAATCTCTCCACTTTGCCCTCCGCACCCCCGTTGCTGTGCTCTCCTCCGTGGCTCCGAAGCTTCCCCCTCTCCACCACCCACAGTCTCTGCCCGTGAAAGGGCTTCTAGTGTGTGGAAACCTTTCCTCCTTCACAGCTCCCTCCCACTGGTGCAGGTTCCGTCCCTATTCTTTTGTCTCTGTGTTTTCTTTTTTCTTTTACCCTACCCAGGTACATGGGGACTTTCTTGCCTTTTGGGCGGTCTGAGGTCTTCTGCCAGCGTTCAGTAGGTGTTCTGTAGGAGTTGTTCCACATGTAGATGTATTTCTGATGTACTTGTGGGGAGGAAGGTGATCTCCGCATCTTACTCTTCTGCCATCTTGAAGCTCTCTCTATAGTAGCCATCTTAATGGATGTGAGGTGATATCTCTTCATGGTTATATTTTCCTAATGACTAACGATGTTGAGCATTGTTGGCCATTTGTATATTATCTTTGAGAAGTGTCTATTCAAATCCTTTTCCATTTTTTAGTTGTGTTATTTTTTTTCCTGTTGTTCAGTTGTAGTTCTTTTTGTATTATGGATATTAGCCCCTTATCAGACATGATTTGCAAATCTTTTCTACCATTCTGTAGGTTACTTTTTCACTCTGTTTATTGTGTCCTTTTATGCACAGAAGTTTTAAATGTTAACACAGTTGTATTTCTCTATTTTTACTTTTGTTGCCTGTACTTTTGGTATCACATCTAGGAAATCCTTGAAAAATCCAATGTCATGAAGGTTTTACATTTAGGTCTTTGATCCATTTTGAGTTAATTTTCATACATGGTGTAAGGTTAGGGTCCAAATTGATTTGTTTGCATGTGGATATGTAGTTGTTCCAGCACCATTTGTTTAAGAGAAATTTCTTTCCCTATTGAATGGTCTTGGCAGCCTCATAAAAGAATCATTTGACCATATATGTGAAGGTTTATTTCTGAGTTCTATGTTCTATTCCATTGATTTATAGGTCTGTCTTTATGCCAGTACCACACTGTTTTCATTACTGTGCTTTGTAATAAGTTTCGAAATCAGCAAGTGTGAGACCTCCAATTTCATTCTTTTTCTCTAAGATTGTCTTGGGCTATTCAGGGTCCCTGGAGATTCCATATGAATTTTAGGACTGATCTTTCTATTTCCACAAAAAAATGCCACTGGGATTTTGATACAGATTGCATTAAATCTGTAGATTACTTTGGGTACCATTGACATCTTAACAACAGTACGTTTTCCAATCCATGAGCACAAGATGTTTTCCATTTATTTGTGTCTTCTCTGTTCATAAAAAAAAAGCTGTATTAAGATATAATTAATATACCATAAAACTCACTCATTTGAGGAGTGCAATATTTTTCTCTCAATCCATAGGTTACCTTGATTTTGTTGATTGGTTCCTTTGCTGTACAGAACTTTTTAGTTTTACATAGTACCATTTGTCTATTTATACCTTTGTTGGCTGTGCTTTTGCTGTCATATCTAAGAAATCATTGCCAAGACCAATGTCTTTTTTTTTTTTCTTCTAGGAGTTCTATGGATTTTGGTCTCATTTAAGTATTTAATCCATTTTTTGTTGATTTTTGTGTACTGCGTAAGATAAGGGTCCAAATTTCATTCTTTTGTATGTGGACATCCACTTTTCCCAGCACCATTTATTGAAGGGACAGTCCCTTCCCCATTCAATGGTCTTGGCAGCCTTGTTGAAGATCAGTTGGCTGTATCTGTGTGGGTTTATTTCCGGGCTCTCTATTCGGTGCCATTGGTCTATATGTCTGTTTTTATGCCAGTACAATACTATTTTGTTTACTGTAGCTTTGTAATATATATATATTTTAACATCTTTATTGGAGTATAATTGTGTAATATATTTTGAAATCAGGACGTGTGATGCCCCCAGCTTTGTTCTTTTTGCTCAAAATTGCTTTGGTTATTTGGGGTCTTTTGTGGTTCCAAATGAATTTTAGTATTGTTTTTCTATTTTTGTAAAAAAATGCCATTTTGATTTTGATAGAGATTGCATTGAATCTGTAGATAGCGTTGGGTAGTGTGGACATTTTAACATCACTAATACATCTGATCCATGGACATGGGATATCTTTCCATCTATTTGTGTCTGCTTTAATTTCTTTCATCTAGAGTTTTATAGTTTTATTAATGAATGATATTTAATTGTATGAATATATACCACATTTTGTTTATCCATTCATTAGTTGATGGACATTTGAGTTGTTTTCACTTTTTGGCTATTATAAATAATGCTGCTATGAAAACCACTGTACAAATTTCTGTTTGGCTATATGCTTTCAATTCAATGATTTTTAGTATATTTACAAGGTTATGCAACAACTACCATTTCCTAATTCCAGAATATTTTCATCTACCCAAAAAAGAAACCCCATACCCATGCAGTCACTCCCCATTCTCTACTCTCCCCTAGCCTTTGGCAACCACTGTTCTACTTTCTGTCTCTATAGATTTGCCAATTCTGGACATTTCACATAAGTGGAATTATATGATATTTGTCCTTTTGTGTCTAGTTTCTTTCACTTAGCATAATGTTTTCAAGTTTCCTCCATGTTGAATAAGAACTCCATTTCCTTTTATGACTGAATAGTATTCCATTGTATGAATAGAAAACATTTGTTTATCCATTAATCAGCTGATGGGCATTTGGGTTGTTTCCACTTTTTAGCTTTCATGAATAATGTTGCTGTGAACATTTGTATACAAGTTTTTGTGTGGACATATGTTTTCAATTCACTTGGGTATTGTTTTTTTTTAAATAAATTGATTGATTGATTGATTTATCTTTGGCTGCGTTGGATCTTTGTTGCTGAGCTCGGGCTTCGTCTAGTTGCCGTGAGTGGGGGCTGCTCGAGCACGAGCTTCTCATTGCAGTGGCTTCTCTTGTTGCGGAGCAGCAGCTCTAGGCGTGCGGGCTTCAGTAGTTGTGGCTCATGGGCTCTAGAGCACAGGCTCAGTAGTTGTGGCGCAGGGCTTAGTTGCTCCGTGGCATGTGGGATCTTCCTGGACCAGGGCTTGAACCCGTGTCCCCTACATTGGCAGGCGGGTTCTTTTTTTTTTTTTTTTTGTGGTACGTGGGCCTCTCACTGTTGTGGCCTCTCCCGTTGCGGAGCACAGGCTCTGGACGTGCAGGCTCAGCGGCCATGGCTCACGGGCCCAGCTGCTCCATGGCATGTGGGATCCTCCCGGACCGGGGCATGAACCCGTGTCCCCTGCATCGGCAGGCGGGTTCTCAACCACTGCGCCACCAGGGAAGTTCCATTTGGGTATTTTCAATACCTTTAGGAGTGGTATTGCTGAGTCATATTTGTTTACTTTCTTTAGGAACTACCAAACTGCCTTCTAATGAAGCTAAACCTTTTACATTCCAACCAACAATGTATGAAGGTTCCAATTTCTTCATGTCTTTACCAACATTTGTTATTATTTGTCTTTCAAATATTTGGGTGTTCTTACCAATAGACTTCTCTGTTTCTCACCACTTTGTTAGCCTTCCCTCACTATGGCTGTCTCAGATGGGGGTGTGCTCAAAGTCTTCCTGCTGAGTCTCTGTAGTGGGGTTAATTCAAACAATAGACTAGAGCAAGATGATCTGATTAAGGTGTTTATGTTTCCTGCTTTGGGAGCATGTACATGCTCCCACAGGAATGGTCTTCCAGAAACTTTTCATTACCAGTTTACTATATCATAATGCTTTAAACGTGAAAGCACACTTTTCACCAGAGGGATTTTTGTATTTCTCTATAACTTCAATCTTCATTCTACATACTTCTTTGTCTACACTAATCAAAACTTGAAGGAAGAAAGATGGATAATGTATCATGCTGCCCTTCTTTCACCCCAAAAGCCTAAGATCCTGTAATGGCTTTTATAAAATCAGAATATGGGGCTTCCCTGGTGGCACAGTGGTTCAGAACCTGCCTGCCAGTACGGGGGACATGGGTTTGAGCCCTGGTCCGGGAAGATCCCACATGCTGCAGAGCAACAAAGCCCGTGCACCACAACTACTGAGCCTGTGCTCTAGAGCCAGTGAGCCACAACTACTGAAGCCCACACACCTAGAGCCCGTGCTCCACAAGAGAAGCCACCACAACGAGAAGCCTGCGCACCGCAACGAAAAGTAGCCCCCGCTCACCACAACTAGAGAAAGCCCACGCACAGCAACAAAGACCCAATGCATCCAAAAATGAATAAATAAAAATAATTTTAAGAATTAAAAAAAAAGAATATGATTACCTGGGTAACCATGACTCTATGTAGGAAGCTCCTGCTCTCTTTCCTTTCTATACCATTCACTCTTCTGTTTCCATTTCCTTTCTGATGAATCAACCTTTAACATGCAACAAAAATTCTCAAATATGTACACACTGACAATTTTTAAGCAATTGCAGCTCTGTGTAAAGAGGTTTTTCCATCTTTAAAATTTGCTATTTTAAACACATCTTAAACACACAAAATTGTTTTGAAGAGAGTTACATAGTTTTCTCACATGAGAAGAGGAATGGCAAATTTATAAACAATATTTAAGCATATTCTCAAAAGACATCTACTATTGCATTTGAATTTCATTTGTAGGAAAGAGTATACTTTTAAGACACAACAGGGCTTACCTTAGCCTTTCTGTCTCATGCTGGGAATCCAAAGAAGTGAGTTGCATTTATATCTCAGCCTCTAATTTGATAAGTGGAATTCTAGGTCATTAAAACATCTGCTTATATTCGTTTGCAAGGAAGTACCAAGCAGTTTTAGAGGTCTGATATTTTTTATTGAGATTTAATTCATATACCAAAAAAACTCATCATTTTTCTTTTTTTTTTTTGGCCAGGCCGTGCTGCAGGCCAGATCCTACGTTCCCCAACCAGGGATGGAACCCATGCCCACTGCACTGTGAGCGCAGAGTCTTAACCACTAGACCGCCAGGGAAGTCCCTGAACTCACCATTTTAAAGTATACAATTCAGTGATTTTTACAGTACATTTACAAGACTGTGCAACCATCACCACTCCCTAATTCCAGAACATTTTCATCACCCCACAAAGAAACCCCACACCCAGTAGTAGTCATCCCCATTTCCTCCTTCCCACCAGCCAATGGCAACCACTAATATACTTTCTGCCTTTACGGATTTGCCTATTCTGGACATCTCATATGAAAGGAATCAAACAATATGTGGTCTTTCTGACAGGCTCTTTTCATGAAGCATGATGTTTTCAAGGTACATCGATGTTGTAGCAGGTATCAGTGCTTCATTACTTTTTAAAAAATTTTATTGGATTATAGTTAATTTACAATGTTGTGTTAGTTTCAGGTATACAGCAAAGTGATTCAGTTATACATATACATATATTCATTCTTTTTCAGATTCTTTTTTCATATAGCTTATCACAGAATATTGAGTAGAGTTCCCTGTGCTATACAGTAGGTTTTTTTTTTTAAACATCTTTATTGGGGTATAATTGCTTTACAATGGTGTGTTAGTTTCTGCTTTATAACAAAGTGAATCAGTTATACATATACATATATTCATTCTTTTCAGATTCTTTTTTCATATAGCTTATCACAGAATACTGAGTAGAGTTCCCTGTGCTATACAGTAGGTTCTTGTTGGTTATCTACCTTATACATAGTAATGTGTGTATGTTAATCCCAAACTCCTGATTTATCACTCCCCGCTGCCATGTTTCAGCTTTGTTAACCATAAGTTTGTTTTTGACATCTGTAAGTCTGTTTCTGTTTTTTAAAGTTCATTTGTACCATTTTTTAAAATTAGATTCCACATATGAGTGATATCATATGATATGTGTCTTTCTCTGACTTACTTCACTTAGTATAATAATCTCTAGGTCCATCCATGTTGCTGAGTGCTTCACTACTTTTTATTACCAGATACTATTCCATTGTCTATATATACCACATTTTATTTATTCATTCATCAGTTAGTGGGCATTTGAGTTCCTTTCACTTTGGGGCTATTATGAATAATGCTGCTATGAACATTTGTGTACGAGTTTTTGAATGGATATCAGTTTTCATTTCTCTTGGATACATATCTAGGAGTGGAATTCCTTGAATATGTGATAACTCTATGTTTAACCATTTCAGGAATTGCCAGTTTGTATTCCAGAGTGACTGCAATATCTTATATTACCACTAGCATGGGTAAGGGTTCTCATTTCACCAACATTTTTTATTGTCCGCCTTTTTATATGTATTATATATCCTAGCTATTATAGCTACCCTGGTGGGTATGAAGTGGTATCTCGTGGTTATTTTTTTTCTTTTTTTCATTTTTTAATTTATTTTTTATACACCAGGTTCTTATTAGTCATCAATTTTATACACATCAGTGTATACATGTCAATCCCAATCGCCCAATTCATCACACCACCACCCCCCCGCCACTTTCCCCCATTGGTATCCATACATTTGTTCTCTACATGTGTGTCTCAATTTCTGCCCCGGAAACTGGTTCATCTGTACAATTTTTCTAGGTTCCACATATATGCGTTAATATATGATATTTGTTTTACTCTTTCTGATTTACTTCACTCTGTATGACAGTCTCTAGATCCATCCACGTCTCAAAAAATGACCCAATTTCGTTCCTTTTTATGGCTGAGTAATATTCCATTGTATATATGTACCACATCTTCTTTATCCATTCATCTGTCGACGGGCATTTAGGTTGCTTCCATGACCTGGCTATTGTAAATAGTGCTGCAATGAACATTGGGGTGCATGTGTCTTTTTGAATTATGGTTTTTCTCTGGGTATATGCCCAGTAGTGGGATTGCTGGATCATATGGTAATTCTATTTTTAGTTTTTTAAGAAACCTCCATACTCTTCTCCATAGTGGCTGTATCAATTTACATTCCCACTAACAGTGCAAGAGGGTTCCTTTTCTCCACACCCTCTCCAGCATTTGTTGTTTGTAGATTTTCTGATGACGCCCATTCTAACTGGTGTGAGGTGATACCTCAGTGTAGTTTTGATTTGCATTTCTCTAATAATTAGTGATGTTGAGCAGCTTTTCATGTGCTTCTTGGCCTTCTGTATGTCTTCTTTGGAGAAATGTCTATTTAGGTCTTCTGCCCGTTTTTGGATTGGATTGTTTGTTTTTCTAATATTCAGCTGCATGAACTGTTTATATATTTTGGAGATTAATCCTTTGTCCGTTGATTTGTTTGCAAATATCTTCTCCCATTCTGAGGGCTGTCCTTTCGTCTTGTTTATGGTTTCCTTTGTTGTGCAAAAGCTTTGAAGTTTCATTAGGTCCCATTTCTTTATTTTTGTTTTTATTTCCATTACTCTAGGAGGTGGATCAAAAAAGATCTTGCTGTGATTTATGTCAAAGAGTGTTCTTCCTATGTTTTCCTCTAAGAGTTTTATAGTGTCCAGTCTTACATTTAGGTCTCTAATCCATTTTGAGGTTATTTTTGTGTATGTTGTTAGGGAGTGTTCTAATTTCATTCTTTTACATGTAGCTGTCCCGTTTTCCCGGCACCACTTATTGAAGAGACTGTCTTTTCTCCATTGTATATCCTTGCCTCCTTTGTCGTAGGTTAGTTGACCACAGGTACATGGGTTTATCTCTGGGCTTTCTATCGTGTTCCATTGATCTAATGTTTCTGTTTTTGTGCCAGTACCATACTGTCTTGATTACTGTAGCTTTGTAGTATAGTCTGAAGTCAGGGAGTCTGATTCCTCCAGCTCCGTTTTTTTCCCTCAAGACTGCTTTGGCTATTCGGGGTCTTTTGTGTCTCCATACAAATTTTAAGATTTTTTTTGTAGTCCCATAAAAAATGCCATTGGTAATTTGATAGGGATTGCACTGAATCTGTAGATTGCTTTGGGTAGTATAGTCATTTTCACAATATTGATTCTTCCAATCCGAGAACATGGTATATCTCTCCATCTGTTTGTATCATCTTTAATTTCTTTCATCAGTGTCTTATAGTTTTCTGAGTACAGGTCTTTTGTCTCCCTAGGTAGGTTTATTCCTAGGTATTTTATTCTTTTCGTTGCATTGGTTAATGGGAGTGTTTCCTTAATTTCTCTTTCAGATTTTTCATCATTAGTGTATAGGAATGCAACAGAGTTCTGTGCATTAATTTTGTATCCTGCAACTTTACCAAATTCATTGATTAGCTCTAGTAGTTTTCTGGTGGCATCTTTAGGATTCTCTATGTATAGTATCATGTCATCTGCAAACAGTGACAGTTTTACTTCTTTTCCTTTTATTTCTTTTTCTCCTCTGATTGCTGTGGCTAGGACTTCCAAAACTATGTTGAATAATAGTGGTGAGAGTGGACATCCTTGTCTTGTTCCTGATCTTAGAGGAAATGCTTTCAGTTTTCTACCATTGGGAATGATGTTTGCTGTGGGTTTGTCGTATATGGCCTTTATTATGTTGAGGTAGGTTCCCTCTATGCCCACTTTCTGGAGAGTTTTTATCATAAATGGGTGTTGAATTTTGTCAAAGCTTTTTCTGCATCTATTGAGGTGATCATATGGTTTTTATTCTTCAATTTGTTAATATGGTGTATCACACTGGGTATCTCGTGTTTTTATTTGCATTTCCCTAATGACTAATGATTTGAGCATCTTTTCATGTGCTTTTTAACCATTTGTGTATCATCTTTGGGAAAGTGTATATTCAAGTCCACTGCTCATTTTTAAATTGGAGTGTCTTTTTACTGTTGAGCTGTAAGAGTTCTTTATATATTTTGTGTGCAAGACACTTACCATATATGTCATCTGCAAATATTATCTCCCATTCTGTGGGTTGTCTTGTCATTTTCTTGATGGTACCCTTTGAAGTATAAAAGTTTTAATTTTGATGAAATTATCTTTTTTTTTCTTTTGGTTGCTTGTGCTTTTGTTGTCATGTCTAAAAAGTGCCTAGATTCTCTAATCTAGGTCATGAAGATTTATACCTATTTTGCTTCTCACAGTTTGATAGTGTTAGCTCTTTCATCCATTTAAAATTAATTTTTGATATATGGTGTGAGGTAAGGGTTCAACCTCATTCTTTTGCATGCAGATATACATTTGTCTCAGCACCTTTTTTTGAAAAGACTATTCTTTCCCTATTGAATGGTCCTGGCACCCTTGCTGAAAATCAATTGAGCATAGAAGTGAGGGTTTATTTATGGACTTTCTATCCTACTCCACTGATCCGTATGTCTTTATGTCAGTATCACACTGCCTTGATTAATGTAGTTTAATAGTAAGTTTTGAAATTAGGAAGTGTAAAGTCTACATTCTTTGTAATTCTGATCCCTCCAATGGCTACTTAGTTGCTGGTTTTCACTGTGGTTGTGGGCTATTGGTTTTCAAGGCTACCACAGAGCTGGGGAGGGAGCATGGAAATAGGGGGACATTCTAATGACACAAAGCTTACTGTTCTTACTAAGATTAAGCCATTTTCCTTGAAGGAATGCTCTCTGGATTTTTGTAAGCTTTCCGTTATTTTCTAGAATACTGAAAAAGTTATTTTTGACTTTTTTTTTTTTTGGCTAGTGTTTTCATTGCTTTCATGGAGGGGAGGGTTTTCAGAGTTCCTCACTTCACCATTCTTGAAGTCATCTAGATCTGAGTTTTTAACCTCCACTACTTTCTCCTCCTTTGCACCCAATGTTGTTAGACCAACTTGTGCAGCTTTCTAGGAATTGAATAGATAACAATATCACAAATTATCACACGCATTACAAGCCAGCATAAAATTGTTGGGATTTCCCGAAGATTAGGCTATGTGACAGGATCCTTGTCTTTTTATGTATTAATGTGTATATCTCTTACCCACATTGAAGCAGGGTGTTAAAATGGGAAATTATGTCATATATATATGTTATATATATGTATATGTACGTATGATCCAACTTCCATAGTACAATTTTGTCAATTGACCAGTAATACCCTTTACAGCACTTTATTACCCTTTAGCACAGGATCCAGTCTAGGATCAGGTATTGCATTTATCTGTCACATCTCTTTAGTCTGGAACTTTCACACAGTCTTTCTTTTATGACATTGAGATTTTTGAAGAATATAGTCCTCTTTCCTTTTGTTTTATTTATATTTCTTTTTGGCTGCGTTGGGTCTTCGTTTCTGTGCGAGGGCTTTCTCTAGTTGTGGCAAGCGGGGGCCACTCTTCATCGCGGTGTGTGGGCCTCTCACTATTGCGGCCTCTCTTGTTGTGGAGCACAGGCTCCAGATGCGCAGGCTCAGTAGTTGTGGCTCATGGGCCCAGTTGCCCCGCGGCATGTGGGATCCTCCCAGACCAGGGCTCGAACCCCTGTCCTCTGCATTGGCAGGCAGACTCTCAACCACTGCGCCACCAGGGAAGCCCTTTCCTTTTGTTTTAATAGACTGTTCCTCATTTGGAGTTTGTCTAATATTTCCTCATGTTTAGATCCATATTATGCATTCCTGGCTAGAAAACTACATAATTAATGCTGTGTCCTTCATAGAGTATAATACTGGGAGGCACAGGATGTCTATCTGATCCCCATGGGTGATGTAAATTTTGATCACCCAATCAAGTTGTTTTCTGATTTTTCCACTTTACACTTACTATTTTTTCTCTATCAACTAATAAGCAGTCTGTAGAGATACACTTTAAGAGCAATGTAAATATTCTGATCCTCATCAAAAATTTCCCTTTGTTTTAGCATCAATTGATGATTCCTGCTTAAATCAATCTTTACTATGATGGTTGAAAACTGATTTTCCAACTCCAGCACTCCCTCCACATTTACCATTCAATACTCAAGGTCCCTTGTCTTTTTTTTTTAAATATAATAGTGTTTATTTATTTTTACTTGTTGACAGTTTGCTTTATTTATTTATTTATGGCTGTGTTGGGTCTTCGTTTCCGTGCGAGAGCTCTCTCTAGTTGTGGCAAGCGGGGGCCACTCTTCATCGCGGTGCGCGGGCCTCTCACTATCGCGGCCTCTCTTGTTGCGGAGCACAGGCTCCAGACGCGCAGGCTCAGTAATTGTGGCTCACGGGCCCAGTTGCTCCGCGGCATGTGGGATCCTCCCAGACCAGGGCCCAAACCCGCGCCCCCTACATCGGCAGGCAGACTCTCAACCACTGCGTCACCAGGGAAGCCCATGGTCCCTTGTCTTTTAAAACAGCTATTCTCTCTAGGTGGGGATACTAGTGTGACATATTGCAGTCAAAACCAACTTGTTGATCTCAATGGGGATAATATGGGGTGGGGGGAGCTACTACAATAGGTAGCAGGGCCTGTATGGTAATCAGAAATTGTAGTTCACTGGTCTTTGGCATTATATAACTGAGCAGGCACCCTAGGGACATATAGATGGGCAGCCCACTGAGGTCCTTCTACAACTGACAAAACTCCTGGTTTAGTGAAGGGAAACATGGTTTGATCTACCACAATAGAGAGTCATAACCTTTCACCCAATTACCATATCTGAGTTGGCTTATAGATTTAGGATCCCATAAATGAAAAGGAAGCCAGGTACCCATAGAGAAGAATACCATAAGTGTGTATACATTTTCCTCCTCACTTTCCCCCAGTGAAACTGCAGCCATTTTCCCTGCGGAAAAGGAAATACCCCACGTTTTGGAGAACAGTAGATCCTAGTTCTGGGTTAACACTAATTTCTGGACAGCCAGAACACTATGGTCACCAGTCACAGACTTTTAGGATAAGGATTGAGAAGATATAAGTGCAGTTTTAACCCTAGTCAGCCTCGCCGTAGGCCCAATGAAACTACCAAACCCAATCCAGTGAAAATATCCCCAGTTCCTGAAGGTATAAATGAAATGCATATCCTCAGCAAATGACAGAATTCCCACCTGGGCTCTTTGAGCCACAGAGGCAGGGCTTTCAAGACTATTATGGAAGAAGGTGCCAGGTAGAGACTCCTGGAGCTCCACCTCCCTAACAAGAAAGCAATATTGCCTCCCTGGTAGAACTGCAGAGATAAACGTTACCATCAACGTAGGAGATGTAGAAGTGATGATTTAATTCATAGTTGGCTACTTTAAAAGTCAGGTGGGTCTCAAAGTGACCTTAGATTATCATTAATTGTATGTCAACTCTAATTCTGGCTACTGTTCCAGATATGGTCTAGTAAACACTTGGCAAGTAGCTATTGATCTAATGAAAGCATTTTCTCTATGTATCAATCAGGACTGGGACTAGGGTGAAGTGAGTGAAGCAGTTGCCTCTGGTATAAAATTTAAGGGATTGCCAAAAAAAATCAGTAACCAAGATAAACAGTATTTGAATGCAATATTTTACAAAACTAAAATTAATGCAAAAATCCATGACATACAAAATAGCAAAAGTTTAAATAGAGACAGGCTTAGCAACAAACAGAGAACAACAGAAGCAGAATACCTTCACTGTCTTGCCACAGAATATGTCAATTCTTCAGCCATGTGCCACTAATTTGCAGGGAACATTGATCATCTCACCAACCCACAGGACATCATTACGCTAGTCTACCATTGATAACATCATGTTGACTAAACACGGAGAGCAAAAATTAACAGGTACCTCAGATGCTAGATAATGGGTGATAATTCTCCCCAAAATACAAGGTTCTCCTGACACAATAAAATTTTGGTGGGTGAGGGGCAGGTACGTCCAGGGTCTGGGACATACTGAATATCCCTTCCAAGTAAATGAAAAGTTGTTGCATTTTGGACTCCCTATCATTTAAAGAACTTCAATGGATTTTGGAGATAACATATATCACATCTGACTGGTTGCCTCCTTCCATCTACTGGCCTACAAAGTTGTAATCTTCCATCTCTGAGAGAACCCAGAGCAAGAGACGGTGCTCCATCTGGTCCAAGCTGTAGTGGGAGTGGTTCTAACCACCTGGCCATTATCACCTAATAAACCTGATGGTACCAAAAACATTTGTGGCAGATTGGAATGTTATGATAGCTTGTAGAAAGTCCATACCAGAGAATCACAGCAAGAAGTCCCTGGAGTTCTCGAACAAACCTGTTTCCTTAAAGAAGTAACTTTTCTCCATTAAAACCAATACATGTCTTGCTTCTAGTTTCTGGTTGACTTTGAATTTCTAGCATAGATCTTCAAGTGACGATGTAACCCAAACTGTCCATCATGAATTGAGTGCTGAGAATTAGCTGCCTAGCTATAAACTTAGGTGTGCCCCTGAAGTATTTCATCTTCAATGGAAGCTGTGTATTCAGAATGTGGCCTGAGTAGATATTGAAGGTACAAGTCCCAGCATATCTACTCCCGCTACATAGCTATTTTTGCAATTCCTACAACCTCATGGGAAGTTCAAGGCTTGTTTAGAGCTGGCTCATAATATGCCTGCAACATCCAGAAGTGAATTGTTCCAGCATTATAGCCCTGAGAGCTATCCCTGAAGAACAGTGGAGAAGTAAAATCCTCCCAGTGGGCAGAACTTCAAGGAGTACAACTTAAGGTCTACTTTGCCTGCTTGGCCTTTAGGCCACGCACGATCTATACCAAGGGTTGGCAAACTTTTTCTCTAAAGGGCCGGATAGTAAGTATTTTCAGCTTTGTAGGCCACATATGATCTCTGTTGCAACTGCTTAAATTTACTCTTGTAGTACAAAATGACCACAGATAATAAGGAAATAGAAGGGTATGGCTGTATTCCAATAAAACTTTATTTATAAAAGCAGTTAACAAACTGGAGTTTGCCAACCTCTCATCTAAAACCAATTCTTTGGCAGAATCTAATGGTTTGATTAGATGGTTATGGATTTGGAAGACATGAAAGTAGAAAATTGGTAACTAGATTAACCTCTTAATTTGGGGTCCACAGAATCCTAAGTGGCTGGAAGATGGAACATATAATATGATATAATACTGGTTTCCTTAATTATCTTATGTATTTTATATGTTACACTTAAAAATACTACTCTGAGAATGGGTTCATGAGCTTTACCAGACTACCAAAGCCTTTGAAAGCCAAAAATGTTAAGAACTCTTCAGAATGGGCCTCGAGAATGAGAACTTTCATGTCTCAAGTAGAATGCATCCTAAAAGGCCTTAGTCTCCATTGCAAAGGGATGGTACCAGCAGGGTCAGAGAGAGAAAATCCAGAAAGTTTCTATTCTAGTAAGGGAAATTGGTACCCCATCCATAAACAAAGAGGTCCGGTGCAATCAACCTGCCATAAGGTTATGGCTAGTCACCTCAAAATATGGTACTTTACCAGGGGCTCAGAGTTTGTTGCTGCTGCTGATAAATTGGGTTGAAGTCCATGAGATTCACCGGTCTTATGTACAGCATCACAGAAGCAGCAGGTCTCATAGGCTGTTGGAAAGGTTACTGAAGACTCAGTTACGGTACCACCTAGGAAACTAACACCTTGCAAGGTTGGGATGCTGTGCTACAGGATGTGGAATCACTCTGAGCCAGCCGGAAGTACATATAATGCTGTTTCTCTCATTGTCAGAATACATGAGACTGGGAACCAAGGAGTGGGAAGAGTTACTGGCACCTCTCATGAATCATTAAACCTAATGGTCCATTGACAAAACCTTTGTTTCCCATACTTGCAACTTAGAAGTTGAAGACAGTCATATCTTAGATAGACTCTGGAAGTAATGATAACTTCATTACACCAAAAGCCTTGGCAGCAGGTCACCAGACAATGGAAAAGTATGGACAAGACCAAAAGTATGGAAAGCTGGGAGTATGAATGAGATTATATTCTTGGGGATTCCAAGAACTGTTGTAGGGCTTGGTGTGGAAGGGAACTGGGTGCAAGCAAGTCCAGAGAAATGATGACTGTGACATTCTGACCACATTGTGATTGTTTAAACATGGTAACGGAAGTGTTCTCCATGAAATCTGTGAATTTTACAGTCATACAGCTGAAGGAACCAGGACTTATGTTTTACAATTTATACAGCTGCTTTCATATATTTTTGACCATTTTACTTCTTTTAACTATTAACATTTTTTGCATCTATGGGAATGTAGACATGTGCTCCCCTATCCATGTTGTACCATCTTTACCTGTAAGATGACAAGGAACAACCTCAGTCCTCCTCCTGTGTATCTCTTTTACTCTTACTACTAGCACACTCACACTTCTGGCGCCAGATGTGTGGAGGTTTTCCCCCAGCGAGCAAATTCTCTGTGCCACCAGCTGGGTGTCCTAAGATTTAACCCAGTTCTGACACTATCTGGAGATATGTCAGATCCCACAGGTTAAGGGCTCGGTCCCACAAGACTGTCCCTTGCCACACACACACACACACACACACACACACACACACACACACACACACACTTCAGATGCCAGTCACAAGCCCAGGTTGTCACCTGTGCTTCTGACCAGCTGGCTATAGATCGAAAGTTCCAACAGCCCTCTCTTTGGGTTTGATTAATTTGCTAGAGTGGCTCACAGAACTCAGGGTGACATTTACTTACATTTACCAGTTTATTAAAGGATATGATAAAGGATACAGATGAACAGCCAGATGAAGAGATACACAGGGCAAGGTCTGGGAGGTTCCTGAGTGCAGGAGCTTCTGTCCCCATGGAGTTGGTGTATGTCACCCTTCCAGTATGGATATGTTCGCCAACCTGGAAGTTCTCCGAACCCCACACTATTGGGATTTTATGGAGGCTTCATCACTTAGGTATGATTGACCATTAACTCCATTTCCAGCCTTTCCCTCTTCTCAAGAGAATGGGGGCAGGGCTGCAAATTCCAAGCTCCTAATCATGACTTGGTCTTTCTGGTGACCAGGCTTCATCTAGGAGCCAGCCAGGAGCCCACCCAGAGCTGCCTCATTAGAACAAAAGACAATCCTATCACCCAGGAAATGACATGGGTTTTAGGAGCCCTGTGCCAGGAATCAGGGAAGAGACCAAGATATATTTTTTCTACTATCTTACAGTGAGCATGTCTCATATGTTACTCCAGGCTGGCATGGTCTGGGGTAGCATAGATTATAATACAATTTTGTACTTAGCTTATAATACAATTTTTATTATATAAAAAATACAATTATAGATTATAATACAATTCTATACTCTCGTAGTGTTCACCCTAACAAGAGTCTTAGCTCCTTGAGGACAGGGTCTTTGTTTTATATCAATGCTACTCAAAGTGTAATCTGTGGACTGCTTGTTACCAGTCCATGCCTAGACAAGTACAGGAATTAAGATTAAGCATTTTAAATTTTTATAGAAATTATACAAGCTAATTTTCATATCTATAGGATCTTTAAAATTTTTTTGATTTTTATCTTCTATGACATTGGCTTTTTAAATTCTTCTAATAGTTCATTTTTATTGTATTTTATAAAATTATTGGTCCACTGCAGTTTGGAAATTTTTAGAAACGTCCTTCACCACACATTTCGAGAAGCACTATTTTTTATACCACATTTTTTTTAGATTTGAAGCTTTTGAGGAGAAAAGATGGCAGAGAAGAAGGATGTGAAGCTTTTGAGTTTCAGTTTGAGGCCAGTCTTTATAATTTAATTAGAAAGACTGAAATACGAGTGACAATATATGCAAAATATTTCCAATGAAATAAGAGGAAGGAGAAGAAAGAAAATAAATCATTGGTGTATATTACCAATATACACCAGTAGCATTACAGACACCATCAGATATTCATTTTAGCTCAGTTTATCTCAGACAATAGACAAATGATAACTTGTAACATCTCTTGGTTCTAATGTGAAGTTTTTTATTACAAGGGAGAAAAAGGAATTCCATGTTTGGATTTTGTCCACAAAATAAATTTGTTTTTGTGAACCATAGTTTTTGATACACACAAGTTTACTTTGAAAGACACTTTGTAAAATCCTTTTTTCACTTATGACTTTTAAAATATATTTTTCAAATGATGGATCTTATACTAGTTTAACTTCTGTTTTGCCCGGTATGATGCTGGTTCTTAAATGTATGATTGAGATGCATTAACGCTTATGCTGTATAGTCTTAATGCTGTATTTCATGCAGGAACCTAGAATGAAGAAAATTCTGCAAACGGAGTTGTCTACGAAAAAATGAATAAAAATGATGTCTAATAACTAGACTATTAATTAATTCATCATGTATTGGATGCCTGAGTGCCAGGTACCCGAAGATAGGCCATGGTATGGAAATGTAATTTTAACTTTCTTGCAACCTGGAATCCTCGTATTTTGTACCCCATTAATGGCCAGGTAGTATACCCTTGAAAAAGCTTTTATTTGTCTAATACCAGAAGCCTAGCTCCAAATTCATGATTGTTGAAGAATGAGCTATTCTGGTACACTGAGGATTAACCCATTTCCATATTATAATACAACGTAAGGTAAAAAAGAAAGTAGGAGATAAGACTACCTGTGCACTACAATTACAAAAGGGTAAAACGTGCATAGGAAAATAGCCCAGAAGGCAATAAAAATGATAAGAGCTGTGTTGGAATAGTGGCATTATGGGTGGTTTTTATTTTCTCTGTTTCTCAAATCTTTTGTAATAAATTATTTTCATAATTAAAAAAAATAGAGGCAGTAGACAGGAACAGACATTTCACAAAAGAAGAAATTCATCTAGTAAGCAAACATAAAACAACATTCACACTCACTAGTAAAAGAATATATATTAGAACACCACTGTGGTGCAATTCTTCACCTAATTGGCAAAACAACTTCTTTTAAAAATAAAACTTAATGTCATTGAGGATACAGGAAAACGGTACTCTTATATATTACAGATGGCACTGTAAATTGGTTTGACCCTTGTTATGGGTTGAATTGTGTACCCCCAAAACTCATATTGAAATCCTCAGCCTTAGTACCTCAGAATGTAACCTTTTATATGGAAATAAGTTTGTTGCAGATGTAATTAAGTTAGGATGAGATGATGCTGGAGTATGGTGGGCCCCTAATCCAATGTGACTAGTGTCCTTAGGAAAAAAGGAAATTAAATTTCTGTTGTTTAAGCCACCCAGTTTGTGGTATTTTGTTATGGCAGCCCTAGCAAACTAATACAACCCTTATATAATGAAAATAGCAAAAAATATATATATTTATATATTATATAATATATTTATATTATATTTGCATATAAATACAAGGTATATGTGAACAACTATGTGTAATGTGGTGAAACTGATTTTTTCTTTCTCTTCTACCATTTTATTTAATATGTTTCTATTATTTTATAATGAAAGAAAAGTTAATAAAATGTAAAAATAAGAATAATTTGTTTTTTAATTCCCTTACCAATTCATGGACCAGTAATTGAGAAATATATCTATTTAGTCTCTGAAGGACATTTCAGTTCTGAAATTTTTGATTCTGCAAAAGAGTCAAGACAAAATAGTTTTCTTGTTGGTGTGTTAA
This sequence comes from Aethalodelphis obliquidens, assembly GCF_003676395.1. Taxonomy (NCBI): domain Eukaryota; kingdom Metazoa; phylum Chordata; class Mammalia; order Artiodactyla; family Delphinidae; genus Aethalodelphis; species Aethalodelphis obliquidens. The sequence continues at coordinate 7,296,802 of NW_020838022.1, read as the reverse complement.
TATCCCTTGTAGGTTAAAAAACCTTCCAAGGATATATGGATGAAAATTCAATCAGAACCTTATTGCTAAAAGGGACTCAAGTCAAATATACAACTGCAGAAATCGCAGGACTCACTGAATTCCCTGTATCATCCCTGACAGATGCTCATCTGGCCTCTGCCCAAGTATTTACAATGATAGGGAGGTCACTGCTTCTCCAATTAGGCCATGCAGTTGTTGCATAGCAATTATAGCTAAAAATCTTCAGTATATTAAGCTGAATTCTGCTTCTCTTTATTGTACCCAGGGTTCCCTCTGCAACAACACAAAATAAATTTATTACCTGATTTATATGGCTCTCTTTTAAATATATGAAGTCTTTTTTTTTTTACATCTTTATTGGAGTATAATTGCTTAACAATGGTGTGTTCGTTTCTGCTTTATAACAAAGTGAATCAGTTATACATATACATATGTTCCCATATCTCTTCCCTCTTGCGTCTCCCTCCCTCCCACCCTCCCTATCCCACCCCTCCAGGTGATCACAAAGCCCCGAGCTGATCTCCCTGTGCTATGCGGCTGCTTCCCACTAGCTATCTATTTTACATTTGGTAGTGTATATATGTCCATGCCTCTCTCTCGCTTTGTCACAGCTTACCCTTCCCCCTCCCCATGTCCTCAAGTCCATTCTCTAGTAGGTCTGCATCTTTATTCCTGTCTTACCCCTAGGTTCTTCATGACATTTTTTTTCCTTAAATTCCATTAAATATATGAAGTCTTTTCAGGTCCAATATTTAATTCCTGAAGTTATTCCTTATCTGATATTGTTTCCAGAGATCCTCTTCTCATGCTTACCTGGTTGTTCCCTAGTCTCTCAGTGTGCTTCAAAATATGGTACAAAAATAAAGTTCTCCAGGTATAAACTGAACAAAGCAGATTACTGTGGAAGAATTATCACAACTGATCTAAAACAAGGCTAAACACTAAAAATTATTATTGCTACTAAATACTTTTCCAGACCCTTTGCGTATATTATCTTATTTTGGTTCTCTCAGTTACCATGCATTATTATTCATCATATTCTACAAATAAGAAAATGGAGGTACCAAGAAGTAACTTGCCTAAGATCACACACTCCAAGCTGAGATCAGTTGAAGTCCAAAGCCCTTTCTCTTAACCAGCTCTTAATATGTATTTGTTGAATACATGTTTAATAAATTCTTGTTGCATGAAGGAAGGATTTACATATTTACTCTTTTAGTAATTTTTTGGCCTTGTCCTAATCCTGGCACTTACAGAATTAACAGTAAACTGAAATCCCCAGATGCTCGTCATACAAGCAGCCTTTAACTCTCATCCTAAACAGGCTTAGCCCTCATCTCATTAACCTAAATGCAAAAACGTACATTTCTCTCTATTACATTTCACCTTGTTGTTTTTGGCTCATCATTACAGCCCGTTGAAATATTTCTGAATTTTGACTGTCATATGGTTCTCTCCTATCTTGTGTCACCACAAATTTAATAAACACACCTTCTCCAATAATTCTTCAGTTTAAAAAAAAGATAAGTTTTTCTAATTTCTATGACATCAACTATTTCTTTTATAGCTACACATTTTATTAATAAAATAAAAGTAATGATAATAGAAAAGCATACTCTGTAATTCAGTTTTAATTATTTCATGTTGATATTCAGCCCTAATGGGGCTGAATCTATGAAATTTTAGTGTAGTGTTTGGAAACGAAGAGAGTGACTTCACCTAATGCAATATAGGAACCGTCAGCTTTATGTAGGATGTCACTTAGGATGCCTGGATTGCAAGTAATAGAAAACTCAACTGGCTTCAACAATTGTCAGCTTATTAAATCATGTGACAAGGAAAACAGAGATAAGGCAGTTTCAGTAATTCACAGGTTCAACAATATTATCAAAGATTCACATTCTTTTCATTTTCTACTCTGAGGTTCTGTTTGCCTGCTACTCTTCTCATAGCTGCAGACTGGTTACAACACGTCCAGGCACTATGTCCTGGAACAATAATTTCCAAAGGCCAGAAGGGAGGACATCCTTTCCTGGTGCTCCATTCTAAGACTGAGAAAAGACTTCCCAAAAGGTCTCCAACAGACTTTTCCACATGTGTCATTATCAGAATTATATTACATGTCCGAGGCCTAAGCCTGCCATTAACAAGGATAATGGAATTCTCCTGGCTGCAGACTGGGAGAAAATATTTGTAAAAGACACACCTGATAAAGGGCTATTATCCCAAAGAACACTTAAACTCAATAAGAAAACAAGCAACCAGATTAAAAAATGGACTAAAGACCTTAACAGACACCTTAACTAAACATACTCTTCCTTGCCATACAATCCAGCATTTGTCCCCCTTGGTATTTACCCAAAGGAGTTGAAAACTTATGTCCACACAAAAGCCTGCACGTGATGTTTATAGCAGCTTCACTTATAATTGCCAAAACTTAGAAGCAACCAGGATGTCCTTCAGTAGGTGAATGGTTACATAAACTGTGGAAGATCCAGACAGTGGACTGTTAGGCAGCGCTAAAGAGAAACGAGTTATCAGGCCATGAGAAGACATGGAGGAACCTCAGCTGCATGTCACTAAGTGAAAGAAGCCAATCTGAAAAGGCTACGTACTGGATGATGCCAACTATATGACATTCTGGAAAAAGCAAAACTATGGGGATATTACAAAGATCAGTCAGTGGTTGTCAGGAGTTGGGGGTCAGGAAGGGATGAATAGGCAAAGCACAGAGGATTTTTAGGGCATTGAAAATACTCTGTATGATACCATAATGGTGGACATGTGTCATTACGCATTTGTCCAAATGCACAGAAGGTCCAACACCAAGAGTGAATGGTAATGTCAACTATGCACTTTGGGTGATAAAGATGTGACGATGTAAGTTCAACAGTTGTAAGAAACATACCACTCTGGTGGGGGATGTGGGTAAGGGGGGAGGCTCGGTTTTGCTGTGAATCTGCCACAGGCACAGCCCTTTAACAATTCCCAGGAAATAAAAAGAGAATCTGGGTAATAACATGAAGTCTAACCTTTTTTTTCTTCTCTTTTCCTTTGTGCTTAGTCCAGTTTCACTTGTTCATGGGCGGCTGTGTGCAGAGGCCTCGCATCCGGCACTTCAGAGCAGAGTCCCTAGTGTGGAGCGGCTGTGCCTGACGCCTCAGCTCGGCGGGCCGCGCGCAGAAGCGCTGTGCACAACGCGGCAATCCAAGATGGCGGCGGTGGGCCCTGTGCAGAGAGACACTGCACAGACACTGCAATCCAAGACAGTGGCGGCAGGCCGTGTGCAGAAGCGCTGCGCCCGGCACTTGGCCCTGGAGTGAATGCTGTGAGCTGCAAAATCGCGCCCCACCCGGGAGAACTCCCAGCCCCTCCCCGCTGACAAGAGCCCAATAAAGCAGCCCCGCCCACGGGCGTGGACTCTGCAGTACAAGCTCACACCTGTTGGTGCTTTGATCAGAAAACGAAGCTTTCCTTTGCTTCTGAACCGAACTTGGTCTTATTCTGTTGGCTCCAAGGACACCAGGCGGGAGGACCCTTGTTGGAGCCCAGCTCGGGAGGGTCAGTAACAAATCTAAAACTGCTCTAAAAAATAAAATAAGGTTTTTTAAAATTGGGGAATAGTTGATTTACAATGTTGTGTTAGTTTCAGGTGTACGGCAAAGTGAATCCGTGATACATATACATATATCCACTCTTTTTTAGATTCTTTTCCCATATAGGCCATGACAGAGTATCGAGTAGCGTTCCCTGTGCTATATAGAGTAGGTCCTTATTAGTCACCTACTTTATATATAGTAGTGTATATATGTCAATCCCAATCTTCCAATTTTAACTTTTAAAAAATTACCGAGGGCGGCTTAGCTGGGTTAAGGGCTGAGCTGGAAGGGACCGAGCCTCTGTTAAAACCTGTGGTGCCTCACACCAGTACAAATTGGGGTTCTGTTATCATGGAAAACGTTGTGGTGGTAGGCAATCAATGGTGTCTACAACATGTCCCAGGATATATTCAGACATTTTAAAATGTGGAATGAATAGATAACACCCAGATGTACTTGTGTGATTATAGATAAAATAGTTAGATACTAGCTAGCAGTGGAATAAAACTATTAAAATCCAAACCCACTGGAAAAACTAAACTAGTACAGTAATCTACTTGGTGGGCACTATCATGGATGAAAAGTGGAGCTGACCTCAAAGTGCTAGAAACAAATGACCACATATTTCATCCATTCAACAAAGATCGGATCAAAAAGGGAAGGGAGCGCTCGCTTCAGCAGCACATATACTAAAATTGGAACGATACAGAGGAGGTTAGCCTGGCCCCTGTGCAAGGATGACACGCAAATTTGTGAAGCATTCCATATTTTTAAGCAACCTAAATGTCCATCTATGGATGAATGGATAAAGAAGACGTGGCACATATATACAATGGAATATTACTCAGCCATAAAAAGACAGGAAATTGAGTTATTTGTATTGAGGTGGACAGACCTAGAGTCTGTCATACAGAGTGAAGTAAGTCAGAAAGAGAAAAACAAATACCGTATGCTAACACATATATATGGAATCTAAGAAAACAGTACTGATGAACCTAGTGGCAGGGCAGGAATAAAAACGCAGACCTAGAGAACGGACTTGAGGACACAGGGTGGCAAGGGAAAGCTGGGACAAAGTGAGAGAGTAGCACTGACGTATACACACTACCAAATGTAGAATAGATAGCTGGTGGGAAGCAGCCGCATAGCACAGGGAGATCAGCTCGGTGCTTTGTGACGACCTAGAGGGGTGGGATAGGGAGGGTGGGAGGGAGACGAAAGAGGGAGGGGATATGGGGATATATGTATACATATAGCTGATTCACTTTGTTGTACAGTAGAAACTAACACAACATTGTAAAGCAATTATACTCCAATAAAGATGTAAAAACAAAAGGGAAATTTCTTTCATAAAATCCAAGTAGAATTCAGTAAATGCACAATGAAGGATCATGATTTTGCATTTATTCCATAGGAAAATAAACAATATACTTCAGGCTTCCTTATGTTTATACAAGTATACTCCATAGTTTCTTTGATGTCTTCAGTATAAAGGCACACTAATACCAGTTTTTAATAGGGAGTAAGAGTGATATAGTGAATATTTAATTTTGAGGAGTTGGCAAAAAGATTATTTTTAAGTTTACTTCAAAGGAAAAGGATGAAATAATAAAAGATGAAAGACTGATTCATGTTCTCAGTGCTAGTTAATTTAGAAGACTCCACAGTCCCATTTTTATCTGATGACTGCAATCTTTCTAAGATAATTGATCTAGGTTTCTGATTTATTGCATTTGCTGTCACTCATTGTATTGTTTGCCAGATTAGAAGCGTTTGATATAAGTTTATGTACTAGGTATAATTTCAACATGTCATCTAGTCTTTGTTTATCTTTCACTGTCAGTTGATGGCTTAAAATTGACTCTCCAGGAAATCTTAATTCACTATTATCTAACTGCTGCATTAAAAAATAATGAGGGGGCTTCCCTGGTGGCACAGTGGTTGAGAGTCCGCCTGCCGATGCAGGGGACACGAGTTCGTGCCCCGGTCCGGGAAGATCCCACATGCCGCGGAGCGGCTGGGCCCGTGAGCCATGGCCGCTGAGCCTGCACATCCGGAGCCTGTGCTGTGCAACGGGAGAGGCCACAGCAGTGAGAGGACTGCGTACCTAACACACACAAAAAAAAAAAATTAGGGAGGGACTTCATCACCTATCATTTCAAACATAATTCCATAAACCCTACACACTCAGAGCTACAGCATGATTAGTTTGGTTGGATTCTAAATTATTGAGTCCAGTTCATAACAATTTCACAAAAATAATATTGCAAGTCCCATGAACCAGATTCACTTCCTGGAATTAGGAAAACAGGAAGTACTTCTAAAACAAGTCTAAGGACATCAGTGGTATTCACAGTATCAAATGGATGAGTACAATAATATCAAATCCAATAGCAGATAGGAAAATGTTCTTATTTGGTGGGATTGGTACCTTTTGTGTTTGTGACAAAGTAAAACAGGCAATAAATACAAGTCCAAGTACCTGCTACAGAGCTAACAGAAGGGATGTTTAGCCGTGGGCCCTGGAGAGTACATATGCCTCAACTGTAAATCAGGAGGAAATACTAGAGTAAGTGCATAGAAGGAAGTTTGTTTCCAGCTTTCTCAGTGACTTGTTTTTCATAGAGAGAAGTTGAAAAATCTACAAGAGGGGATGACCCATGAAATTCAAGGAACAGAGCAATGATATCTCAGAAAGTAACAATTTGCTTCAAAAGAAGTTTCTAAGAAGCTGTGGTGAGTAATGCATTACTCAGAAGCTGTTAACCCACAATTCCCACTGAGGGCAAGTCTGCTGGGAGCGCCCCCCTCCATCAAGTTACAGAGCAGGGACTTTTGTGTTTCAATTCAAACAAGCTTATCAAGACCACAGTGGTTCAGGAAATAGGCGACAAAGGAAAGTACAATAAATAAAGTGCTCTTCACAATGAAATTTGTCAAACTTTTTGAGAAAAGTAACTATCAAAAGAATTTTGCATAATACCTTACCCCAGGGGGTTGAAATCAAAGTTTCACAAATTCTTAATCTTCCTATGAAGCTGGAAAAAAAGATGTAGCACATAGCAGTACAAGAGAGCAACATCATTCATTCATTCATTCAATAAACATTTATTTAGCACCTACTATGTGTAAAATTCTGTGTAAAACATAGAGGATACAAAATCACGGAAGACACGGTGTTGGCCCCCAAGAGGTGTGTTGGAGGGAGACAGGCAAATAAACCCATGATTCCAGTCAAGTGTAGGGAGCCCTAGGGTGTATCTGCACAGGGATTACCCCCACCTTCATTCTGTTCCCTCCAGGCATCCTTTCTCATCTATTCCCCCAAAATGTATAGATGGAAATAGAAAATTCTAGAAAAAGGAAAGGTAGAGAGGGTTATGAAATGAGCAGAAACCCAGAATGTAGCAAATTGACCAGATCTGGTTTTGTCAACAAATAAATTGCAAGAAAAAAAAAAAAGAGGGAGGGGAAACAGATTAAAAGAGATCTAGAAAAACATAAAAACCAAATGTAATGTGTGAAGTTCGTCTAGATCCTGATTCAATCAAATCAAAAGTTATAGGACACAGGGAAAATTGAACACTATCTGGATATTTGATATTAAGGAGTCATTGTCAAATTTTTTTTAATTAGTTAATTATTTATTTATTTTTGGCTGCTTTGGGTCTTCGTTGCTGCGCGTGGGCTTTTCTCTAGTTGCAGTGAGCGGGGGCTACTCTGTTGCGGTGCGTGGGCTTCTCATTGCGGTGGCTTCTCTTGTTGCGCAGCACGGGCTCTAGGCCCACAGGCTTCAGTAGTTGTGTCTCACGGGCTCTAGAGCGCAGGCTCATTAGTTGTGGTGCACGGGCTTAGTTGCTATACGGCATGTGGAATCTTCCTGGACCAGGGCTCGAACCCATGTCTCCTGCATTGGCAGGTGGATTCTTAACCACTGTGCCACCAGGGAAGCCCATTGTCAAATTTTTTAAGTGGATAATGGTATTGGAGTTTTCCTTTTTTTTTTTTTTTGAATCCTTATCTCTTAGAGACTGATACCAAAGTATTTACAGATGAAGTGATAGGATGGTAGAGATTTGCTTTCAAATGATCCAATAGGGGGAGGGGAATGTGGCAGGGCATAGAATAAACATGATTTTTTTTTTTATTTTGGCTGCGCCGGGTCTTAGTTGTGGCACACAGGATCTTCGTTGCGGCATGCAGACTTCTTAGTTGTGGCATGCAACGGCATTCAGACTTCTTTGTTGCGGGCATGCGGACTCTTAGTTGCGGCATGCGTGCGGGATCTAGTTCCCTGGCCAGGGATCAAACCCCGGCCCCTTGCATTGGGAGTGTGGAGTCTTACACACTGGACCACCAGGAAAGTCTCAGAATAAACATGATTGACTCTGTGTTAATAATTTTTGAAGCTAGGAGACAGTTACATGTGGTTCATCATATTATTCTCTTTACTTCGTGTATGTTTGAAATTTTCCGTATTCAATAAATCAACTTAGGGAGTTAGAGGAGGCTTCCCAAAGGAGATGTGAAGTGAGTTTTGAAGGTGGACAAGAGCTATCTAGCTTAAAAAACAAAAAGGCCATCATCTCATTGCAAAGACCTTGGAGATAATAGTACCTTTTTTAAAAATAACTTTTAAAAACTGTGAAGTATATTGTGCATATAATAATGTATTTAAGGCAAACACACAGTTTAAAGAATCAAAATAAAATGGAAATATGTGACCTACCACCCAGCTGAAGAAAGAATGCCTTCAAAGCCTTCCATGCCACTCCTCAGCTTAACGTCCTCTTCTTTCCACCTCCAAGAGCAAGCCACTCTCCTGAATTCTGTGCTAATTATTCCTTGCTTATGTTTAGAGGTTTTATCACACGTGTTTATCTCCAACCAATAAGGTATTACTTAGTTTTACCTTCTTTTGAACTCCATATCAATGCAATTATACTGCATATGTTCTCTGACTTACTTTGTTCAACGGTATTTTTGAGATTTACCTGTGATATTGGGTATACTTGTAGATTATTCTTTTTGTTTTTGGTATTCCATTTTATGAATATGCCATAATTTATTCAGCCATTCTACTACAGATAGACATTTGAGTTGTTTTCAGTTTGGGGCAGTTTGGTACTATAAGTAATCATCTATATGTCTTTGGAGCACAGACGCAAGCGTTTTCCTAGGGGATAATGGCTTAAGAGTGGAATTTATGGGTAGGATTAAGATTGCTTTTTTGAGATGTCAGCTGATTACATCATCTCATGATGGAAGGAGACTGTCAACTCCACTGTCACTCAGCCAATGGTGTTAACAGCTCTCAATAATGTCTCTTCGTAGAACTCAGCATTGAAAAAGGTGTTCCATGAGCATAGTTTAGCAACATGTATCTTGCACCATGTGGGGGAGAGAAAAGTTGAACTTAGGTACCATTTGCTGCAAAGCAGGGACAGTTCTTCAGGCTTCATCATAGCTGGAGTAAAATATCCCTCAAGAATATTCCCATCCCTTTGTTTTAAATCCCAGCTCACCAAGCAGATTTCTGAAGTGTATTTCCCAGCAATCTTGATATCAGGAAAAGGGAGTGCTCTGGATAACACGGTACTCAAGCAGCCTATTTATAGGAAAGGGATTGCCTCTATTGGAGGACAAGATGCTAAAGTATGAAACTGGCTGACGACAGTGAGAATGGAAATGTAAAAATTGCATGGCAATTCCTTAGGACCCTAAGAGGTCAAGAGTTTAACCTTAGGGTCTAAGAATATGGTGATGCCATTAACAGACATAAAATAGTCAAAAGGACAGGTTTGAGGCGGGGTGGGGAGCAGAACTGGAAGTGATGACATTAGCATATACCAGATGTGCAGGGCCCTTGGGACATCCAGGTAAAGATGGCCAGTTGCGAGCCTGGAAATCAGGTCTTGGAGCTCATGTGGAAAGTCAGAACCAGAGATACACGTTTAGAAGTCATTCACATAAGCCTGAAATGACATTACTAAGAGAGAGAATGCAGAACAAGAATTTTGAGCACAGGATCTTGAGGGCATACCTATATTTAGGAAATAAGAAAAAGAAGAAGAGCCAGTAAAGGCAACACAAGAGACTGTCAAAGAAGTAGGAGGAGAACCAAGAACATAGAAGGCAAAGGAAGAAAGTGAGAACTGAAGGCTGAGGAAAGTGAAAGTTTAGGCGTAGGTCCTTGAAAGCTGTGGGGATTCACCTAGAAATAAACAAAAAAAGAGGTCGATAATAAAGAAAGCTACCAACTATTCAGCACCTATTATGAGGCAGGCACTATGACAAGAACTTTGCCTAGATTATGTTTTTATCATGGTAGAATCTATACAGCATAAAATTTACCATCTTAACTATTTTTAAGTGTACATTTAAGTGGTATTAAACACATTCACATTGTTGCGCAACCATTACCACCATCCATTGCCAATACTCTGTTCATCTTGTAAAACTAAAACTATTAAATAATAACTCCCCATTCTCCCCTCCCCTCAACTCCTAGCAACCATTATTACACTTTCCATCCTTATGATTTTGACTATTCTAAGTACCTCATATTCGTGGAATCATACAGTATTTGTCTTTTTGTGATTGGCCTATTTCACATAGTATAGTGTCCTCAAGATTCATCCATGTTGTAGGTTGTCACAGAATTTTCTTCCTTTTTAAGGCTGAATAATATTCCATTGTATGCGTATACCACTATGAGATAACAGAAAATATATATATTGGTCTCTACCCCTGGTTCCTGGCACAGGACCCCTGAAACCCTTGTAAAATCCTAACTGATAAGAGTACAAGGAGCATCTTGTGTTCTAATATTTGGTCTTTGACCCCTGTTCCTGACACAAGGCTCCTAAATCCCCTGGAACTTCCTGGATGATAGGAGTGTCATTTTTTTTAAATTTTTATTTATTTATTTATTTTTTGCTGTATGCGGGCCTCTCACTGTTGTGGCCTCTCCCGTTGAGGAGCATAGGCTCCGGATGTGCAGGCTCAGTGGCCATGGCTCGCGGGCCCAGCCGCTCCGCGGCATGTGGGATCTTCCCAGACCGGGGCACGAACCCGTGTCCCCTGCATCGGCAGGAGAACTCTCAACCACTGCGCCACCAGGGAAGCCCGTTTTTTTTTTTTAATATTTATTTATTTATTTGGCTGGGCCGGGTCTTAGTTGTGGCATGTGGGCTCTTAGTTGCAGCATGCATGTGGGATCTAATTCCCTGACCAGGGATCGAACCTGGGCTCCCTGCATTGGGAGCATGGAGTCTTAACCATTGGACCACCTGGGACGTCCCAAGTCATTTGTTCTCTGATGAGGCAACTCTTGGTGGGCTCCTGGATGGGGGCTGGTCACCAGAAAGACCACGCCATGATTAGAAACTTGGAATTTTCAGCCCCACCCTCACTTCTCTGGAGAGGGGAGAGGGGCTGGAAATGGAATTAATAATTGATCATGCTTACATGATGAAACCTCCGCAAAAATCCCAATAGTAGGGGGTAAAGGGAGCTTCCAATGAGAGGTGGTATGTCATTGTAGTTTTGATTTGCATTTCCCTAATGATTAGTGATGTTGAGCATCTTTTCATGTGTTTATTGGCCATTTGTATTTTTCTTTGGAGAAATGTTTATTCAAGTCCTTTGCCCATTTTTGAATCGGGTTGCTTGTTTTCTTTGTTGCTGAGTCTTAGAAGTTCTCTGTATATTCTTGGTATCAGATATATGATTTTTAAATATTTTCTCCCATTCTGTGGACTGCCTTTTTATTCTGTGGATAGTGTCTTTTGATGCACTAAAATTTTTAATTTTCATTGAAGTCCAGTTTGTCTATTTTTTTCTTTTGTTACCTGTGCCTTTGATGTCATATACAAGAAACCATTACCAAATCCAATGTCATGGAGCTTTTGTCCCATGTCTTCTAAAAGTTTTATTGTTTTACGTCTTACATGTAGATCCCTGATCCATTTTGAGTTAATTTTTATAAGCCTATATTATTTTGAATGGTCTCAACAGCACTGGGAGGTAGATAGTATTGGTTTTCCTATTTTACAGAAGAAGAAACAAATTTGAAATGGTGAATACCTTGTCCAAGGCCACAGAGATGGTAAGAGGAGTCAGAATTGAAACCCATGTTTGTAGAACTCTAAAGCTCAGGTCTTTGCCATATATCATAGGGTCAAGGCTTGGCCAAGATTAGCAGGAAATTATAACAAAATTAACCAGCAGCGGACTTTTACTTGAGAGTGGGAGGTGTGGGGTTTTCCCAGGGCCTGGGATTGGCCAGAGGACTTCAGATCTCAGTTCTGGTGTGACAACATAAGTTCAGTTGGGAAGTGAGCGTAGCCAAGAGAATGGGATGGTGTGGGGAGCGGGGGTGGGGGACAGGGGGAGGTGAGAAGGGAGCCGCAAGGCATAGAAAGAATTTGGACGCCTAGATGAGGTCTAGATGAAGTGTAGAAGGTTGTGGTGAAAATGGGGGTTTCAGAGTTTGCAGTGAAATCTTGGGAGATGTAGCACTCCCCAAACTAGCCATACTCATTCACACACACCCTGACTTTGCCTGGCTAAGTCCTACTCGTCCTTCAGGTCTCAGCTTGGATGACCCCGTCTGGATCAGATGCCCCTTGTCTGTGCCCTCCCCCACAGCCCTCAGTGCTTAATTGTAATTGTACTGACTACCTTTTATTATAGCTGAGAGCTTGCTTCTCTCCTTCTGACAGACGGTGAGCTTTCTGAGGGCAGACCAGTTTCTTACTCATCTCCCTATCCCCAATGCCTACTATAGGGCCTGACCCAGAATAGTTGCTCAGTAGGTATTAAGAAGCAGTATGGCGCTATATATAGAACGGGTAACTAATAAGGACCTACTGTATAGCACAGGGAACTCTACTCAATACTCTGTAATGATCTATATGGAAAAGAATCTAAAAAAGAGTGGCTATATGTATATGTATAACTGTTTCAGTTTGCTATACAGCAGAAACTAACACAACATCGTTAATCAACTAAACTCCAATAAAAATTAATTTAAAAAAAGAAGCAGGGACTTCTCTGGTGGCACAGGGGTTAAGAATCTGCCTGCTAATGCAGGGGACACGGGTTCGAGCCCTGGTCCAGGAAGATCCCACATGCCGTGGAGCAGCTAAGCCCGTGCGCCACAACTACTGAGCCTGCGCTCTAGAGCCCACGAGCCACAACTACTGAGCCTGCGTGCCACAACTACTGAAGCCCGCTCACCTAGAACCCGTGCTCCGCAACAAGAGAAACTGCTGCAATGAGAGGCACTCGCACTGCAACGAAGAGTAGCCCCCGCTTGCTGCAACTAGAGAAAGCCCAGTCTGTGCACAGCAACGAAGACCCAACCCAGCCAAAAATAAAAATAAATTAATTAATTAAAAAAAAAAGCAGCAGTATGGCTACATGCAATGTGGTATTTTGGATTGGATTTTGGAACCAAAAAAGGATATTAGTGGGGAAACGGGTGATATCCAGATAAAGTCTATAGTTTAGTTAAGGTTTCTGATAGTTAACAATCTATAGTTTAGTTAATAATAGTACCAACATTAGTTTCTTACTTGTGACAAATGTAGATTGGTTATGTAAGATGTTAACATTAGGGGAAGCTGGGTATGAGGTATATGCGAACTCTCTGACCTATCTATGCAACTCTTCTCTAAGTCTAAAATTATTTATTTATTTATTTATTTAGGATGCGTTGGGTCTTTGTTGCTGCATGTAGGCTTTCTCTAGTTGCGGCGAGCAGGCTTCTCATTGTGGTGGCTTCTCTTGTTGCAGAGCATGGGCTCTAGAGCACAGGCTCAGTAGTTGTGGTGCATGGGCCTAGTTGCTCTGCGGCATGTGGGATCTTCCCGGGCCAGGGCTCGAACCCGTGTCCCCTGTGTGGGCAGGCAGATTCTTAACCACTGCACCACCAGGGAAGTCCTAAAATTATTTTAAAATGAAAAGTTTATTTAAAACAAACCAAACAAAAACAGAAGCAGTATCGTGTAGTGGTTAGGATGGCAGGCTCGGTGACCTTAAAAAACAACAGTTGACCATTGAACAACAGGGGATTGAACTGTGTAGGTCCACTTATACATGGATTTTTTTTCCAGCAGTAAAATACTGTAGTATTACACAATCTGCGGTGGCTGAACCCACGGATTTGGAACCACAGATACAGAGGCACTGAAAATATGGAGGAACTGTGCATATATAGGGCTGACTATAAGTTATACTCGGATTTTTGACTGTGCTGGAAGGCCAACACCTCTAACACCTGAGTTGTTCCAGGGTCAACTGTACTTGCGTTTCCTGAATCTCTGTTTCCTTATCTGTAAAATGAGTATCTTCTTGATAGGCTTGTATGTGTATGCATGCATACAGATTTTATTATCTATCTATATATGTATATATTACAAATCTATGTCTGTGTATACACAACTAATATTTACAGGATGTCAGCCACTGTTCTAAGTGTTTTACATACATTAACTTATTTTAATCTTCTTACAACCCCGTGAGGTAGGATTTAGCATCATCATTGCTATCATCCCCCTTTCACAGATGGAGAATTCGAGGCACAGAGAAGCTATGCAACTTGTCCAAGGTCAACAGGGAGGAAATGGTACAGCTGAACCATGAACTTAGGCAGTCTGGCTCCAGAGCTGTGTTACCTCCCTTTAAGATTAACTGAGTTAATACAGGTAAAGCACTTAGTACAATGCCCGGGACCGAGTAAGCACTCAAAAAGTGGTAGCTATTATTTAATTAACCCTGAAGGGCAAGTCTAAGGTGTGATTCAACCAGTGAATGCCAGGATGGGATGGAGGTAAAGAGCATAGAGGTTTATAAAAATAAAAGTTCAAGCCCGGGAGATAGGAGGTTAGAAGGGACTCAATAAAAAGTAAAGAAGGGTTTTATGTTTTGTTTTGTTTTTTCCTCATTCACAGCAACTTCTATTCACTCAACCAGGTATAAAAAGAGCTAAAAGTCTTCTCTAATGCTGAGGATTCTATTGCATTTCTGAGGATATTTTTATAATCTAAACGTGCAGTAATTTTTTCAGCCATTGATACTATAAAAAGTCCATTTTAATGAAGCATTTTTCCAGTTGATTTTAAGTCACATGCAAAACTTGAAGCACTTTGTGACCAGTGTTCCCCAGCCAGGCTTCTTGAAGCCAAGAGCTCTACAGAGCAGTTTGCTGCTACCAGCAATAGAGCTGGGGTTACTGTGTGTGCTCTGCAGGTCTCCAGCTGAACCTGGGGCTCCCTCTAGATCTGTAAAGGACATTAGAGGTCATCTAATCAGACCCCTTTCTTGTATATGTTAGCCAAACAGCAGCAAAGGAAATTAGTTGAGTCTTTTAAGGTCTAGAGCTAAAATCACTCATTTTCTAAATCATACACATACTGAGTGCTTATTCAGTGTTAAGCAATTGGGAAACAGAGATGAACAAAAAAATCTCTGACCTCTAGTTCCCTGTAGTCTGGTGAATAAGACAGAAATGTAAATCATAGAGTGTGATAGGTGTTATGAGAGGCGTGGATAAAAGGCGTTGAAGTGACAGCTGTCCCTGGAGACTTCCAGGAAAGCTTCGCAGAAGAGGACACCCTCCAGCTGGGTGCTGCAGGCTAAAGAGGCAAGAGGCAGCATTGAGGGGGAGGTTGCGAGGGCGTCTTCCTGGACGGCCCCATGGCTCTCGCACTGCACTGCTCGCTATGTTAGGCGTGCCTCTGCCTCTAGACCCAGCCCACCCTGTCAGCTTCCAGCACTGCTCTTTAGCAAATAAAAACACAGGTCACCCAATTAAATTTGAATTTCATAGACAACAAATATCTTGTAGTCTAAGGACTCCCTGAGTGTATGTTTGGGACATCCTTATACTACAAAATATTTGTTGTTTATCTGCAGTTCAAATTTAACTGGGTGTCTTGTATTTCATCTGGCAACCCTACTGAGAGTAAATGTTCAATAAATCTCTGTGGGAGTAAGGGAGTGGCAGAAGGGAGAAAAGAAGAAAGGCAAGGAAGAAAGGAGCCAGTTCATCCACTGATGGCCTTAACATATTTCTCACTATTTTCTTTGTTTTTTCATTTTTTCCCCAGTTTTATTGAAATATAATTGACATATAACACTGTATAAGGTTATGGTGTATAACATAATGATTTGATATATGCAGTTATTGGGACATGGTCACCACAATAAGTTTAATTAACATCCATCACCTCACACAGTTACAATTCGTTTTTCTTGTGGTGAGAACTTTTACGGTCTATCCTCTTAGCAGCTTTCAAATATACAAAACAGCGTTATTAGCTATAGCCATCATGTTGTACGATACATCCCCAGCACGATTTTCAGTTCTATGTAGTATAAGGTAAACAGTTGTTTCCCCCTTTTTTGTTAAAAAGCCTGCCCTCATGTGGTAGAAAAAAAGTATTAGTCCAGAAGCCTTAATTCTGGTCTTCCAGCACATTGGGGCAAAAGGCTCCACAGAGGTGGGCGATCTGGAAAGGAGGATGTGATGCTAGGAGTGTGTTTGCTTGTTTGTTTGTGTGGGGACAGGGGAGGAATGAACAAAAGATGAATAGGCTTTATGTCTCAGATACCAGGAGAGTATTGTTAAAGCAGCTTTTTAAAACGGTTTAAAACGCATTTGTAACTCTGTGCAAGCCAACATAATCTGTTTCCAAGCTATTTTGGTGAGAAAATATTTTAAGAAGCTGCCTAAAATTCGTCCAGTAGAATATTTAAATTGAGACACACTTTCTAAATGGTAAAGTACTATTTAAATGCTGCCAATTAAAAGCCACCATGCGGGAAGTTCCCTGGTGGTCTAGTGCTTAGGACTCGGCATTTTCACTGGCATGGCCCGGGTTCAATCCCTGGTCGGCGGAACTGAGATCCTACAAGCCACGCGGCGTGGCCAAATTAGTTAATTATTTAATTATTTTCAAAAGCCACCATGGTGACCTTGGATGTGAGGAAAGCCTGGTTTGTGTGCCTCTCCTGGTCGTTAACCTTAGCAGGTAGCCCAGTCCCCATGGAGTCTCCTCCCCAGTCCTCCTAACCCGGTGGCGGTGGTCCATTCTCTCCAACCATGAGAAGAAGAACGGATGAGGTTGCTCTTTGCCTCAGCTCCAAACCTTAAGTGCTGCCATCATCCGAGGTGACTCCATGGTTCCTTTATCTCCTCTCCTCCAGGGCTTCACTCACAACCTTACACACATGCCCATGGACATAACTTTGGCTTTGCCATCTCTGGGTACACCTCCTCTTCTGACATCTCCAACTCCAAAATCTCACTCTCAGACTGGACCACGACTTTCTGTCCTTCCCACTTTCTCACTGTCCCACTGAACCTATTCTTTGAACCTCCAGTAGACTTTCAGAACCGAGAGCTGTCCCTCTTTTCCCAGCCCCTCCAGCCCCGTCTGACTTCACGTCCTTCCCTCACTCTGGACGCCTCACATGACCACTTGAACTGCGTTCTCACCAGCGACTGAAAGCCTCAGCCTCTGTCTGTCAGGCAGGCCCCCGACTCTGCCTCAGTCTGACCATCTGTCTGCCCCCCACTCCAGGAGGATGACCATAGCTGAAGCAAGTGGTACAGGGGGGCAGACAGGTGCCAGCCCACAGTTACGATGGCCCAGCTCAGCTCAGCCTCCAGAGCTTCTACCTGTCCTTCATCAGCTGCTTCTCCTCGTCATCCTTCAGCTATTCCCAACCTTCTATGCCTCTGAGTATCAGCTTCCTCATCAACAAGCTGGGGTGGTAACATCTATCCTGCAGGTTGTTGTGAAGAATAACTGAGGTATGAACATAAATGGCCTGGCACGTTGCAGGCCATTCATATACATATCTCGTTAATTGCCACTTTTCTAACACCCAACACTATTTGCATTTCCCTCACTCTAAACAAATGACCTTGTCTCACAGAGAAAAGAGAAGTCATGGGGTACAGGGAAGGTGGGGAGCCGTACCCTCCTGAACCTACAAACTTGACCGACACCCACCCACCCACCTGTACTAACTTGCCTCTAGTCTCCAAGAAGGAGGGGCCACTCCTCTTTACCGAGGCTAGTTCCTCCCTTGTGTGTCAGACACTCACTCAATCCACCCCTTTTCTCACCTGTATCTTCCCCCCTCCCTGCCCCATCGCCTCAGCTCATACTCATGCTCAAATCAAATCTTTCCCATTTTAAAAAAATTCTCTCTTGGCTCTAAATCATATCCCTCATTCCTTTCACAGTCAAGCTTCTTCAGAGAGTTGTCTGTACTCATTGTCTCCACTTCTTCACCTCCCACTGACTTCTCCCCCCAGCGCAAATTGCTCTCTGCCCTCATATCTCCAGCCTGGTCTTCTACTGTGGGCTATAGAGCCCTTATCACCACCGGGGCTAAGGGCCCTTTAAGAGTAAACCCACACACTTACAAGAAACATCCATTTCTTTTCCCGTTTATCTACAGGACAAGAAATTCATCAGGCGCTGGTACTAGCTCTTCTGCTCCTAACCCCTCTGCCGAGTTCAAAATTGCCCGGCATCACTTCTTAGCTATGTGATCTGGATTAAGTTACTTGACCTCATTAGTAAAATGCGATTAATAATGGTGTCAACCTTAATAGGTTGCAGTGAGGATGAAATGAGATAATCCATGTAAAGTGCTTAGTGCATAGCCTGGTGCATACATGGCCAACACTCACTATGTTTTATAGTCAGCCTGGGGCTGGATCCTGGCTCTACCGCTCCCTGCTGGTGTGCCCATTAGCAAGTTATTTAACCTCTCTGAGCCTCAGTCCTCTCCTCTGTAAAACGGGGGAAACAGTAGTACCTACCACTGAGGGCTAAGCTGGACGTTCAATAAGAGGACATGTATAACACTTAGAAGAGTGCTCCAAAATGATGATACTATTATCCCCAGAAAGGCAAGGAATGCATTTGTGAGCCTGTCAGAGCACAGCCATCTGGATCTCATTCCTGATTCCCCTTGCAATATACTAGACACATGTATACATGCTCCTTGAGGCCAGCCAGGAAATGGGAAGCACCATCAGGACAACAAATGTCACCTGGTGCAGCCCAGTGTCAAACTGCTTCAGGGGCAGCTCTTTGTGCAGGGATAAAAGCTTGTTCAGCGAACTCTGGCTGTGTGATTTCTTACAGCTGTGCATTGCTACGTGACACCCCCCTGAGGTCCAAGTGGCCTCTCCTGGAGTGTCAGCATCCTGTTCTTTCTTATCTTGAAACTGTCTTTGAGGCCCTAAACAAGGATCTGCTGTTCTGATTTTTAAATAGATGAAAAGAAAAAACGTTATTAACCCTTAACAGTCTGTCCCCTACTGCGGCTATGAAGTCAACTGCCTTTTGTACGTCTCAAACAGGCGCTCCGCACTGCCCCCAAATCCTACTCCTTCTCTCGGGTCAACTTGTGCTTTCATTTTCCCCAATGATGTTCTCAAACTCTCGTCACTCTTAAATCTCCCACCTTGCCATCTCCCCAAGCCTCCCCTCCCCCTTCATCTCTCAATGGATGACCATACCTCCTACTTCAGAGAGCAAATTGAAGCCATCAGATGCAAAACACTCATACAACGTTGATAAATCTGATTGTCAGTATGTTCTGTCTCCCTCTTTCTGGCCCTGTCAGCAGCATTTGACACAGTCACTTCCTCTCCTTGATACACTTTCATCCTTGTTTCTAGATGCTACAGTCTCTTTGTTCCCCTTTTCCCTTAGTGGCTTCTGTTCTTCACCCTCCATTGCTGGTTTCTCATCATCAACTCAACTTTTAACGTTTGAGAGCCCCACGGCTCTGTCCTTGGACCTCTTCTCTTGTCATCTACCTTTACTTCCTTGATGATTTCATCCAGTTTCATGACTAACTACTGTCTCTGCATTGACGACTCCCAAATTTATATCTTTAGCCTAGACCTCTCTTCTGAATTCCAGACTCATGTTCTGCTGCCCACTAGATATGTCCACAGACTGGATGCCTTAAACAATGGACATTTATTTTCTCACAGTTCTGAAGGCTAGAAGTCCAAGAGCAAGGAGCTGTCAGGTTTGGTGTCTGGTGAGACCTCTTCCGGGCTTGTAGATGGCCACCTTCTTGCTGTGTCCTCACATAGCTTTTCTTCTGTGTGCTCAAGAAGAGAAAGAGCTCTCTGGTGTCTCTTTCTCTTTTTAGAAGGATACCAATCCTATCGGATTAGGTTTCCACCCTTTCAACTTCATTTAGCCTTCATTACCGCCCTAAAGGCCCTATATTCAAATACTATCACATTGGGGACTAGGGTTTTAACATATGGTTTGGAGGGAACACAATTCAGTCCATAACAGATGTCTAATAGACATCCCAACCTTAATGCGTCCAAAATGGAACTTCTGATCAGGGGCAAATCCAAATGTTTGGTCCCTGAAACTGATACAATTTAGGGTACCTTCCTTAGGAAAAAAGAGCTTAAAAATAACTTCCTAATATATTGCTAGAGCCAGAGCAAATGAGAGACCTAAGCTTCACTAGCTTTACGGTTAATCTGCCTCTGCTCCTTGTCTGCATTCCCTCTCCCCGCCGCCACACACCTGCCTCTCCCATAGTCCTGCCTCTCCCAGCCAATGGCAACTCCAGTCTTCAAGCTTCTCAAGCCTAAACACTTCCAGTCATCATTGACTCTCCTCTTTTTCTCCCACCCTACATCTAGTATGTCAGAAAATCCTGCTGCTTCTACTTTCGAAATATATTCAGAATCTGACCATTTCTTACCCTCTCTACTACTAGCACCGTGTACTAAGCCACGATCAACTCTTGCTTGGAATATTGCAGCAGCCTCTAACTGGTCTCGTTGCTCCCACAGTTGACCTCAAATGTCTATTTTCAACAGAGTGAGACTTTTAAAAATGTAAACCAAATCATGTCAGCTCAAAACCCTCCAAATTTTTCGTTCAACAAACATAATCAAGGTACCATTCTAAGCCATGGGGACACAGCAGTGAACAAAACAGATAAAAATTCCTGCCTTCATGGAGCTTACATTCTAGTAATGACTTCCCTGCTCACTCAGAATAAGATCCGAGGTCTTTATTATGATAGAGTTCTTTATTTATTAGCTTACTGTGTCTCCTGCTAGTAGAATGTAAATTGCATGAGGTCAGGAATTTGTTGGTCTGTATCCTTAGTGCCTGGAACATGTTAGATACTTTATGAATATTTGTTGAATGAATGAATGAATGAACTTCCCCATACCAAACTGATGCATCTATCTACATCTGTACTTTTCTTTTTAATTTTTTAAATTTATTTTTGGCCACGCTGCATGGCTTGTAGGATCTCAGTTCTCCGACCAGAGATTGAACCCACGCCCTCGGCAGTGAAAGCGCAGAGTCCTGACCACTGGCCCGTCATGGTATTCCCCACATCTGTACTTTTCTGATTCTCTTTCTCTCCAGTTACAGTAAAAGAGATATCCTCCCTTTTATCTATGGTACAGTGACTCTCAAACTTGAGTGCAGATCAGAATCCCCTGGAATGCTTGTTAAAATACAGCACTCTGGGCCCTACCCCAAGTTTCTAATTCAGTCAGTCTGAAATGAGGGCCAAGAATCTGCATTTCTAAGCAGTTCCAAGTGATGGTGCTACAACGGGTCCAGGGACCACACTTGAGAACCACTGACCTCACCCCTCCTAGTTTCTCAGGAACCTTACACTCTCAACTATCTTTTCCTTCTGAATATATGCAATGCCTCCCTTTCAACTGAATCCTTCCATTCCCTTCCTACTCCTACTGTTGCCCTGTCTTCCTGATAAGCCAAATTTCTTCAAAGTGTTTTCTATATTGAAAATCTCCATTTTCACCCTCTACTCACTTCTCCACTCAATCAATCAACCCTCTTTCCCCATAACTCCACCACAACATCTTTCATTAGAGTCACAAATGATCTACATGTCCTCAAGTCTAGTGGACATGTTTTTACTTATCATCTTCCACACATTTAGCACTGGAAACTCTTTCCTTTTTCTTTTAGCAGTCTCTTCACTTGGCCTCTTCCTCTTGGCCTCCATGAAACTATAGTGTCATTGTTTTTCTCTGGCTGGCCCTTCTCAGGCTCATCTTCTTCTATCAAACCATTAGATGTTGGAGATCCAAAAGATTTGGTCCTATGACCTCTTCTTTTTATTTTATATATATATATTTTTTTAATTTTTAATTTTTTTTTTTTTGCAGTACGCGGGCCTCTCACTGCTGTGGCCTCTCCCGTTGCGGAGCACAGGTTCCGGACGTGCAGGCTCAGCGGCCATGGCTCACGGGCCCAGCCGCTCCGCGGCATGTAGGATCTTCCCAGACCTGGGCACGAACCCGCGTCCCCTGCATCGGCAGGTGGACTCCCAACCACTGCGCCACCAGGGAAGCCCTGACCTCTTCTTTTATTAATCTGCATTCTTCTAAGGAGATCTCATGAATGACCAAGGGTTCAATTTCCAGATGCCAATGTTGCCCAAAATTATGTCTCTAGCCATGTATTTAGATATTGCTAGCTCTAGACTTGCATAAATGACTAGCTACTTGACTTATCTGCTTAATGGTCTATTAGGCATCTCAAACTTAACATTCTTAATTATCCCACCACCCAAACTCTTCCTCTTAGTCTTCCCCTACTCAGTACTGGCACCATCGTCAACCTACTTGCCCAAGCCAAAAATCATTCTCGACTCCTACTTTACTCATGCAGCTAGTCACCGAATCTTACCCTTCTCCCTCCTAAATATCTTTCAGATTTATCAAGTTCTCTCTCTCTTAGTCCAGACCTCGCACTTGGGCTACAGTTGTAGTTGACCTCTCTGCTTCTACTCTTGCCCCACTCTCCACCTTCCACCCAGTAGCTAAAGTGATCTATCCAAACACAAATCTAATCAGGTCCTTCTGTTCACCAGCTCTCCATGTTGCACCTTACACCCAGGAGAAAGTTAAAGAGGAAGCTCCATAAACACGTGTACAAAGCCCACTGGGCTTTGCGGCATTACGTATACATCAAGGCCTTTGTAATCTATCCCCAGCTGACCTGTTCTCCACGCTGCCTCCTGCATCCCTCACCCTAACCATTTCAGACTACCTGCACCTCCCAGAATGCTGTGTATCCTTGTCCGTAACACTCTTCCAAGAAGCCCTTAACTTCTTTTTTTTTTAACATCTTTATTGGAGTATAATTGCTTTACAATGGTGTGCTAGTTTCTGCTTTATAACAAAGTGAATTAGCTATACGTATACATATATCCCCATATCCCCTCCTTCTTGCGTCTCCCTCCCACCCTCCCTATCCCACCCCTCTAGGTGGTCACAAAGCACCGAGCTGATCTCCCTGTGCTATGCGGCTGCTTCCCACGAGCTATCTATTTTACATTTGGTAGTGTATATATGTCCATGCCACTCTCTCACTTCGTCTGAGAATCCTGTAGGGCCAGGACCACTTTGACTTATTTATCTCTATATCACCAATATGTAGCCCAGTACCTGACACCTACTAGGCATTCAATAAATGCTGTTGAATAAGTTATTAATAAATAAACTTGTGAAAAAATGGTGACCTTGGAAAAGTTCAGGAGTAAGGAAGTTTCCAATGAGCTAAAAAACAACTGAAGGGGGAGTAAATGGAGAAGATGAGTGTAGACCATGCTTTTGAGAAGCATGGCTATGAAAAAAGAAAAGAAAAGAGAAAGGAGGGCTGAGGGAAGATGTTACAGAGATTGCTAGCTGCCTAACCGACATTCATTGCCCTCCTTATAGAAGACTGGTTTTAAGCTGGGCACACGATCATCTAAATTAGAATAAAGTCTGCACTTCCCGACTCTCTTGAAGCGCTGTGTGGCCGGTGAGATATAAGCAGAAATGTCATATAATAGCATTTAGCATATTTCCCTGAAAGACCATTGATGTGTGCCCCTTGCCTCTTCCTACCCCTTCCTCCTTCTTGCTGCTTGGAATATGGATACAATGGTTTGCACTTCATCTTGGCCCCTGAGGAAGAGAGCCACACTCTGGGAATGGCAGAGTGGAAAGCTGAAGGAGCCCAAGTCCCTGATAACTGTACAACCGCCACATCAGCCTTGGATGAGAAATAAACTTCAATTTTGTTTAAGCCATTGTTAGGGTGGGTGTTGTTACTCACAGCAGAATCTAATCCTAAGAAATACAAAGGGTGGTTTTCTTCAGGACGGGAGAGATAAGATAATGTTTATAGCTAGAGAAAGGACTCAGTAGAAAGGGAGATAGAGGACCCACTTGACATATCAAGGTTAATGAAGGCATGGGAGGGATGGAGACCTGGGACACAGGTGGAGGGATTTGCTTTGGTTATGAACAGACACTTCTCATTCTGTGAGCCCTAGGGAAGAGGACAAGTGCTTTATAAATATTAACTAACCTAATCATCGTTAACACTTTAAGGTGAGTACTGTAAAGAGTACAAGTCTCAAGTGATTTGTGTTCAGTTGTGCACAAGAAGTGACTTTAGGGAATTCCCTGGCGGTCCAGTGGTTAGGACTCTGCACTTCCACTGCAGGGGGCACAGGTTCAATCCCTAGTCGGGGAACTAAGATCCCGAAAGCTGTGCAGCGCAGCCAAAAAAAAAAAGTGACTTTATTATTTCAATAAGAGTTCAGTCTCTATCTCAAGTCATAATCGGATTTCAATTCAGTCTATATTGTTTGTGATAACAATAGCAAAAGATTGAAAACAAACAAAATGTCCAGCATAGGGGATTGGTTAAATAAATTACAGTCCATGTCCACAATGGAATAGTCTACAACTGTTAAAAAAGAATGAGGTAGCTCTTTTTGGATTGACATGGAATGAATTCCAAAACGTATTGTAAAGTTAAAAAACAAAGTGAAGAACATTGGGTATAGCATACTATAAAGGTGTGTAAAAAAGGAGAAGCCAAACAAAAGAATATACATGTTTGCATGTATATATGTAATTATCTCTCAAAAGAATACACAAGAAACTAGTAACAAGTGGATATGTCTTGGGAAAGAATGGGGTGGTGACAGGGAGACTTGTGTCTCACTGTATATTCTTTGGATGGAAGATGATCTACAATCTATATATTTTGCCTATTAAAAATAAAGAACATATCACTTAAATAAACAAACTTCATCAATTGAGAATCTTCCCATCATCCTCCTTCTTCCTGGGCTGGCATCTCAGTTCTAGCAGGCTTACACAGCCTTGTGGCTGCAGTAATAAGCAGCTGTTTAAGCTGGTAACACTCAGATCAGAGGTGGATCCAGGTTTGATGGGACCCGATGTACACAGTTTGGAGAGCCTTTTTTTTTTTTTTCCTTTTTGGCCGCGCCATATGACATGCAGGATCTTAGTTCCCCGACCAGGGATCGAACCTGTGCCCCCTGCAGTGGGACCGTGCAGTTTTAACCACTGGACAGCCAGGGAAGTCCCTGGAGAGCCTTTTAAAGAAAAATAACACACAATTATGAATAAAAAATTAAGTACAGGCCTTGGAATTCGTCTGTGCAAATGAGGGGCCCTGAAGCTGAAACTTCAATAGCTTCAAGGTAAATCAGCCTCTGATGCTGAGTGTATTATTCCATTGCATCTTAGCTATTGTCACCCCTCCACATTGCTCCACTGAGATAAGACCAGTTTCATCTTATTCCCAGCCTTACAGCCATGCCCTGAATGCATACAGTCATGATGAGCAGACTTCCTCCAATCTGCCAGCTTCTTTTCTTTCTCAGGTAACTTCAGTGCCCTTCTTAGAGGTTACAGGAAAATTCAGCTGTTCTTATTGCAGGAAGGGCCTGAGAGTGGGCTCTTGTCTAACACTCAGAAATGAATTGTCAGAGAAGACACACGTGCTGACAAAGCAAAAGACTTTATTGGAAAGGGGCGCCCGGACGGAGAGCCGCAGGGTGAGGGAACCCAGGAGCACTGCTCTGTCACACGGCTCGCAGTCTCAGGTTTTATGGGAATGGGGTTAGTTCCCGGCTTGTCTCTGGCCAGTCATCATGCTTGTGCCCATATTTGATCTGACTCAGGGTACTTCCTGGTGGCACATGCATCCCTCAGCTAAGATGGATTCCAGCGAGAAGGATTCTGGGAGGTTGGTAGGACAATATTATGGGCTGGCATCTCCTCCCTCCTTTTGGCCCCTCCTGGATTCTTCCAGTTAGTTTCACAAGACATATTATGGGCGGGAGTCTCCTCCCTCTTTTCGCCCCTCCCAAATTTTCCCAGTTAGTTTTCGGTGGCAGTGCTATGAACCTCCTGTTGTGAGACAACTCATGCAAGTGGTTATCATCGTGCCTGGCCAAGGTGGGTGGTTTTTGCTTCGGCCAACGGTTCCCTAGCAGTCTCACAAGCCAGTGCTGTGAGAAAATTGGGAGAATCAGGATATGGACACTTAAAGAGCAGCATGGTGAACTCCTCTGAGATCATGAAGACATCAGTTCCCACTTGGGTGTGTCCTATTCTCTGGCAGCGTTTAGCCACCCAGGTGTGGGAGCAGAGAAAGGGGGGCTGTTGTATCGATCCACAGTTGGGATTTTGCACAATGGGTATTGTATCAGGACAAGGGAGGTAGGAGTATGCTATGACAGATGTTGTATGGATGGACCATGGACGCTAGACTCGATGGTAAAGATAGGGATTTGGAAAAAAGATAGTGCAAATGCGGGGTTTGAAGTAGGCAGAGTTGAAGCCAATTGACTGGGAGGCTGTGGGGCTAAGAGGCTCAGCAGTGATTTCCATGACATCACTATTTCCTAGTCCTCTTTCTGTCTTCGTGGTCACTCATTTACAGTCTCTTTTATTGGATTGTCTTTCTTCAACTGCCCTTTAAAATATTCGTATCTCCAAGGCTCTGTCTTCATATTGGATATCTCCACCTGGATATTCTGCAAGCACTTCAGATCCAACACGATTGATTTGTCCAACTTATCTTCTTCCCCACCCCCTATGTGGTCTTCTTCCAATGTATTGAGACCTATTTTACAAAGTTAACTTAATTTCCATGAGAACACTCAAATTTTAGAGATGAGGAAACTGAGGCTCAGTTTAAACAACTCGCCCAGTTTCTAGTTCTGCTACAATTGTCAGAGCCAGGATTTGAACCTAAGTCTTGCTGACTGAAAATCCCATCCTCCATTCATGAGTGCCTTTTGAGAATTTTGTAGTTTATATACCTTACTTACAAGGCTGTGTCCTGCTCAGTGGAACCACCATCCACCGGGTGACCTAAACCAGAAAACTAAGAGTTATCCTTGTCTCTTCTTCCTTACTACCCCTCCCCATGTAATATAATCGAATTCACTACCAAGTCCTGCTGACTTTACCTCATAATATCTTTGAACCCATCCCACCATCTCCACCACCAAGTCTCTAGTCCAAACCACCTGGACTGCTACCAGAGCGCCTCCACCCATTCTCCACACACAGCAAAAGCTGCTGCTAGCAAAGCACATATCTGATCAGATCACTTCCCTTGGTGCCTACAGGACCAAGTCTGCTTCTTTGTGTGACATAACAGATTCTCCATTATCCTCAACAACTTCATCTCTGGCTCTGTTCTTTCTTAAATAGGGCACTCAGGGGTTGAGTTAATTCGGCATCTGCAGTATATACCACTCAATGAGGTATCTTTAAGAAAAAGAATACAAAATTACAAATACAAGATTAGGTAAGAGACTCTCTGCGGGAAGAGGCCCCACAAGTGAGGAGCCCGGAAGCTTAAAATTCATTAGCATCACAGAAAATCAATTTCTAAGAACACTCACCAGATCATGTGCAGTTTTGTAAAAGCACTATATGCTCTTTCCTATGCTTGCTGCCTTGACACCTGTGATTCTCTCGACTTGAAATGTCCTTCCCCTGCTTACTTACCTAGCGACTCACTCTACCAGTGGTGTGCTGGAATCAGATCACAGGCTCATGAGAGCTGATTGTTAAACGCAAATTCTGTGAACTGGTTGTTAAACGCCGCCATTATTCAAAGTTAAATTAAATAAACTTCAAATTAAGTAAATTATATTAAAAGTAAAGGTAATCAATACTCAAAACTCATCACTTCCTAATTACTTTTCCACATTTTACTGTTATCCATGTTTGTGATGCTATTTATGTCCATTGCATCTGTGTGGTGGAAATACTCTATAAAGACCTGCTGCTGGATACTAACACAACATTGTAAAGCAATTACACTTCAATAAAGATGTTAAAAAAATAAAACAAACTACATATGTGACCCAAGAAAAGCTTTTAACTCTATTACAAACTTATTAGAGAAATTTAGGCGAAGTTAGAAAAAAACCTTTGTCTATCCCAAATAAAAATCTCACGTATAAAAGCATGTGAATTATAGGAAAAATATTTTATAAGCAAATGTTTAATATTCTATTATATAAATAAATCTCATTAGTAAAAAAAAAAAAAAAAAAAAGACGTGCTGCTGTATATCCCTTCCCAACTCTGTATTCATTGACTTCACATTGGTAGCCTGAAGTTGGTAGGAGTATTTACAGCACAGAAATCAGCAAATGCCACAAGTAAGGGCTTGGTTTTCCCTAGAGAGCCCATTGTTAAGTATTTACCAGCACACCACTGTTTATAACCCAATCCAAGGAGCACTTCTGTGCAGGCTGCCCTGATTCCCTCCCCCTTACACACACGTACACACACACACACACACAGAGTTGATCGCCTGCCCCTCCTATACCCCATGACAGCATTTAACATACTCTATTTCAAGAGATGGTTTAATTAAAGGCAGCTACTAGGTATTATCCATCTTTGTATCACAAATGCCTCACACATCGTAATGGCTCAATAAATGTTGGATGACTAAATTGAACGTCTCTGGGTTCAGTTTCTTCTTATGTCAAATGAGAATACCTGCTCTCCCTACCACACACAGACCTTATAAGAACAAATGAAATACTAGACATGAAATACTTTGAAGGAAATAGTGAAAAGTATCATACAAGTGCAGGGTATTATTTTCACATGTTCATGTAGTTTAATGAGTTTCCATCATAAAACACCTGTTGAAACATAATTCTAGCTTTCCCCTGTTCTCTCACAAGATGTTCTGACATTTAACCCCTGGGGTCCCTGGGCCTCTTTGAACCTTGCTGGGGTGAGAATCAGAAGAAACTGCTGTGTTTTAATAAAGGATTATAAAGTATGTCCCTATAAAGTTGATTTTGGAAACCCTACGAAGAAAGTGATAAAATCAGAAATATATACCCATTGAAGGAAAACTCCCAATTGACAATTAGGGACCCAAAATGATGAAGGTATTAAGATAGGTTAAGCCAGGTACTGGCACAAAAACAGAAATATAGATCAATGGAACAGGATAGAAAGCCCAGAGATAAACCCATGCGCATATGGTCACCTTATTTTTATTTTATTGTGGTACGCGGGCCTCTCACTGCTGTGGCCTCTCCCGTTGCGGAGCACAGGCTCCAGACGCACAGGCTCAGCGGCCATGGCTCACAGGCCCAGCCGCTCCGTGGCACGTGGGACCCTCCCGGACTGGGGCACGAACCCACGTCCCCTGCATCGGCAGGCGGACTCTCAACCACTGCGCCACCAGGGAAGCCCTCACCTTATTTTTGATAAAGGAGGCAAGAATATACAATGGAGAAAAGACAGCCTCTTCATTAAGTGATGCTGGGAAAACTGGACAGCCACATGTAAAAGAATGAAATTAGAACACTCCCCAACACCATACACAAAAATAAACTCAAAATGGATTAAGGACCTAAATATAAGGCCAGACACTATCAAACTCTTAGAGGAAAACATAGGCAGAACACTCTATGACATAAATCACAGCAAGATCCTTTCTGACCCACCTCCTAGAGAAATGGAAATAAAAGCAAAAATAAACAAATGGGACCTAATGAAACTTCAAAGCTTTTGCACAGCAAAGGAAAGCATAAACAAGACGAAAAGACAACCCTCAGAATAGGAGAAAATATTTACAAATGAAGCAACTGACAAAGGAATAATCTCCAAAATTTACAAGCAGCTCATACAGCTCAATATCAAAACAACAAAAAACCCAGTCCAAAAATGGGCAGAAGACCTAAATAGACATTTCTCCAAAGAAGATATACAGAGTGCCAACAAACACATGAAAGAATGCTCAACATCACTAATCATTAGAGAAATGCAAATCAAAACTACAATGAGATATCACCTCCCACCAGTCAGAATGGCCATCATCAAAAATCTACAAACAATAAATGCTGGAGAAGGTGTGGAGAAAAGGGAACCCTCTTGCACTGTTGGTGGGAACGTAAATTGATACAGCCACCATGGAGAAAACTATGGAGGTTCCTTAAAAACTAAAAATAGAACTACCATATGACCCAGCAATCCCACTACTGGGCATATACCCTGAGAAAACCATAATTCAAAAAGAGTCATGGACCACAATGTTCATTGCAGCTCTATTTACAATAGCCAGGACATGGAAGCAACCCAAGTGTCCATCCACAGATGAATGGATAAAGAAGATGTGGCACATATATACAATGGAATATTACTCAGCCATAAAAAGAAACGAAATTGAGTTATTTGTAGAGAGGTGGATGGACCTAGAGTCTGTCATACAGAGTGAAGTAACTCAGAAAGAGAAAAACAAATACCGTATGCTAACACATATATATGGGATCTAAAAAAGAAAAAAATGGTTATGAAGAAGCTAGGGGCAGGACAGGAATAAAGACCCAGACATAGAGAATGGACTTGAGGACACGGGAAGGGGGAAGGGTAAGCTGGGACGAAGTGAGAGAGTGGCATGGACATATATACACTACCAAACGTAAAATAGATGGCTAGTGGGAAGCAGCCGCATAGCACAGGGAGATCAGCTCAGTGCTTTGTGACCACCTAGAGGGGTGGGATAGGGAGTGTGGGAGGGAGGCGCAAGAAGGAGGGGATATGGGGACATATGTGTACGTATAGCTGATTCACTTTGTTATAAAGCAGAAACTAACACACCATTGTAAAGCACTTATACTCCAATAAAGATGTTAAAAAAAAAAAAGATAGGTTAAGGCACTCTACCTATAACTTTCTTTCTTTGTACCTTATATCATTTTTTAATTTTTTAAAACTATTTATTTATTTTTGGCTGCATTGGGTCTTTGTTGCTGTGTGCGGGCTTTCTCTAGTTGAGGCGAGAGAGGGCTACTTGTTATTTATTTTTTTTGTGGTACGTGGGCCTCTCACTGTTGTGGCCTCTCCTGTTGAGGAGCACAGGCTCCGGACGCGCAGGCTCAGCGGCCATGGCTCACGGGCCCAGCCGCTCCGCGGCATGTGGGATCTTCCCGTTCCGGGGCACGAACCCGTGTCCCCTGCATTGGCAGGTGGACTCTCAACCACTGCGCCACCAGAGAAGCCTGGGGGCTACTCTTCATTGCGGTGCGCGGGCTTCTCATTGCGGTGGTTTCTCTTGTTGCAGAGCACAGGCTCTAGGTACGCAGGCTTCAGTTGTTGTGGCTCGCGGGCTTAGTTGCTCCACAGCATTTGGGATCTTCCTGGACCAGGGATCGAACCCATGTCCCCTGCATTGGCAGACGGATTCTTAACCACTGTGTCACCAGGTAAGTCCCTCACTTTTATTTTTATTTGTCTTATTTAACAAGCCCAAATATGTAGCTTACTATGTGTCAGACACTATTCCAATTACAGATATTCCTCATTTAATTTTCATCTAGCACTTCTTTTTATTATTTTTTAGTATTCACAAAAGCAACTAACATTTATTGGGTGCTTGCTATAGACCAAGACTTTCGCTAAATTTATGTCTTATTATTTCATCGAAACCACACACTAGGCCTCATTATCTCCACTTAATGGAGGAATGAGCTGAAACTAAGGGCGTTAAAAACTTTCCCGTATCCTCATTGTATAGATAAGGACACTGAGTCACAGAGAAGTTAAGTAAATTGCCCACGAGCACACACTTCTTCCACTGTGGGCCATTTATGGACCATGACCTCATGATTCTGACTTTACTCTTGCAGCCTTACAACTTGACTCTTCCCTAATTCTCCTATGTGGATATTTCCCAGACAATGATCACATCATATCCTACTATATTGGGCAGTAATAGCCAACTACATCAGTATGCATTGTGACATGAATCTGGCTTTCAGTCAAGAGAGCTGAATTTGCTCTGCCACTAGCCAGTTGTGACGTTTGGGGAGCCCAAAGACCCAGTACGACAGAGAAGTCTTCAGCATGCCACCACAGTGCAGCGAAGAATTGCCTGCTGTAGTGGGAAGCCCCTTGAGGAAGGATGTGGCTACTCCCAGAAGAATATTACACAAAGTTGTAAGCCTGGCTCCAGGGCTCTTCCCACCTGGCAGGTTTCTCACCCCTGGAAGACTGCCTTGACCACCAGACCTCTGCAAGAAACTGAGTCATTGGGAACTGCATCCACTCCCTTGCTTATGTCCTTGATCCCAGATCCTTTGTGCTGCTTGTTTGATGGTTCTATAGCAAACCAAAATACAAGCAACTTGGGGCCAGTGTGAATTGATGTAATCACAGGTCTTTGGACCACGATCAGCCTTCATGGTCTGACCTGTATTAGGCCTCTTGGGCAAGTTATTTAACATCTCTGACTCTCAACGTTTCCATCTCTAAACATGTGAGTCAATGTTATGTTGTGGAAAGAAAAAAGTCTGTGTCAGACAAGCTTTTTGATTCATTCATTCATTCACTAAAGGAATATTTATGGTGTGTCCACGATGTGTCAGTCACCAAGTTAAGCACTGGAGACAGAGATGAACGAGGCTGATACTGGGGTAGTCCCAGCCCTTACAAAGCTTACATTCTAGTTGGGAAAACAGGCAAGAGGCAAGCAAATGAACAAATAACTATAAATTTGGATAAATGTCATACAGTAAATACTATGATAGAAATAGTCTGTGGGGATGGGGGGAGGTGGAAATCTACTTTCCACAGAGTATCGAGTGAGGTTTCTCTAAAGTGCCATTTAACGCAAATCAAAACTACAATGAGGGGACTTCCCTGGTGGTCCAGTGGTTAAGACTCCGTGCTCCCAATGCAGGGGGCCCGGGTTCAATCCCTGGTCAGGGAACTGGATCCCACATGCTGCAATGAAAGATCCCACCTGCCGCAACTAAGACCTGGTGCAGCCAAACAAATAAATAAATAAATAAATATTAAAAAAAAAAAAAACTACAATGAGGTATCACCTCACACCGGTCAGAAAGTCCATCATTTAAAAGTCCACAAACAATAAATGCTGCAGAGGGTGTGGAGAAAAGGGAACCCTCCTTCACTGTTGGTGGGAATGTAAACTGATGCAGCCACTGTGGAAAACAGTATGGAGGTTTCTCAAAAAACTAAAAATAGGGAATTCCCTGGTGGTCCGTGATTAGGACTCCACATTTCACTGCCAAGGGCACGGGTTCAACCCGTGGTTGGGGAACTAAGATCCCACAAAACACTCAGCATGGCCAAAAAACCCCAAAAACACTAAACTAAAAATAGAGTTGCCACATGATCCAACAATCCCACTCCTGGGCATATATTCAGACAAAACTATAATTTAAAAAGATACATGCACCCCTATGTTCATGGCAGCACCATTTACAATAGCCAAGACATGGAAACAACCTAAATGTCCATTGACAGATGAATGGTTAAAGAAGATGTGGTTACACACACACACAGTGGAATGTTACTCAGCCATGAAAAAGAATGAATGCCATTTGCAACAACATGGTTGGACATAGAGATTACCATACAAAGTGAAGTAAGTTGAGAGAGGAAGACAAATACCATATGATATCACCTATATGTGGAATCTAAAACATGACAAAAATGAACATATCTACAAAACATAAACAGACTCACAGACATAGAGAACAGACTCGTGGCTGCCAATGGGGAGCGGGGGAGGGGAGGGATGGGTTGGGAGTTTGGGATTAGCAGATGTAAACTAGTATATATAGAATGGATTACCAACAAGGTCTTACTGCATAGCCCAAGGAATTATATTCAATACCCTGTAATAAACCATAATGGAAAAGATTATGAAAAAGAATATATATATATGTGTGTGTATAACTGAATCACTTTGCTATATACCAGAAAGTAACACAACATTGTAAATCAATTATGCTTCAATAATATAAAATTTTAAAAAATAGGGACTTCTCTGGTGGCACAGTGGTTAAGAATCCGCCTGCCAATGCAGGGAACATGGGTTCGATCCCTGATCTGGGAAGGTCCCACATGCTGCAGAGCAACAAAGCCCGTGTGCCACAACTATTGAGCCTGCCCTCTAGAGCCTGTGAGCCACAACTACTGAGCCCATGTGCCACAACTACTGAAGTCCGCATGCCTAGAGCCTGTGCTCCACAACAAAAGCCATCACAATGAGAAGCCCGCACACCACAATGAAGATCCAACACAGCCATAAATAAATAAATAGAAATTTTTTTAAAATAAATAAAAATAAAAATTGAAAAGCTAAAAAAAAAAGAAGTGGCATTTAAGCCAATTTATTATTTTACTAGATTTGTGATCTTGGCCAAATTACAGTAAGTTAAAAAAATACAATACGTAACTGCTCTGAGCCTCAAATGGGCATAACTCCTACTTCCCAGGATCCTTGTGATGATCCAATTAGACAATATGTATAAAACATCCAGCACATGTAAGCACTCTAAATGTTCATTCCTTTTCCCTTCTAGCTTGAGTAGTTGATGTTCTCCAGCCTGAAAATTGCTTAAGGCCAGATAAGCTGCTTTGGTAGGTATTTACCTACTTAGTTCAATGTCAGGAATTTAGTGGACACATCAAGTCACCCCTGAAATTTACAAAAATTATATGCACTTACACTTTAGGATTGAATCGAGATGCCTTCAATTTAGTGTCGCCCCATCATGAAGTCTGGATAAGCCTTCCTCCAAGATAATCAGCTGTCTGGGACTTCCCTGGCGGTCCAGTGGTTGAGAGTCGCCCTTCTAATTCAGGGGGCGTGGGTTCAATCCCTGGTCGGGGAACTAGGACCCTGCATGCCTCGCAACCTAAATAAATAAGTAAGTAAGTAAGTGAGTAAGTAAATAAATAAATAAATAATCGGCTGTCAAAGCAGTGAATTAATGTCCCGTAATTTTCCAGATTGGTTCCAGCTAGACTTTCCTATCACTGACTTAACCTTCAACAAAATGTTATGAGAGATATCCACTACTGGATCTTTGTACTGCCCAAGGATGTGGCACTTTGATTTTTCTGTAGGGTGAAAGAAACCTTTAATAAGGAAAGGAGGCTGTGGTTCTCTCCACTTACAGGTGAAGGACTAGCAGGGTTTAATGTTGATACACAAGGTCACATAGCAAATTTGCTAGCAAGCTCAGACCAGAATTCAATAGTGGCTTTGCCACTATTTTCTGGCCTAGACTAGTCATTGCCTGGGGTGATAATTAAAAAATCAATTCAGCATAACTAAAACCCCTACTGACTGGTTATCCCATCACGAGACACACACACAAACACAAACACACACACACACACACACACACACACACACACTAATTGATAGAGTGATGCTGGTTTTGCCAAGAATAATGTGATGGTTTGTGGTTGAGATTCACTCTCCTACAGAATCTGTGCTAAGAGCTAAGATAGAGATTATTATATGATAGGCCAGTCCCCCTAAGGTCACTTGGTCGAACCTCATCTGACCACACTTTAAAAACACAGTGCTAAACACACACACACAACCACCGCGGTAGTCAAACTTTTTCAAAAGTGCTTATTGTTAATAATGTACCTACAAGTAAAAGTTTAAGCCATGTTTCAGTTATACTCTGAAATGTGGGGAAGATCACACAGTTGGGCCAGGAAGAAAGGAAGTGAAAGTTGCTCAACTTGATGAAGCAAAAACAATATTCTTGGTTTCTGATTTATTTTTCATGTTCAAGAAAGAATCGCTATTTATTCAAATACTGCTTACAATTATTAATACTAAAGATTATAAATTTTGTCTGAATCAACCATGGTATAACATAAATCAGCACCTAAAAGCCTGGGGGCATTATGAAGTTTTTGTCTATAGAAAAATTACTGATAATATGTTTTTACTGTCAAACAGGTATACTTATTTCCAGTTGCATTCAATACAGTCAGTTCCTATCCTAAAATTTAAGAGCTCTGTCAAAATTAAAATAACATACTTATGCATTAAGCTAAACTATGGCTGTTTTCAAATTATTCAATGCAGAAAACCATCGCGTCTGCATGAAATAAATTAGAAGCAATGGCTTTAACAGTGTTTCCCAACTCGATGCTTTTGAGCAGCTCCTAGAAATAGCTCTAGTAATATCCCCAGTTTGGTGGCCAAAACAATTTAAGCAAATTATAGATGCTTAAGCCTTTGTCGAATGACTGTACTAAAATCAAATTTGATACACTTTAAAAACCAATACTATGGATAGTAATTATAATTGCTCCAGACAAGTCAGTTGAAAAACCATCCCAGACCTCCAACATAGAGTGTTTAAACAGGATTGTCCTTTAAGCACAATTCTACATAAATTACTCAAAGCAACAAAAGAACAGAAGTCACTGTAAAACAGATACAGTTTGACATTTTGGTTCTCTTAAAGCATTCAAAGTGCTCTGTCATATAGTCAAAGTAATCTAGGGCTGGAAAAATTCTTGGAGAACAAGAGGAATTACTGGAATAATATGGAAGAACCCGCACTTCACCATCAACAGAAACAATGTTATGTTTCCTAAAGTGAACTTGCTTTTCCTTTGTCTTGTTAAAAATATGGCGAATATAACTCATGAGGAAATTTTCTCATATGTTCCTATAGAAGACAAGCTACATAAAGCTGTTTGGGTATTTTCCAATACAAGACCAGATGTTCTTAAGTGAAAATGATATGGAATTGGGATACACAACAAATGCTGATCTCTACGACACTACTTTCTCCTGCTTTTTCTTCGATCCTCAGCTTGGCTGCATACTCTTTTTTTCATCAACTCTTTAAATGAGGTTCTGTCCTCAGCACTCTCTGCTCTTCTCACTGCCAAAGCTTTAATGGACATGCAGAATCAGATCTGTGTCCTCTGCTCTAGTACCTGCTGTCTTCATCTCTCCCTGGATGTCCCAAAGACCTCTCAAACCTGCATATACAAAAGTGACCTCATCATATTTCTCCGTCACCTCCACCAATCCTGCATCACTTCCCCCAACCTTCTACCTATCGCCACCACCTGCTGTTCCTCTCTATTTCAGCTGTGCTTGCCAGAAATCCAGGAGCCACTCCAGAGAAACTGCAAGGAGTAGGAATAAAGAGTGTGGACTTTGGAGTTAGGCTACTCCGGTGCTACCACATTCTAATTAGATGAACTATCAGTGAGATTCTCCCACTTACTATCTAATTCCATATACAGCCCGGGCACTAGAATCAGGCTGGATTCATAGCCTCGCTCACCTACTTGCAGGCTGTGTCACCTTGGGCAAGTTACTTAACCTTTATGGGCCTGATTTTCTTCATCTGTAAGACAGAGATAATAGAATTTCTTACTTCATAGGCTATCGTGAGAATTAAAAGATATATTGCATGCAAAGCACTAGTACAGGGCCTGGCACATAGTAAGCTCTCAGTAACTATTAGTCATTATTATTATAATTATCTATATTCTTCCCTCATCCAATCATGTTCTTCTCCCAACATTTTATTGTAAAAACTCCTGAACATAAAGAAAAGCTAAAAGAATTATACAATGAACACACACATCCTTATCACCTAAGTTCTATTGTTAACAGCTGGCTATATTGACTTTAGTGCATATCTATCCAGCCATTCATCAGTCCACCTTAATTTTTTATGCACTTCAAAGTAAGTTGTTTCGCATCAGTTCACTCTATCCCCAAATGCTTTAGCATGCTGGTCATTAACTAGAGTTCAATATTTAATTTCTTTTTTAGATAAAATGAACATATAGCGAAATGCACGAATCTTAAGTGTATGTGCTTTGATGAGTTTTGACAAATGCACACACCCCGTGTAACACAAACCCCTGTCAAGATAAAGAACATTTGCATCTAGAAAGTTCTCCCATGCCCCCTCACAGTTGGGCCCCCTTCCCTTGCAAAAGGCAATCACTGCTCTGATTTTTTTTCCTGTCAGAGATTAATCTATTCTAGAATGTCATATAAATGGAGTTATACAGTATGTACTCTTATCCCCAATCTTTTTAACCGTGATAAAGTTGATATGTCAAAAGAAAAACTCACTGTTGTTTTAATTTGCACAGATTACTACTGAGGATGAACTTTTAAAAAGTTATCACTTAGGAGTTTTTTTCTTAGACTCTGCAGACAGAAGGATATGGACGTATATGGATTTAGTTCTTGGCTTACCAGATGTGCAAACTTGGATAAATTACTTGACCTTTCTGAGCTTCAGTTTCTTCATCTCTAATATGGACATAATAATAGATTTATCTTGTAGAATATTACTACCTTAAAGGGTTGTGAAAATTATGAGGTAATGCATGTAAAGCATTTATTACTGCAGTGTCTAAAACACAGAAAGTGCTCAACGTTAGCTGTTATTATTATGTGGTTCCTTGTAGATTAAGAGTAATTACTGTGCTCTTCCTTCCATACCCACATAGCTCATTCCCTCATGACCTCCTCCTCTCTACTCAATTGTCACCTCATCAGTCATAACTCCCTCGATTGTCGTATTTTAACATAGCAACCAACCCCAGCACTGTTTCCCCATCTTGCTATACTTGGTTGAATTGTGTTCCTCCAAAAGATATGGTCAAGTCCTAACCCCTGTACCTGTGAATGTGACATTATTTGGAAATGGAATCTTTGCAGATGTGATCAAGTTGAGATGAGGTCACACTGGGTTAGGGCAGACTCTAAGTCCAATGACTGGTGTCCTTATAAGAGACAGAGAGACACATACAAACACACAGGAAGAGTATCATATAACGACAGAGGCAGAGATTGGAGCGATGCATTACAAATCAGGGAATGCCAAGGACTGAGGGCAACCACCAGAAGTCGGGAAGAGACGAGGGAGGATCATCCCCTAGAGCCTTCGGAGGGCCTGCCAACACCTTGATTTTGGACTTCTAGCCTCCAGAACTATGAAAGAATAAATTTGTGTGGTTTTAAGCCACCCAGTTTGTTATGGCAGCCCTAGCAAATGAATACACCTGCTTTATTTTTCTGCATAGCACTTGCCATCTGACATAGTACATATTTATTTTATTATCTGTTTCCCCTGACTTGAGTAAAAGATCTGTGAGAGCAGGGACTTTGTTTTGTTCATACTGATTCCCTAGCATTAAGAGGGTGTCTGGCGCATAATAGATCCTCAATAAACATTCCCAGAAGGAAGGAGGGAGGGAGGGAGGGAGGGAGGGAGGAAGTTAGTTTACTATTCATATATACTACATTGAACACTATGATTTTTGAGTTTATTTTTTGCTTTTTAATTTTAAGATGGTTTTTGATGTGAAGCCTTTTATGTGTTCAAATTCATCTTTTTTTAGTGGTTTCTGTCATCAATGTTATGCTGAAATTACCTTTTATCAACATGATCATATAGTCACCTTATTTTCTTCTTAGTATTTTATAGTTTAATTCTTGTTTTAATTGTTCGTTACGAAAAATTTAAAGAAAAGTAGAGAGATTAAGATAATGTGGTTTCACTTTTTATATTCAACCCTTCATCCATCTGGAATTTATTTTGATGTGTGGAATGAGAGCTTTAACTGCTGTTTTGTTTCAGGTTTTTTCAAAATAGTTAACCAATTATCCCAGCAATTTTTACTAACCTATCTTTTCTTTACCAATTTGAAATGACACCTTAATGATCATCTAAACACATATATACTTCCATCTGTAGAACAGCACAGAAATTTCAGCAACAGGCATCTATTTTTGTTGTAGCATCACTTTAAAAATGCTACTTTATAAGTTTTAGTATCTGTTAATACAAGTTCCACTTCATGATTCTTTTTTTTCCTCACCATTTTCTTGACTGTTCTTCCCCATTTATTCTTACAGACGAACTTTAGAATCGTCGTGAAGTTTGGAAACCATCCCTTCGTGATACTGGTTGGAACTGTATTAAATTTATCCATGTATTTATGGGAGAAAGCTGCCGCTACCTCTATCCTGAGGCCCTGTCCTGATTCACATCTTCATCTCCCACTTGTAAAACAGCCTCCGAGCTGGCTTTGGGCCCAGTGGTCTCCAAGCCAGCCTCTATGTTGCTGTCAGAGAGGTCTTACTAAATGGGCAAATGTAGATTATGCCATTTCTCTGCCTAAAACTCTTAAGTGACTTCCCTTTCCATTTGGGACAAGGTTCTACGATCTGGTCCTAACCTACTTCTCTCCTCACGTGGGCCGGCCCATTCTGAACCAAGTGTAGCTCTTTGGAAGAGCCTCCATTGATCTCTTCTTTTTGCATAAAAAACTCTGCCTAAAAAAGACCCCTCATTGGCCTTCCTGCCTACCTCCCCTGAGGCCCCCTTTACTGACACTGGCCCTGGGAAGGACTTCCTGACCCAGCCACTCTCCATTCCCAACCTGGGTTACGCGCCCTCCCCCCTGCCTCTGGACATACAGCCTGGCACTCACCGTACTGGTCCCTAATCGTTTATTTATCAAAACCTCGAGCCTATGCCACTCCTACTCAAAACCACTTCTTCTGGGGCTTCAGTCTCCCTACTTACTTAAGAATAAAGCTGGATTATGACCTATAAAGAAGGATTCTTTCAGCTAAAATTTTATACAGTCCCTTGTTTCAAAGCTAATATAACAGGATTGCCAAAAGGTCAACTTCTAAGTCAACATATGTTTGGGATAATTAAACCGATGCCATATCGACTCTTCTGTCTGGGGAAAATTAATGCTCACACTGATGACCTTGAAAAACCATGGAATATTAAACTACTCTCTGAATCAAAGGCAAATAATGTACCTGGTAGTGCTTCTCCTGAACTTACTATAAATCTTTAGAAATGAGTAAGCTACATATGGTATGTTACTAATTTTCCATATAACTACCGATTTAAATTACCCCTTTCCCCCAAATTCTAAACAAATGACTTAAATGCAAAGCACTTTTAAAATTATTGGAGATAGATCTAACTTTAACAAAGACAGATCCGATTATTTGAAGCTAGAAGAGAGCCGAGGATCGCCCAGGTCAGCCTTGATTTTAGATGAAGGAATTGAGACTCAAAAACAGGCCAAGTGGCCTAGCCCTCAGGAACAGAGCCCATCCACACATGCCCATTAAAAGTGGAAACTGCAATAACTGCATACTAGCCACCTTTGGAAAGCACCAGTGAACCACTGGAGACAATAAACTTGCATTATTAAAGCGGAGGTTTGGTGGTGTTAAGGATTATAACAAATAAGCTTTAATCCCTTCTTTTACTGAGCTACTTTATTAGAGGGGAGGGAGACCTTTGCTGTGCTGCCACATCAAACTTAACTATGATTAGGCACCAACAAAGTAGTAAGCATTAGACAGCACAGGAAATATCTGTAGAGTTCTTTATGCTTGTATAATTGCCTCAAGCGTTAGTCACTAAAAAAATCACACACACTTACTTAATACTGGAAGACAGAATTTACTACCGAAAGTCTCTTTTCATTAAGATTTCACTTCATCACTAAGAAGTAAAATCCATCCCCCAAACCACTACCAACGAGAACACACTTAACCCACATATCCTCGAGGTAGACCAACATTATCACTGTGTTTCCCCTAATGAGGAAACGGAAGCCTTAGGCAACTAGCTCAAGGATAAGTGCAATTCAGTAAGAGCTCCTCTTCCTGATTAAATCGGACCAATGTTATAAGGGAAAAGTAAAAGGATTTAAAAATTCCCAAGTTCCATGGCAACAGGAAATAAGAATGACACACACGTATAACATCTTTAGTTAGTCCACATCTCTTTTTGATAAGAAATAAAGACTAAAGATGAAATTTAAAACAGACAACTTCTGTTGACTTTGTGTCCTAGAAGCTGAGGTCTTTCATTCTTTGTGAGCAGTCGTTCTCCAAGAATGGCCTCCAGGCATCGGTGGTACCTAGGTTGGAAACGCAAATCCTCAGGCCTCACCCTAGACCTACAGTCAATCTCTGGAGGTAAGATTGGGTATCTGTGTTTTTAAAAGTGCTAAAGTTTAAGAACCACTACAGGATCCAATCTGCTTTATCTGGGTGGCAACTGGCTGAATAACCTTAACACTTTTATTGTGTTATTAGTCAATATTCACTTCTTCTACCTTGTGATCTGTCTCAAACAGCTAACATGAGTAATTTCTGCTCAAGGTTAGTCACGCTACAGAATCCCTGAACTCCAAATTCTAATAAGCCTATGTCCAGGTTTCCAGCATTTACTAGTCTCCAAAGCAAGGCGGTATTTCTCCATCTCAGTGACCCTTCCACCAAATGCTTTCATCATAGAACCCCAAACCGAGTGGACGAACAAGTTCACTCTACCCTCAGGTTAGATCTCAAATGTGCCCAGTTCCTCAAGCGCTGATGACCCACTGGTTTACAACTCTGCATCTCCCTCATACGGATAAACACATGTACTTAAAACAAAATGAGCACATTTTGTCCAAATATTTGTCAGCATAATAAAATTCCCCAAATTAGGTGTCTTGGTGCTTTATGCAGATGCAAACTTGAAAAGCAGACATGCCCAAGTTTCCCTTTAGGACCGCCCCACCCCGCCATGGACCCAACCATGAGATTAAAAAAAAAAAAAATCTTCCAGCATTGTTAATCTTTTAAAAAACAAAAAAAAGGGAGTCAAATTTTTTCAGATCTATAAATTTATTTTACAAATTAAGGTCCATTTACATTCAGTTAACAATCCGATCCTTCACCAAACTGCCAAAACACACCTTCATGATTTCAAATATTTTATCTTAAAAATCGTTATCATCATTTTTAAAACTCCAGACGCATTTCAAAACATTTTTTAATGGCAGTAACTAGAGAAAGGATTTTACCATCTTACTTAAGTACTGGCAGACTGTCGTCAACAAGGGTCCTGCGGTTTACAGATGGATACCGTGCAATTTTTCTCCTATTATACTAATCAAAATTGCATCGTGATCCACCCGACAACAGCAAAACAGGTCATATTACAATTACCAAATATCAGAACTTCCAACCTTTAAAAATTAAAATAAGACGATAAAAATCCTCCTTTCTTCCACAGGCCGGGACAAGTGCAATACTTTATACGTAACACAAGTAATGCAACAAATCCCCACCCATGGATGAATGGGTACGAAGGCTGGAGATGCGTGAGAAGGTAGTCACAGGGCCGCCGACAGAACACATTATCACAATCAGTTTTGCATGGATTTGCACAGCCATATGTACACATATACGCTGAAATGCAAACCTGCAAAACTAACTGTGAGTAGCAGTGTCTTTGAATGTTCTCACCATCAACAAGAGATTTGTTATCCAAGAGTACTGGAAGTGCCCACACTACAGTAGAGTGATGCCAAAACTACCTGCACTGTGAGCACTTTGGTACTACTGGGACCCGATCTTATCCTTGGTACAAGAAACTGGAGGCTGCCCACAACCCCACCCTCTGCTCCCAACAGACAAGGACAAAGCCAAAGACAAACCTTCGAAACGTGTCCTATGCAAATTATTAGTCAACGCATACTTTCCAATGCTGTGTATCAGGCAGCCTGTGCCAGAAGGGGCATTTAGGGCAGTAGATTCTAAGCTGCTTCACTAACTGCACTAGATGCACCTTAACACAAGAGACACATTATGAGAAACAGCTCAAAAGCACCAACAGCTTCATTATGCACAAACTACGGGTCTCAGTAGCCATTGATTAAATCACCATGGTAATGTAAGAAGTGCTTGCATTGCAGTAGATCTCAAAAAGCTACCTGCACTGTAAGCACTTTTACATGGCCAAGGCCTATTCCTGTAGCAAAACTGTCTTCCACGAGCTCTTCTTTTCCGTGCTCACAGATCTATTCAGACTCACCTGGTTCGGAACAGAAACAAAAAGCACAAAGACAAATTAGACACTGAACAAGTAAACTACTAGTTAATATTCCTGAAACAAGCTTTTCTTTGGCTCAGAGTCCCGGCTAGGTTTTGGAATTTCAGCCAAGTCCTGAGAAATATTAATACTCTGAATTACTCACACAGAGTTGA
Organism: Aethalodelphis obliquidens; assembly: GCF_003676395.1. Taxonomy (NCBI): domain Eukaryota; kingdom Metazoa; phylum Chordata; class Mammalia; order Artiodactyla; family Delphinidae; genus Aethalodelphis; species Aethalodelphis obliquidens. Next base: position 7,252,899 of record NW_020838022.1, on the reverse strand, counting down.
ACACAAATAACACTGGCAATTTCAAAAGTCCAATTCTTAAGTATAAGCGGATTTTGGACTTCCCCTCTCCATCTAAGAAAACTTGATATCTGCCTCCCAGAAAATGTACAGGCCCATTATCTCCCCCCTGATTTTAGAAGAGGTTTATCCAGAGAAAGATGCATGTAAAAATCAGAAGACTATTTGCTTCTTGAGGTAGGGCTCCATACAAAAAGTGACCGTTAGATTAAATGAACATTCCCTGCCCCCAACCCATTAATAGACTATGACAGAAACTTTAAAGCTGGTTTAAGAAACACAGCCTTCTGCGCTCTTCACATAATGCACAGATGGCCTAGAGATGTCACATTTTGATCTATTTCAAAGGGCTCTTGTTCTGTTTAAACATTTATGGACCCATTTTCTCCATTAAACCCAAAGAAGGCAGATTAGCTCCTCTTCCCTTCTTGTCATTATCGTCCATAAGAAAACCTTCTCCATTCCCAAGTGCTTATCTTACCTAAGAACGGGAAGCAAGGAAAATGAGCCCCTATTTGAAAAGGGTTCACAAGGTTACCCTACCTCTTCCGTGATGGGTTAAGTTTTGTCAAAAAAAGAAAAATACAGAGACACAGAATCTGTAATGTTTAACTAGTGACGGAATTTTAAATGTTGGACTTCCTTCATGGTACCCCAGAGCATTAATCTAGTCTTTATAAGAAAACTCCTTAAACTGATTCATAAAAATTACACTAAAATCTAAATTCTATGGGGAAAGAAGAGTAAAATTAGTGTAGAAAAGAGTACCATTTTCCCTCTTAAATTGAGTTTCTCCGCCTGTAAATTATTTTTTCTCCCTTAAAAAAATACTCCAAACTGGAGTCAAAAACGCATAGTATTTGCCGACTCGACTTGGCAACACTGAGCCCCTCACGGGTCAGAGAGAGCGCCTTCTACAGTCAATACCTTTCTTTAATTAACCGTTCATCTGGTATACCTCGCACGGTGCCCGGCAGCCACTCTCCCACTCCTTTAAAATGTAAAAGGAAAACAACCCGCCCCCGCCAAAAGCTTCCAAGTCCGCCTTTGTGAATCCCCTGGCCGCTTCCCGCGCCTCTCACACCCTTACCTAGTGCTCCCGTTGAAGTCCGGGAGCCGCCCGCGCGCCCAGGGTGTGCTCCAGCTGCTCACACCACGCGCTCCCGTCCTCGTGCTGCAGCCGCCGCCGCCGAGATTAAAGAGAAAGAAACAAAGCATCATGGGAAACGGAGTTCTCCATTCAAAGCACCAAAAACGCGCCAAGCCCACGCCTCCCTCCCCCTCCATTCCCGGGTTGGTGGGAGAGAAGCCAAGGGGGAGGGGAGTCCTTTTTTCCCCCTCCACGTGCACCCCCTCACTCCGCACACCCCCCTAAGTTCTCGTGGAACCTAAAGGTCAGCGATGGAGGAGAAAGGGGGAGTCGTTTCCCGCGCGCTCCCCGCTACCCCTCAACTGCACTCTGGTACTTTGCTTTTCTCAAGTCCCGCCCGCTCCGTCCCCTCCCACCCAGCCAGTCAACTCTCCCCGATCAGAGCTGCCCCAACGAAGGTTCTCCCCTTCTGCCCCGGCCGCCGGCCAGGGCCACCCCCGCGCGGGACCCGGCCCGCGCCCGCCCCTCGCAGGTGGCGCGCCCTGCGATCCCGCACCGGCCACCCCTCTTCCCGCCCCCCCCCCCGCCCCACACACACCCCGGGCCGCGCGCGCCACCCGAGCGCTCGGGGGGCCAGGCGCGAGCGCAGCCTCCCGCAGAGCCCGAGGAGGAAGAGAAGCGAGAAAACAGCGTTCAGGAAATTAATCGGGGCCGCGAGAGCACGCCTCACCCAAAGTGCCCCCGGCCAGAACGACGCGGGGCCACTAGCCTTCCTGCCACCACTCGAGGAGCGCTCCGTCCCCTCGGCCCTCCGTCCGAAGCTATATCCCTGGGAAAAGCCCGCCCCTCTGCCTTTAATAGCCCAGGGAAAAAAGCCCGCCCCCGCCCACCCGGCCCGCACAGGAATTAGGAAACGGAACCCCCACCCCGCCAAAGCGAAAACCCCACCGAGCCCCAGTTACCCACGGGCCGAGCGCAGTCGGCATTTTCCCCTCTTTCCCCCGAGCCGGAGTCTTTAATTAAAGGCGCGCCTGGGACGCCAGCCCGGGCGGCGTCCGGTGCTGGAGCCGGTGCCACTGGCGCCAAGCCCGGGATGGCGCACTCGCTACCACCTCGTCCGGTCCCGCTCCCGCGGCGCTCACCCCATCCCCCCACCGGAGACAGACGACGAGGCCCACGGAGTCGTGGGACCGGGGTGTCCCCCCACCCGGCGCGCGCATGCGCGCCACCTCTCCGCTAGATTGAAAGTGTTCCTAAGGCCCCAAGAGGAAAGAAATACAGACACAGCATATTCACTCTATGCACATGTGAAAGTTTTAACCTCTGGCACCTTGTGCTACTGTTAGGAGGATTTTGCCTTTGCCAGGAGCCCCCCTCATCCAGTAAATCAGGGTTTCTTGGCAGGCATCGTTAACGGTAGCAGCCACTGAGTACATGCACAAATGCAAGGAAGATACGGTGCAATTATCTTGCTTTCTCTTCTCATTCCACAGCTAATGAGAACCAATTGAGGGCTGCCTGCTTAAAGGCCAAAGCCCAAGGACGCTCTCTGTGAAAAGTAAGACGACGTCTTCGTTTAAGAAGCACAATAAAAATGGAATTAAGCATACAGCACTTTGAACACTGGGCAAAATGCGGTCATCAGACTATACCTACTCCACGTCCCTGGCGGACCCGGGCGCGGGGAGAGGGTTTGGGAGTGCGGGAGACAGTTCCAAATCAGAGGTCAGTGAGCACGCAGGATCTGGGGAGGTAAGCCCTGGAAAGCAAGCGGGGGTGAGGAGGGGGTGTGCCAAATGAAGCCGACCCCTCCCTCCCCACTATTGTTACCGCAGGAGATTGCGGCAGCCCAAAGCCCAGCGGGGGCCAAGGGCGCCATGTGATTCTCAACCTGGTGCACAGTAGTAGCTCAGGCAAGCCGATTACAAAAGACTGGCCTCTCCCGCCCCTGGTCCGCGATGGAGTCCAACCTGAACGGCCAGTGCCCCTCAGGCGTCAGCGGTGGAGGCAACGAAAGCCACACTCATTTCTCCAAAGGGAGTCACTCCTACAGGTGGGCTTTCTCCCCTTTTCATAAAACGCGCAAAGAGACTTTGCAGCCCACCCTGGCGCGTCTGCCTGATACTTTCTGGAAACTACGCAGCCCAAAGTTTACTGCCCAACCAGATCCGTCCTGTGAGATTGCACCGACTGCAATGCAATTTTCGACCTTTAATGGTAACGACTAGCAGTGGAAAGAAGAGGAGGGGGAGGGAAAAGATCTTAAACCCGACTTTAAGAAACATTGTATTAAAGCAAGATAAGAACAGTACCTTTGAGCTCGAGCAAAACCTGGCGTAAAAAAAGGGTTTTTGCGAAAGTGGCGCGAAGATAATATCATGTGATCCGACCCCAGGGCGTCTCCTTCCCCTTTTGCCAAACTCCCCTCCCCCCGAAAAAAGGGGGGTAGGGGAGTTACATCCGTTCCTCACAAACTATTAGCATAATTAATTGTGTCCTGCAGCTGCAGCCAGAGCTCCCGGTCAATGAGTAAACATATCCTCATCCTCTTCACCATCAGAACAAAAAGACCCATTACCCTGATTTTGGAAAATGTTCCCAAATAAATCTCATTATCATCAAAAGTCTTAATTTGGCATTCCGGCTCTGTCTATGCGTCTTGGTTTGAGAGACAGAAGAGAGTTGGAAAAGATGAAATCATCCTATTAAAAAGGAACAAGCAGAAGCAGCGCTTTCAATGGAAATACCATGTTGAGGGACTTCACTAGCTTAAAATTTTCCAAAAGTTTTAAACAGTTCATTAAACAAGACATCCTCCCAGAGTCTTCCTACTCGCCCCCCCCCAACTCCCACCCCTCCTCCCACCCCTCCTTCCCTTTAAAGCCAGAACAATACCCGGAATAAGGTATTTTGAGATTGCTTTACCAGGATATTTTCTTGTTCTTAATTTTTTTTAATGCTTGCAACATATAGAATGTCTGGATCAAGTTCCCAACTGGCGAAAATAATTTATTCCATCTCAGTACCTGTGCAGTGCAAGGTAAAATTAAGTACAAGATATAGGTTACTATAAAAAAAAAAACAACTAGGACATTTTGATACATAAGTAATGTACTTTTGTCTTTTTCTTTTGAAAAAAAATGTAATCATCAGCCAAAATACCTAGAGAATCAAAAAAAGCTAAAGAACAAAGCATTTCACACACACCCCTAAAAAGTCAGAATAGCTAACAGCTCAAAGAAAAGCACGTGATCCCTTCATGCTTTAAAACTTGTGGTCATGCTGAGGCTAAAAGCTAAGAGCTTGTGACCCGGCAACCCCGTCCCCTCCCCCAGACCACAACCCAGGGCTTAAGGCTCCAGGCTCCCACCAGGCTCCTGCTCGCTCCCAGTATTGTGAGACAAACAATACTTAGGCATTCTGCAAAATAAAGGAGCCACAACTCCTAGCTCCAGTCACATCATTTACGCCCAAACAGATTGGCCTGTGTGTGTGCATATGTGTATGTGGTATATATGTGCATGGGTGCGTATATATGTATATCTCATATAGAACATATGCTTACACAGAAGCCCAGATGTTCTATATGAATGTGTAAGGAAGGTATCGAAACTGGCCAAAGGAAGGGAGGGAGAACTTATCTAAGAATTCTCATCACAAGTTAAAATTCTTGCCACTATTTTGAGTTTCTGATGAATTTAAAAAACAGATATCCTGCGAAGAATTGCCCCCCAAATAGAGATACTTTGAGCTTTCATCTGCCTGAAAAGGAGAGGGGGATTCCTCTATATTGACTCTAGATGTAATTGTGCCATAGAGAGCAGCAATCTCAAGTAGTTTGGATTTAGCACCTTTAAAAATACTGGTAATTGACATCTTACCCAGTTGAGAAATCATTTTACTTGATTTAGAAATAATATTAAGTGGCTCTGTTAAACCTAATGATTGGTATCTTAGGACAAAAAGGTCTCCATGGAAACCAGAAAGTAATTTAAGAGTATTATGTTCCTCACACAACTAGAATAGAGCTTTTGTTCTATGTGTATTTACTACTTTAATTTTTTGGACTACACTTGCAGTTAAGGTCTCTTACACTCTAGTTTTGCCTGGGATCAGGAAATCAGCATCCTCCTGCAGTACGTGTTTTGCTCCATTTGTGTGGTTCTGTGTTCGTATGTGAGTGTGGGCCCATGAGGCCTAAAACAACGCCCGTAGATCAGAACACTCACTGAACAATATGGGGGGCGGGGGGGGGGGGGGGTGGAGGTTCCAAGGAGAAAATATTTCAAATGCTATTTTGCTATTTGATCCTAGAACAAGAACTGTGATTTCATGAGATTCAGATAAAACTGGTCTTCACTAACTTTGCTTTTTTTTTAAAAAGTATTCATTTATTTACAAACATTTCATATTTTAAAAATGAATCAGTCTTGTTTTGAATGGCCAGAATATTAAGATAAATTAACCTGAATAAAAGAAATTTGAATTTTTTGTTACCAAGCCTTAGTTTATGAAAATTTGTGTCAACAAAACAAAGGAAAAAATCTGAGTTAATAATGAACTTCTGAATGTTATTTCTCTTCAATAGCGTATACCAACATAAATCATGTAAGTAAAATAAGCAGGACATCTTCAACTGAATAGTGTCAAATGTGAATTAAATATCAATTTCAAAAGATTTATCCCTTGTTCAGAAAGAGAAAATTTCACTAACTGAACATGCACAATTATATAGTTTGGTTTAAAAAATGTAGAAAGTAAAAGTATATTTATCCCAATCTCAAAGGGTTTTATGAAGATCAAATGGCAGCAAGCGGTGGATTGACTTTCTGAAATATGAATGTTTAAAATACACATTTTATTAAATTTCATTTGTTAGTAAACTTTACTTTTATAAACTGGTCTTTGCTAACTTTGCTTTTTAAAAATAATGTGTGTCATTATTTACAAACATTTCTTATCCTTATTAATGAGTTAATCTTGTTTTGAATGGCAAGAATAATTAAATTACAATAGAATGAAATTACATCTTGCATAAATCGGATGAGGTATGTGGGTACTAGCACTTACAACACGGAACTAATTTTGTTACTATGTGATGCTTTAAAATTACTGTCCTGTCAGTCTTTGCTTCTCTCAGTAGTATGATAAAACAGTTTCCTCTCACTAACAACGTTATTTTTTACAGGTCAAATATTTCAAGTCAAAATACTCATGCAAATATTGAAAAGATATCAAAATAATCTGCCTTTCATCAGTAGAAAAATTTCTTAAATTAATTCTCCTACCTTGAGAGTAGACTCAGCGGACATTAAAGTGATTCACTATTAAGATTAAATAGTGTTAAAGGTATTTTTACACTCTGTTTGAAACACTTTGATTTTCCTGTTTATGTGACCTTAGAAGTGGAACTTCTGGTATTACAGACCATAAAATTGCTAGCAGACTGTAATACTATAATCAAAGAAAAAGCTATAAAACAGAAATGTTTTACACACATCACTTTTTTTCAATCACTTTTCAGATTAAATTTGTCCATCTTTGCACCATTATAAATTTTCTAAGTGAAAATAGTCATGGAACGGAACATGATGAAAGATACAGTTTTATCTTCAAAACGCAATCCCCAAAACTTTTCATCATCTCATATTCTTCCAAAGCAAGTAAATCGCAATGTTAAAGATTATCCAATTGTATAATAATTTTACACTATTAAGTGTGTTACTTGAAAATGCTGTGATTAAGAAGAGATCCCAAATATTAATCTAAGGTTAGAAAAATTTAAGTCATTCACTATTCTCTCTGCTATCACTGCAGTAAATCATGGTAATGTTCTACTACCTATGTGCAGAGAGAGCACAATGGTATTTTTTAGAGCTCCTCTCTCTTTTTTTTTTCTCTCCTCAAAGATAACGTTTATCCTCAGTTTGGTAGTCCTCTGCTAAGCTTAGAGATTCTCTTTAACTGTCTCCTGACTTGTGATTGTTGAAGGAAGTAGAACTATTGTCTGGCCTTTTTCATGCTGAGGAGGAAGGCGCAGTGAAATGTGTTGAATTATCCAGATGCCTGAAAGGACGGCAATGAAAGCTTGGAACAACCTAAATAACAGATAACAGATACAGCCTACAGAAGACATCTACTTTAAAAATGAAAGAGAGATTTTATTTTCTCAAAACAAATGTAATGTAGCTTACTTTTGACATTTTTGAAATGATGTCTAAGTCAACAGGAAGACTGATGATTTAAAAATTCACCATGGAAGGCACAGTTTTCTTTTTTCAAAATCATAGAATTTATAACCCTAACTTGGAGCTCTGCGTATATTTTTATTTTTTCAGAAAAGAGTGATCTGTCCATAGCCCCCCAACTTTTGCAAGTCCTAATGAATTTAACTACTTGAAACTTTACTCCCAAGATTTAAAATATGATTCACATCACTAAGACAAACGGTTCCTTTATTGCTGTTAGTGATTCCATTTCTATAGCTGCTACTTATTAAACCATCTTTAAGAATTAAAACGGTTTATGTGCTGCTAGAAGCTTAAAGCAAGAAGGAAGTGTGGAAGTTATGATTTAAGTATGGGTTGCATATTTGAGAAAATGTTTAGATATCAAATTGATAAACTTGCTGAACTAAATAACATTAGTATAGGATATGTTTTAAGTATTCAAGAACTCAAGGTTAAAGAAGCAAACATGATATGTTGGTATGTGTTACAAAAAAATACTGTACTACCGCATGTTAAACCTTTTTATGTTTTTTATAATTAATTAACTAGACCAAAGTTCAGTGCTTCCTTGGAGGATATCAAGGCTAATAAACAAAGCCATTTTAAATATAGAGTCTGCTTGTTGATTTTGGAGAAACAGCAAGACAAATAATCCTGGTGAGTATCTAGGGTTAAATTATATTTTTAGAATGTAATACTTGACTAATCTGTAAATCCTTTCATATTTATTTCTTTTGCAATTTTGCTTTAAAGACTGTTTAAACAAAAGCATAGAAACCACTAGATCTTGAGGAACAGTAGCATGTAGCTTCTTTAGAGTAAGATATACACCTTGCGTTCAGACTGAATTATAATCTTTGAGGCTTTCTTCTTTCTTTAATTTGGTCTGAAAGAAAATTTGTTTTCTTCCTCTGCATATTCTAATCATGTTTTTTCAGTTGTTGGCAATATACTTATTCTTCTGACATTTTATTATTTATTAGTGTATCTAGATGTTATATCTTTTATTAGTTACTAGATATAGCCTTTTATTTATACCCTAACCCAAATTATTTACAAAAATTTAATGTGTCTAAGGATAATCAGCAAATTAGAAATTGAGTAGATCCCATTAGTTTGGTTAATCACTTAACAAAACGAGACCAATTTTTATTTGCTATATTTGTCCCACTCAACTAATTACCCTTCTTCATTAAGCTTCAAAAGGCTCTTCTTTAAACAGCAGTTTATAACATCTTTAAAATCTACTGGGGGTAGGGAGTCAATACATTTACTTGATTTTCACTTCTGTGTCAGAAATTTAAATATAAAAGTTAAGAGAATTCATTTTATATTTTGGTTCCTAAACAAAGTGTCCTATTTATGCTTGTTTTGGTCTACAGTTACTTGGTTTTCTGCAATTTCAACTATTTCATTTACAATTCAAGCTCACCATTCTTAAACTAATCTCCATACTTGATTAATCCCTGAATGCATACTGCATCTTTCTTTAACTCCAGTAACAAAATTACCAAGTGTACACAAAAGTCTTGATATTTAAGATCTAAAGCTCCTAACAAATTAATCCTAAAATTAATTTTGCTGGCTTTTAACACTATCATATATTTGCAGCTGCAGAAATTAATCCTAGTATTTGACAGATTATCACAATTTTTGAAAAAAAAATCCCAAATTCCAATTTGCCTTTCACTTTGCCTAACTCTTGGTCAAGTTTGTATATCCTTTCAACACTAAGTTTATGATGAAATACTGTACATAACAGCATTCAACCTTGAAAGGACATAGCACAGTATCTTTCAAAGGATAGTTTGAGCCAACATTTTAGGTTGGCAACGTCCTTAGTGGGCATCTAACCTAATCACTTCATTTTACAGACAAAGAAACTGAGACTCCCAAAATAATTTGCCTAAGATGCCTCCACTAATTGTCACAGAGCCAGATTAAAGAAAACCACTATTTTGGTTCATTTGGAAAGAAATCTAGATAGTTTTTGATTTATTTTCAAGCTCGCTTTTCCCATAGGGCTGTTGTGAAGATTAAATGAGATAATGTGTGAAAGCAACAGAGTGATCACAATGCGTGAGTGCTCAATAAATGTTATTTTTCCTTCTTTTCTCTTTCCTGCTGATGCCCTATGCCTTATTATCAGCCTCCTTGCCAAGACCCCAACTTCTTACTGTCAAGATTTGGGGCACCAGAGTACAAGCAAGGCACTGAAAGAGAGTTTTGGGAGACTTGCACTATCAAAAACGTAATAATCTAATCATCCTCATGCTTTAACTATGATCTGATTACACCAGCTGAAAAGACACACAAACTGTCATCCTTCTACTCAAGTGTTCCAAGGAACCTGGCGGTTGCACAGGGAAATGGGTACATTTCTCACCCTCTGCCACCCCCAGTCTAGGTTGGGATCCCCAATCATGATACCAAGTAATAATGAGCATTTGACCATCAAAATGCAACTTTATGTTCAAATTCATAACCTGCAAACTGAAATTTGCCTCCTGTGTTACTTGCATATTAGATTTTTCTTCAACTATACAGTTAAAAAGGAGAAACACAGCTCACTCTCTGAAGCCTCTATATGTACTAGCTTGAGATTAAAAGAGCTGTTAATATTGTATAAACTGTTATACCATCTGTGTTATAATTCTGCCTCATCAGGTTTTATGGAATGCCCCCCCTCCATTTCCTTCATTCCACCAGGCATGTCATCAAAGGAGAATAAATTAAGTATTGTGCCAGAAAATGTGGTCTACTTTCTAAAAGGCATCTATCTCTAGCTTTCAGAAATGCCTTTTGGAATGAGCAATGTGGAAACAGTGTCCCCATTGTTGTATAGGAATGTCATGAATTGGATCCCCACCCCAGCCTTTTATAGAGAAAAAGAATAAAAAGCGTTCATCTGAGTTTAAAATTATCATATTTTATAGCATATGCTAACATGCTAATGAGATGAGGTATTATCACATCTTTGCTGAGGCCATTATGGATAATTGAGCTTTGTCCATCCGCCCCACTAGATTGTAAACTCTGTGATGGTGGAGACAACTTCGACTTTGTAGTTTTATGAGACCCTTTCAGAGTGTGTTGACACTTCCACTGTTGGTCTAGTGACTAGGTTGAATATTTGTATTGGGGGATATCAGAAATGGCAGCTCTCTTCCACTTTGTAAATTCTATTTCAACACTAAGTGTTTACTAACGACCAAAAACCATATGTAAAGCACTAGATAACATGAGCAATTCTTTAACTCTGTCTAAAAATATATAACTGAGAGATCAAGCAATGTTCCCCTAGTAAATAAAGATAAGTCTAGGGAATTTCTTTGTAAAGATTTAGACAGCTCGCAGAGAAGTTCCTTTTGGTGGTTAGGAATAGAAAGGCGTAGGCAAGATTAAGGAAAGCCAGTTCAAAGTGTTAGAGAGAGGGTTTTGCATCTCAAAGAGGGGGAGGGGTTGGAACTCTAAGAAGACTGAGGCTGGGGATTGGGGCTTTTCCCTTCCCACTGACTGCTTTAACCTACCCTCTCCCCAAACCCTGTGGTAATGTCGAAAGCGACCGGGAGTGAGAATCCGGAGATCTCAGCTTGAGTCTGCTCTCTGTCACTAACTAGCTGAATGACATTTAAGCAAATCACTTACTAGATTACCTCTGAGGTCTCTTCCCATTCCATAAATCTTTGCTCTTTATCTCATTCCCCCCTCTTTTTTGTTCTTCCTTTCCCCCTACCCCCCACCCCTTCTTCCTGGTCTTCCTTTTAACTGCAATAATAGTACTAATGAATCAGTTACCTCTGGAGAGAGAGTTGAGATGGTGTGTGGAGAATTAATGGAGACTTTGGCTTTTTATCTCTGTCATGAACTTTTTTCTTTATTTCCGTCCATTTTCTTTATTGATTAAATGACGATTTCTCATAAATTTAAGGTGCTTATTACATTTAAGTATTCAATAATCTGCCAAAAATGTTCCTCTTTTGTGGATATAAATGTTAACACAAAACATTTGGTCACAAAGAGTGCAGTAAACCAGGAATTAATGTGGCATAATTCCACATAGGCCTACCACACAGAAAAATACTCCACAAGAGTGAGGATTGGAACCCGAGGCTCCAGTTGCATTTTACCTCATCTTTTTTTTTTTTTTTTTTTTTGCGGTACGCGGGCCTCTCACTGTTGTGGCCTCTCCCGTTGCGGAGCGCAGGCTCCGGACGCGCAGGCTCAGAGGCCATGGCTCACGGGCCCAGCCGCTCCGCGGCATGTGGGATCTTCCCGGACCGGGGCACGAACCCACAGGCAGACTCTCAACCACTGCGCCACCAGGGAAGCCCCCTTACCTCATCTTTTAAGCTATAAATAAGGGTTTTCATTCACGTAAGTCAGCAGAAAGATTCTGGGAACCCCTCTGACTATGTGTCCAAAGTGGATTCATACTTCACCTCATGACGTGGACACAGGATTGGCAGAGATGTGGGCAGATCAGTGGTCTCTAGGTCTCTCTCCTCCCATTCTTTAAGGGCCATTTCAAGTTACACCTCCTGCAGGAAGCTTTCTTTGTTAAATCCAGCAAGCGGTGATTTCTGCCTTCTCGGAACTACCATAGCCCTGGAGTTCCATTTTGTTTCAGTTGTGTACTTAGGTATTTAGAAAGAGAATAATGATCTGTTTGCAGAAATGGGGTCGACAGAGGTTGAGTGAGCAACTCATGTCTCCACACACCTTGCTCAATCGCTCCTTCTCAGCAATCCCAAATGCCACAGCTCCGGGAGATCTCTGCCCCTTCATTTGCTTCACATTCACAAAGTCTGTTCTTCACTGCCACTTGGCCCCTAAGGAATGGTCTCAACTGCTATCTCTACTCCATCAGTTACCTTAAACAAGAGATACCAATACCCCAAATGTGAAATCTTTGGTGATCCCATCGTCTTATCATTCATCAGCAGAATAGCTTGGGTAGATTTTTCACCTAAACTCAAGACAGATTTACTAATTCAGACCCCTCACCCCAAAAAACACAGCAGGCAAAGATGTTAATAACCTGTAACATTGATTGAAGGTTTACTATGTGCCAGGCACTGCTCTAAATACTTTATATAAATATCTCCCACTGTGGCCCTATTAGATAGGTAATTGTTACTGTTACCCTTCTGTTCTAGATGATGAACTGAGGCTCTGACAGGATACGTAATTTGATGTGATGGAGCCTGTGCTTGAAGCCAGGCTGACCTGTCACTCAGCACCGTTTCAGAAATCTTTATCCTCACCCCAAAAGGGACACAGTAAAGCTATGATGGGAGCATGTGGATTAGTAAATCAGAGCAGAGCCCAGTACTGGTGGCAGTAATAGAAGGTGACTTCTCTAAGAGCTTCTGGGAGGAAGGGAAATAGAACTTTCTGGGACAGAGTCACATGGTAGTTTAGCCTCCAGTGAGAGACTTACTGGGGAAAAATTTTTAAGTACAGGGACAGTTGGCTCCTTTAACACTTTAGAGCAGTGCTATCCAAAAGACAGATAATACAAGCTGAACGTGTAATTTAAAATTTTCTTATAGCCACATTAGAAAAGTAAAAAGAGGACTTCCCTGGTGGTCCAGTGGCTAAGATTCCACACTCCCAATGCAGGGGGCCTGGGTTCGATCCCTAGTCAGGGAACTAGATCCCACATGTGGCAACTAAGTGTTCGCATGCCACAACTAAAGATCCTGCACGTGGCAACTAAAGATCCTGCGTGTCTCAACTAAGACCCAGCGCAGCCAAATAAATAAATATTAAAAATAAAATTACAAAGTAAAAAGAAACAGGTGAAATAAAGTTCACCACTATATTTTATTTAACCCGATATATGCAAGATATACTTATTTGACTATGTAACCAATATAAAATTATTAATGAGATATTTTACCTTTTTACCAAATCTGGTGTGTATTTTATATTTACAGCACGTCTCATTTCAGACTAAATGCATTTCAAGTGCCCCATAGCACACGTGGCTGGTGGCGACCATATTGGACAGCAAAGGCTTAGGGGATTTTCGCTGCCTTGTGGCACCGACCACTCTACTAATAGCACCAACTCCTCTTCCCTCTTTCTTATTCATTATGCACAGCGTGGCTGTTAGCTGTTAATATTGCTTTCCCAATGTTTCCAGATCATCAAGCCCCATCTCTGTTAATAACAGGTTCACTCTATATCCATCTCGTAATAACAGCTAACATTTATTGAATATGTATTATGTGCCAAGCATGCTTTTAAGTGCTTTAGCTTTATATATATTGTCATAAAAATCCTCACAGCGACCCTATAAGCTAAACTTTTTACCATCTCCCCATTTTGCAATTGAGGAAACTGAAGTTATTTAACTGTCAAAAGCCACACGACTGGTAAGTGGAGGAGCCATGACTGAGGAGCCCTACAAGTTTAAACACCTCTGCACCACACTGCCCCCGGGCCATACTCTAGAACCAGAGCCACAGACAGCTGGTTAAGGAGCACTTCATCTAACTCAGTGACAGAAGTGTAACTTGGTCTCAGGTCCTCCTGGACCATGCCAGACCTGTGAGGAATTTGGACACGGCTGCTTTCCTTTTCTGTGGTGGTTGCCCCTAGCAACTAGTACATAGTACAATATATAGGGTTTGTATCTATCTGTGTGGGTCTGTACCTACACACACACACACACACACACACACACACACACACACACACACAGATCAAACACAAACTGTAGAGAGTGTTCATAAAATCCAGAGAATTGTAGAGCCGGAAGAGCTCTGAAAGACCAATCTCATCAAGAAAGTGCAGTGCAGCCAGCAGTTAAAAAGACCTGCTCAAAGTTACACAGCTGAACTGGAACCCAGATAATCTGACTTCAAGTAATTTAATATCTACTAAATACCTCTTTATGCAGGGTGCTTCCTACCTGAAAGATAGGAGTTGCAGCAGCGTAGCAGGTCTATTCTCACTAATATAGACTTTATCAAATGTTTATCTTCCCTGCCAAAATAACGTTTTTTTTATTGTGTCAGCATCTACAAAAAGCATTCGTGTTTTTTAGAAATGTAAAATTGGAGAACTCGGAGTTAAAGTGTATTCCCCTTGCCTTTCCTTGTTTACGCTGCTAGTTAGGCATTTACACTGTTTCCTAAATGTTTCACCAGGCCAACCCCATATTAAATTCTTTAAGGATTAAGAAACCATCGTACACTTATTTAAATTCACAAATGAAGTTCTTTAAGGATTAAGACACTATCATACATTTATCTAAATTCCCTCCAGCCCTAATTCTGAGCCAATAATAAACATGTAATTAACAAAATTGAAATTGTACAATGATCAGTATGAAGTGGTTGGATTTAGCCCTTTCGTTTTATAGATTGTTTTTAATGATGTTAAAACGCACTACTCGGAAAGCATTGTTACGAGCTTGACCTTTAGATTAGTGCTGGTCGCCATTTCAGCCAAAGGGACAGCAGTAACATCTCACAAAGATTCTTTCTTTCAGCAACAAACTAGCCATCGCTCTTTCCTCGGATCCTTCTATTTCAAAGTGGAGAACTTGACCATAGTTTAAATGTTACAATGTTTCCCACTTAAGCAGAAAACACACTTGATTTCAAATAAAAAACCTCCGCTTTTATATATTATGTTTCAAAGTGGAGATGGCTGTGAAACTTGAGCCCTGACATACAGCCTCAACCTGACTTTTTAAAAGTGCTCAGAAAACCGTTCTTCTAATAAGCATGAGAGCCCGCTCTTTAATGATTTTTTTGCCAGCCTTACATCATTTATTCTAAATCATTAAAAAATCAAAATAGTTTACATTAAATAAATCTTAGAGTAAGAGGATGGTCTCACTCATTGTTGGTTAAAGACTGAAAAGGTTACTGAACTAGTTCTAGGGTAAAATA
Source organism: Aethalodelphis obliquidens (assembly GCF_003676395.1). Taxonomy (NCBI): domain Eukaryota; kingdom Metazoa; phylum Chordata; class Mammalia; order Artiodactyla; family Delphinidae; genus Aethalodelphis; species Aethalodelphis obliquidens. The sequence goes on along the minus strand of NW_020838022.1, from coordinate 7,237,651 downwards.
GAGACTCAGTAGTGACAGCTTAATTCTCAGGAGCTGTTACTTAACAGAACTTTAAAAAGAAAAATGACACATTCTTGAATTATTTATAAAAATCATGCAAAAAAAAAACAACAACCCACTTTAGGGACCATGGGAAATTCGTTTTGTCCTTGCTTTTAACATTTTCAGAGCCTATCTCAGTGAACAAAGTGCTAAGTCCAAAAACAAATGAATTAACATTTAGGTGGTTGAGCAAGGCTTCTGTCTTTTGTTTATTGCTGTTTGATTTTTTTTTTTTAGTAGCCCATTGTAAAAGCCCTGGGGCACACCTTCAGAATACATGAATAATGTCAATAATAACTAATACAGCCTGCTATGGAAAATACTGTTTTCAAAACCACAGGTTAGTTCCTGGAAGTCAGCCGGTCAGAGAAAGGATGTGGTGTAGCAGCAAGTTTAAATAGCTTGTGCAACAAAAGGAAGAGAGATCTGTTGACTTCTGCCTCCTAGAGGGTTGAAATCGGAAAGAACTATACTTAAATAGTTCATTCAGAAAGCATCAAAGATGAAGAATCCATCACATTTTGAAAAGCTTCACTCATCACTTTTGGGAATTCAGGTGAGAGAGGAACTAATGTATCAGGATAATGATAAGATGAAAAGAAGCGTGTTAACTTCGGATTCAACGAATCAGCCCGGTTCATTTTGGTTGTTACATGAAAGGCACTGACACCACTTTTTAAATGAGCCCCCAGCTCCCATTTCTTAATGTTGTGAACTGAAGGAGTCATGGTAATTCACCTGGCTTTAAAATTTCTCGCAGTTGTTGAGTTCTGCAGCCAAATAAGTTCCACAAAATAAACTCATCGCAGGCACAGGAAAAGCAGCTCTTTTGAAAATACCTTGTGATCAGGCTCTAGGTCACGACCTGGGTCTTGAGAAACTTGAGTTAGTAGATGTTAGTTTTTCTTAGCTCTTTGTTTACCCTGGACTTAGACATTTTGTATTATTAAAAACCTGTGGCTTTTAAGGACATTCTATTTATCTTTCCAGGCTTTTTTGATGGAAATGCCTGGATTTTCTTGGAAACAGGGATTTTATTGTGGATTCCTGGTGCCCCTTGGAGAGGCTTATTTTTCTGGACAATAGTTTTCCTTAGTGTCACTACTCTTTTCATCTCCCAATGATCACAAGCTCCCAAGGTCGAGAAAAGTGCATCCTTTTGTTCTAATGAATCTGAAATTCCATTTTAAAAAGTCTGCAAAAGGGGCTCTTGGTTAGTAACTTAAGGCATAATTCTATTGCATGAAGTATCCAGAGCGGTTAGCCTTCAAGACATTTGGAGAAAAAGAAAAGCCAGCTCAGTTAAAGTCAAAAAGTTAGCAGCAGTGTTCATAGTTGGATCATTGCTACTTAAGGATTTTAATCTTTTATTATCTGTACTTTAAAGTGTGTTGTACAATATAGGCATGCTTGCCTTTGTTAAAAGAATAGGACCCAGTAAACTGGCATAAAGAAGTAAATTACCATTGCCTCTGACTATAAATGGAATGTTCATGGTGTGAAAAGTTCTATTTGCTCCAGACTGAATCTCTTGCCCTCATGAGAGTATGAACATTAAAGTGCTTTATGAATTTGTGTTGTATGCTATTTTCATCGATAACTCAGTCTTCCAGGGAAAAGTGAGTAACCATTTTTAAGTTAAAAGCATTTTTTAGTTAAAACTAAAAAACCATTTTTTAGTTTTAGCCAATAGCCACATGTGGCTATTTTATATTTGAAGTTTAATTAATGAAAATTCGACAACACAAAAAAATGCAGTTCCTCAGTCTCAGTAGCCACATTTCACGTACTCACTAGCCACATGCAGCTGGTGGCTCCTGTACTGGACAATGAAGATATAGAATGTTGCCATCATTGCAGAAAGTTCTATTGGACGGCGCTGCCTCGAAGGGTACTTATTCTCTGACATGACTCAGTACCTGGCAGCAGAAAACGCTGATGATTGTTATAGCTTGCCATTCACAGAAGCCCAACTTTCTAGAAGATGAATGGTGTCTCTTCTCCCCAGTCATAATGTAGAGAAATTCACTGGGGCTGGTAATTTGGTGTGATTATTAAGAATTCTGAAATTTTCCCTCAAGAGTTTTTTGTTACTCTAAACTATAATTAAAAATAAACAACCAAACCAAACCAAACCAAATCCCTCAGTGCCATCTAGCTTTGATTAAGCAAGGAAGAAAGGTAGCTTCTTCTATTTTTTTCCTAACCAGGCTATGTAGAACAGTATAGAAACTGTGTTTGGTTGGCATACATTAAGTGCACACAAAAATTATCATTGAGGATTGTTAAGATAAGATATAATGGTAATATGTTGTAAGGTGACTACTATTCAAACTTACCATGTGATACCATTTTTTTAAAAATCACCTATTTGGCCTTTTCCTTTTTACAGTGACAGTTACTTCCTTTTAGTCTTTCAAAACATTGTGTCTCAGAAATGATGCTAACTAGCTTGGTTTTCTATGCTTCCCAGATCTGTGATCCCTTCAATTTTTCACAGGTCCTTTATCTATTCTACAGCCCAACTGGCTTGCTCAGGATTCCTCAGATATATCGTGTGCTTTCTTCATCTCCAGTTTTTGCTCATGCCCTTCTTGCGATCTGGAATGCTGTCTCCACCTCTGTCTTTCTGAGACTTATCCATTCTTCAAGGCCCATTTGAAGTGCTACCTCTTCGGGATCCCTCCGGGTGAAGTGACCCCTCCTTCCTCCGAATTTTAACTGCATTATAATTAAGCGTCTCACCTCCCTTACTGGACTGTAAGCTCGTTGGCACAAAGATCTTGGTCTTAGTCATCACTGGATCCCTCTACATACTCGGCACAGGGCTGGTGCTCTAGACTTGGAAAATCCTAGCAATATTCTAAATATACACACAAAATTTCTTTGAACTGCATCTGCACTGACAAAGCAAAGGCAGTAGCATTGCACATTTGGCTTTACATTAAGTTTTAACAAATATTTCACCCAAGCCAATTCATTTTGGCTTATAGATTATATGGATCATATTACCGCAGTTACAGATACATCGACCTACAATATTGTACTCATGTGAGCCAAAGAAGAAAGAAATTGGGCTTCAACAATATGAATTCTGGTTCTAGTCAAATCTAGATTGTATTAACACTCGACAAGATAACATCTTTCGTGTATCAGATTGGCAAAGGCTAAGAAGATCCTGATAAAGCAGTGTCGGTATGGAGAAACAGAGACTCATTTATTTCAGATGGGAATGTAAATTGGCATAATTTCTGTGGAAGGCATAAGGTAATTTGGTAATAGCTATCAAAATTTAAAAATGGTATAAACAATTCTACTTAAAGAAATGTATTCAACAGTCACCCTTTCACCACTATAGCAGAATGCTTATGGTCTCTTGAGGGAAGTACGCAGCACCATCTAGGAAGTGCTCTTGCCAAAGCATTGGACCTGAATCTGATGAGGCCTGCTTATCAAACTACCAGTTTGGAGGAAAGATGAGGAAGAGAGGAGAACGCGTTAAACAACACCGCGCGAGGCAGTCAGCAAAACCCAGAATGCGGAAAACTGCAGGACAAACAACCCAGTTTTGCCAACAAATAATTGCAAGGGGAAAAAAAGGGAGGGAGAATTTCTAAATTAAAAGTGACGTAAGAGGCATGTCCATCAAATGCAGTATGTGGACCTTGTTTGGATTCTGACTTTTAATAGATTAGCTGTAAACGATTGTCCTTAGGGGAAATTTGAACACTGACAGCATGTTTTTGATATCAGGAAATTATTGTTATTTTTTAGGTATGGCAATGGTATGTGTTTAATTTTTTAAAGAGTCCTTATCTCTATAGATACATAAAGAAATATTTATGGGAGAAATTTGCCTCAAAATAATAACTATGAGTTAGTTGATTACTGTTAAAGTTGGGTGTTCAGTATACAGGAGTTCATTGTGTTGTTTCTCTACTTTTGTGTATCTTCTACATTGGCTTTTTAAAAAGAGCGAGGTGTAATGTTTTATAACAGTATTGCCCGTAATTGGAAAGAAACCTATAAACAATCTATATATCTAGAATAAAGACTGGTTAAATAAATTAATGTATAGTCACACAATGGAATACTGTGATATTGTTAAAAATAGAGATAGATGGATCGACAGGTAGATCTGATATGGAACAATCTCTCAGATATAGCAAGTAAAAAATAATGTAGGAGAATATGAATAATATGTTCCCATTTATGCAAAAAGGAGGGGATAAATATACACATATGTACATGTATTTGTATAGGTTATTTCTAAAGGTATTCTTAAGAAATTGCTAACAGTGGTTGCCCCTGCAGAAGGGTCTGGGTGTTACAGGAGAATGGAGTGAGAGAGAGACTACTTTTGACAGCTTTTCTAATTTAAAAAATACTTCTCATTTTTTCACACTTGAAAATATGGCCCAGAATAGTAGTTAAGAACTAAACTTCTTGAGTTGACTCATGTTCATTGCCAAATAGATGCTAGAAAAAATTTTGCTGACTGGTAAAAGTTTGGGAGTTAGAACACATTTTGAAATTATCTGTAAATTGGCAAGCATTAATGCTCTCCTTTGTGTCAAAGGAAATGCATGCATTTCTCACTCACAAATGAGAGAAACATTCCCATTTGGAGATTCCCCAGAGGGACCTATGTTTATAACTAAACACATGTTTTCAAGGGCTACGAAGCTGCAGAGGAAATTCGACCCTCTAGGGCAGTGGCAGAGATAATCCAAAACAGCAGATAATCCAAACTTCATAATATTTTGTTTTGAAATGCATAATATTATTTTTAGAAGCAGGCCATTTATGTTCTTGATTATGTTTTGCTGAGGGTAATAGACATATTAAAGTGAATTTGTAGTCTCTGAGCACCCACCAACAGAAGGTGGTGGAAGACATGGGCCAGAAATCTGCTTTGTGATAGAGGAGATACTGATAACCTATAACTGGGTCAGGAGGTCGTGACTGTAGATTTTTATTTCACTTCCCATCACCATGTAGACATTCTGCCTTTGCCTTCCTATGACCTCCTCTCCAAAATCTTTCTGAGAGCATTCCATCGAATTTTCCTTCCAAACGAAAGTTTAAAATAACAATACTGATCTGTAAGGAGAGAAGAAATCATTAGCATCCTTTCGATTTATAAAGTAAAGGATTAGGGTATTTTTCAATTAATATGTTCCACATGGACAACTCCATTATTCCTGCCTAGTGAAAGGTGATTGTCCAGCGCACTGGTTCCTCCAGGTATCCAGCTTAACAAGTAGGGCAGAAGCCTTAGGTAGACAATGTGGAAAGTCCTAGATCACTGGTAAAGGGCATCGCTTTAAAAAATATTTTCTGTTGTTTTCTGGGTTTTGTTATTGTTGTTGGGCATGAACTTGATGGATAGGGCAAATGGTGCCATAGGCGAAGAATGAATCCCTTTTCCTGACCACCACCTGCCTGACAGTGTGCCGGGGCACTTCTAGGCCTGGGACCTTGTTTCAGATTCACAAAGACCCCGTAAAAGAGGCGAGGGCTGGGAGCAGCTGCATGGGGCAGAGAAAGAAGTGGGGACGCCCCCTAGATTTCTAGCTCAGCCGACCGGGTAGATGTGATGCCTTTAACAGAGATGCAGAACACAGCAGGAGCTGCAGATTTGGGCAGAAGTTAGGAAGAGTTAGTGAGTTCCATTTTCCACAGGATAATTGGTGGGTCACTAGGTCCTGATGGGTCACGTGGTGCACGGTGGGTCATAACCTTTAAGCCAGTGAAAGAAACAAGCCATCCTTTCTATCCCTCTGAAAATCTTAATTCTCACCATATGTTTTACTGCCCATGGCACATTACAGATCACTGGTCTATTTTTTAAATGCCAGAAAACTGTATTTCTATTGTTCTTGTCTTTATCCATTTACTACTTACGTTAGCAACAGAAAAAAAGTTTTTAAGCGCAAGTAACATAGAAGTGTGTTTCATTTACCATAATTGCTGTGTTCCCCTAGAGTGCATATACATCCATTCATTTTCAACTCTCTTTAGCAAAATGTTTCTTTAAAGAGTACAAATATACAGTAAAACATAAGAAAATGCTCAACATCACTCAGAGTTCAAGAATGCACATTAAAACAGCATTATTCACCTTCTCATATTGGCAGGGGTGTGCGGGAAGCCCATAGGCACTCTCCAAACAATAATAGTGAGAATACAAATCTTGGCAACCTCTTTGGGGCCAACGTCCATGCACTTAATCACTCTATACCACCATGCTGTGCAAGTTTTGTGATTTTTCTCCTACAAATATATGCACACCAGTACAGCAAACATTGTCTAAGAATGTTCATTACAATATTGAAATAGCAAACAGCTAGAAAGAGCTTAAATACCCATGAATGAGTGACTACTTAAGTAAATTAAGGTCCATCAGGCAATGGAATAACATGCAGCTGTTAAAAATAATAAGCGAGATCTATTCGTATTGGACTCTATGTTTAGTGTGATCCTACTGGCATCCAAACAAAACAAAAACAATCCTTCTTTCTCTGCTTGTATGTTGTAGAAAATTGGGGGATGAATTAGAAAGAAGCCATTAATGATAGTAATGCCCAGGAGGGAAGATTATGGTGGGACAAGGAGAAAGGAAGACTTTTCTTTTCATTTCTAACCTTACTCTATTGTTTGACTTTTAAAAAATGCATATGTATCTAAAACAATAGAAAAAGAGATGCTGAAACTTTTCAAAACCTATAGGGAATTCCCTGGCAGTCAAGTGGTTAGGACTCTGCGCTTCCACTGCAGGGGGTGTGGGTTCGATCCCTGGTCAGGGAACTAAGATCCCACAAGCTGCGTGGCATGGCGAAAAAACAAAAAACCTATGCCTCTCTTTTGGTACATTTAAAAATGTCGTGTCCTCCTTTAGTGCTATTTGAAATTTAAAAATAAATTGGACATAGTAACTGCAAACAAATCATTGCAATGCAAAAAAAGTCTTGTTTTCAAAACTCACACATGCCCCTCCCTAGGGATTCTAACACTGTCTTATCCTACAATCTCCCTTAATTCGCTCCAGAATGCTCAATGTTCTTATTCCTCTTCTTCTGTAGTTTATTTTTTTATTGAGATGTAATTGACATGTAACTTTGCATAAGTTTAAGGTGTGCAACATGTTGGTTTGATACACTTATATATTACAGTGTGATTACCACCATAATTTCTTTCTGTGGTGAGAACACTTAAGATCTAGTCTTGAAGGAGTGCTTCCTAGAACTTCTGCTGCCAGTGTCCTTGTCCACACGGTGAGCCACAGCCACACCCACCCCGCCTCTGCAGGAGACCCTCCAACAGTAGCAGGGCAAGTCTGCTGGTGATGTATCCTCTCAAGGTATTTGTGTGAGAAACTCTTTATTTCGCCTGTATTTTTGAAGGACAGTTTCTCTGGACATAGAATTAAAGATAATTAAAATGGTCCCATATTTCAAGACATAAGTCAAAGATTTTCAGGAGTATGGTAATCTTTAATGGCTAAACCTCAGGAAATTTTCTTCACAACCTGGGAGAACATATAGACCAGAGGGCAGACAGCAGAAGCAAGAAGAACTACAATCCTGCAGCCTGTGGAACAAAAACCACATTCACAGAAAGATAGACAAGACGAAAAGGCAGAGGGCTATGTACCAGATGAAGGAACAAGATAAAACCCCAGAAAAACAACTAAATGAAGTGGAGGTACGCAACTTTCCAGAAAAAGAATTCAGAATAATTATAGGGAAGATGATCCAGGACCTCGGAAAAAGAATGGAGGCAAAGATCGAGAAGATGCAAGAAATGTTTAACAAAGAGCTAGAAGAATTAAAGAACCAATACCTAGAAGAATTAAAGAAGAAACAAACAGAGATGAACAATACAATAACTGAAATGAAAAATACACTAGAAGGAATCAACAGCAGAATAACTGAGACAGAAGAACGGATAAGTGACCTGAAAGACAGAATGGTGGAATTCACTGCTGCGGAACAGAATAAAGAAAAAGAGAATGAAAAGAAATGAAGACAGCCTAAGAGACCTCTGGGAGAACATTAAATGCAACAACATCTGCATTATAGGGGTGCCAGAAGGAGAAGAGAGAAAGGACCCGAGAAAATATTTGAAGAGATTATAGTCGAAAACTTCCCTAACGTGGGAAAGGAAATAGCCACCCAAGTCCAGGAAGTGCAGAGAGTCCCAGGCAGGATAAACCCAAGGAGAAACACGCTAAGACACATAGTAATCAAACTGACAAAAATTAAAGACAAAGAAAAATTATTGAAAGCAACAAGGGAAAAATGACAAATAACATACAAGGGAACTAGCATAAGGTTAAGAGCTGATTTCTCAGCAGAAACTCTACAAGCCAGAAGGGAGTGGCATGACATATTTAAAGTGATGAAAGGGAAGAACCTACAACCAAGATTACTCTACCCGGCAAGGATCTCATTCAGATTCGATGGAGAAATCAAAAGCTTTACAGACAAGCAAAAGCTAAGATAATTCAGCACCACCAAACCAGCTCTACAACAAATGCTAAAGGAACTTCTCTAAGTGAGAAACACAAGAGAAGAAAAGGACCAACAAAAACAAACCCATAACAATTAAGAAAATGGTAATAGGAACATACATATCGATAATTACCTTAAACGTGAATGAATTAAATCCTCCAACCAAAAGACACAGGCTCGCTGAATGGATAAAAAAACAAGACCCATCTATATGCTGTCTACAAGAGACCCACTTCAGACCTAGGGACACATACAGACTGAAAGTGAGGGGATGGAAAAAGATATTTCATGCAAATGGAAAGCAAAGAAAGCTGGAGTAGCAATACTCATATAAGATAAAATAGACTTTAAAATAAAGAATGTTATAAGAGACAAGGAAGGATACTACATAATGATCAAGGGATGAATCCAAGAAGAAGATATAACAATTATAAATATAGATGCATCCAACATAGGAGCACCTCAATACATAAGGCAACTGCTAACAGCTATAAAAGAGGAAATCGACAGTAACACAGTAATAGTGGGGGACTTTAACACCTCACTTACACCAATGGACAGATCATCCAGACAGATAATAAATAAGGAAGCACAAGCTTTAAATGACACAATAGACAAGATAGATTTAATTGATATTTATAAGACATTCCATCCAAAAACAGCAGATTACATTTTCTTCTCAAGTGCGCACAGAACATTCTCCATGATAGATCACATCTTGGGTCACAAATCAAGCCTCAGTAAATTTAAGAAAATTGAAATCATACCAAGCACCTCTCCTGACCACCACGCTATGAAATTAGAAATCAATTACAGGGAAAAAACTGTAAAAAACACAAACACGTGGAGGCTAAACAATACGTTACTAAATAACCAAGCGATCACTGAAGAAATCAAAGAGGAAATCCAAAAATACCTAAAGACAAATGACAATGAACACACAATGATCCAAAACCTATGGGATGCAGCAAAAGCAGTTCTAAGAGGGAAGTTTATAGCAATACAAGCCTACCTCAAGAAACAAGAAAAATCTCAAATCAATAATCTAAACTTACACCTAAAGGAACTAGAGAAAGAAGAACAATCAAAACCCAAAGTTAGCAGAAGGAAAGAAATCATAAAGATCAGAGCAGAAATAAATGAAATAGAAAAAAAGAAAACAATAGCAAAGATCAATACAACTAAACGCTGGTTCTTTGAGAAGATAAACAAAATTGATAAATCTTTAGCCAGACTCATCAAGAAAAAGAGGGAGAGGACTCAAATCAATAAAATTAGAAATGAAAAAGGAGAAGTTACAACAGACACCGCAGAAATACAAAGCATCCTAAGAGACTACTACAAGCAACTCTATGCCAATAAAATGGACAACCTGGAAGAAATGGAAAAATTCTTAGAAAGATATAACCTGCCATGACTGAACCAGGAAGTAATAGAAAATATAAACAGACCAATCACAAGCAATGAAATTGAAACTGTGATAAAAATCTTCCAACAAACAAAAGTCCAGGACCAGATGGCTTCACAGGTGAATTCTACCAAACATTTAGAGAAGAGCTAACCCCCATTTTTCTCAAACTCTTCCAAAAAATTGCAGAGGAAGGAACACTCCCAAACTCATCCTATGAGGCCACCATCACCCTGATACCAAAACCAGACAAAGATCCTACAAAAAAAGAAAATTACAGACCAATATCACTGATGAACATAGATGCAAAAATCCTCAACAAAATACTAGCAAACAGAATCCAACAACACATTAAAAGGATCATACACTGTGATCAAGTGAGATTTATCCCAGGGATGCAAGAATTCTTCAGTATATGCAAATCAATCAATGTGATACACCATATTAACAAATTGAAGCAGAAAAACCATATGATCATCTCAATACATGCAGAAAAAGCTTTTGACAAATTTCAACACCCATTTATGATAAAAACTCTCCAGAAAGTGGGCACAGAGGGAACCTACCTCAACATAATAAAGGCCATATACGACAAATCCACAGCAAACATCATTCTCAATGGTGAAAAACTGAAAGCATTTCATCTAAAATCAAGAACAAGACAAGGATGTCCACTCTCACCTCTATAATTCAACATAGTTTTGGAAGTCTTAGCCATGGAAATCAGAGAATAAAAAGAAATAAAAGGCAGGCAAATTGGAAAAGAAGAAGTGAAACTGTCACTGTTTGCAGATGACATGATACTATACATAGAGAATCCTAAAGAGTCCACCAGAAAACTACTAGAGCTAATCAATGAATTTGGTAAAGTTGCAGGATACAAAATTAATGCACAGAAATCTCTTGCATTCCTATACACTAATGATGAAAAATATGAAAGAGGAATTAAGAAAACACTCCCATTTACCATTGCAACAAAAAGAATAAAATATCAAGGAATAAACCTACCTAGGGAGACAAAAGACCTGTATGCAGAAAAGTATAAGACACTGATGAAAGAAATTAAAAATGATACAAAAAGTTGGAGAGACATACCATGTTCTTGGATTGGAAGAATCAATATTGTGAAAATGACTATACTACCCAAAGCAATCTACAGATTCAATGCAATCCCTATCAAATTACCAATGGCATTTTTTACAGAACTAGAAAAAAAAATCTTAAAATTTGTATGGAGACACAAAAGACCCCAAATAGCCAAAGCAGTCTTGAGGGAACAAAACGGAGCTAGGGGAATCAGATTCACTGACTTCAGACTATACTACAAAGCTACAGTAATCAAGACAGTATGTTACTTCCACAAAAACAGAAATATGGATTAATGGAACATGATAGAAAGCTCAGAGATAAACCCACACACCCATGGTCAACTAATCTATGACAAAGGAGGCAAGGATATACAATCGAGAAAAGACATTCTCTTGAATAAGTGGTGCTGGGAAAACAGGACAGCTACATGTAAAAGAATGAAATTAGAGCACTCCCTAACACCATACACAAAAATAACCTCAAAATGGATTAGAGACCTAAATGTAAGACTTGACACTATAAAACTCTTAGAGGAAAACATAGGAAGAACACTTTTTGACATAAATCACAGCAAGATCTTTTTTGTTCCACCTCCTAGAGTAATGAAAATAAAAAGAAAAATAAACAAATGGGACCTAATGAAACTTAAAAGCTTTTGCAAAGCAAAAGAAACTACAAACAAGACGAAAAGACAACCCTCAGAATGGGGGAAAATATTTGCAAACGAATCAACGGACAAAGGATTAATCTCCAAAATATATAAACAGCTCATGCAGCTCAATATTAAAGAAACAAACAACCCAATCCAAAAATGGGCAGAAGACCTAAATAGACATTTCTCCAAAGAAGACATACAGATGGCCAAGAAGCACACAAAAAGCTGCTCAACATCACTACTTATTAGAGAAATGCAAATCAAAACTACAGTGAGGTATCACCTCACACCAGTTAGAATAGGCCTCATCAGAAAATCTACAAACAACAAATGCTGGAGAGGGTGTGGTGAAAAGGGAACCCTCTTTCACTGTTGGTGGGAATGTAAATTGATACAGCCACTATGGAGAACAGTATGGAGGTTCCTTAAAAGACTAAAAATAGAATTACCATATGACCCAGCAATCCCACTACTGGGCATATACCCAGAGGAAACCATAATTCAAAAAGACACATGCACCCCAATGTTCATTGCAGCTCTATTTACAGTAGCCAGGTTATGGAAGCAACCTAAATGCCCGTCAACAGAGGAATGGATAAAGAAGATGTGGTACATATATACAATGGAATATTACTCAGCCATAAAAAGAACTAAATTGGGTCATTTGTAGAGAGGTGGATGAATCTAGAGACTATCATACAGAGTGAAGTAAGTCAGAAAGAGAAAAACAAATATCGTATATTAATGCATATATGTGGAACCTAGAAAAATGGTACAGACGAACCGGTTTGCAGGGCAGGAATTGAGACACAGATGTAGAGAACAAACGTATGGACACCAAATGGGGAAAGCGGCTGGGGGATGTGGTGGTGGTGGTGGTGGGATGACTTGGGAGATTGAGATTGACATATATACACTGATATGTATAAAATCGATAACTAATAAGAACCTGCTGAATAAAAATATTAAAGAAAAAAAAGATCTAGTCTCTTAGCAACTTTGAAATATATATATATAATACAGTGTTGTTGACTATTATCACTATGCAGTGCATTAGATCTCCTGAACTTATTCATCTAGTTGCAGCTTTTAAAAATACTTGTTAAACAGCTTTATTGAGGTATAATTGACATAAAACAAGCTGTACCTATTACAAGTACATCATTTGATAATTATTGCCATCCGTATATACCCATGGAATCATCACCACAATCAAGATAATGAACATATCCATCACCCCTTAAAGTTTCTGGTGCCCCTTTGTAGTCCCTCCTCCCTCCACCCCATGCCTTGAAAACCTCTGACCTGCTTTATGTCACTATAGACGAGTCTGCCTTTTCTAGAATTTTAATATAAATGGAATCATTTATTATAGAGTCATTTTGTCTGGCTTCATTCAGGATAATTATTTTGAAACTATCCATGTTGTTATATGTAACAAAAGTTCATTCCTTTTTATGGCTGAATAATGTTACATTGTGTGAATATTCCAGAATTTGTTTATCCACTCAGCTGTGAAAGACATTTGAGTTGCTTTCAGTTTTGGGCTATTATAAATAAAGTTGCTATAAATACCAATGTACAAGTCTTTGAAATGGACATATGGTTTCATATCTCTTGGATAAATAGCTAGGAGTAGAATGGTTGGATCATATAGTAGGTGTATATTAAGCTTTTTAAGAAATTGCCAAAATTTCTCATCACAAGAAAAAAAATTCTGTAACTGTGTAAGATGACAGATGTTAACTAGGCTAATTGTGGTGGTCATTTTGCAATATATACAAATATTTAATCATTATGTTGTACACCTGAAACTTATATAATGTGGTTTGTCAATTATACCTCAATAATAATCATAATAATAAAAATAAATTACCAGATTGCTTTCCAAAGTGCTTGTATCATTTTACATTCCCACCAGCAGTGTACAGGAGTTCCAGTTCTTCCAGATCCTCGCCAACATTTGGTACAATAAGTCCTTTTTTTAATATTTATGTATCTATTTATTTATTTGGTTGAGCCGGGTCATAGTTGCGGCAGGTGGGCTCCTTAGTTGTGGCATGTGAACTCAGTTGCAACATGCAGGCAGGATCTAGCTCCCTGACCAGGGATTGAACCCAGGCCCCCTGAATTGGGAGTGCAGATTCTTACCCACTGCACCACAAGGGAAGTCCCACAATCAGTCTTTTTAATTTTAGTCATTCTAATAGGTGTGAAGTGATATCTCATTGTGGGTTTTTTTTTTTTTTTTTTGCGGTACACGGGCCTCTCACTGTTGTGGCCTCTCCCATTGCGGAGCACAGGCTCTGGGCGCTCAGGCCGAGCAGCCATGGCTCACGGGCCCAGCCGCTCCGCGGCATGTGGGATCTTCCCGGACCGGGGCACGAACCTGTGTCCCCTGCATCGGCAGGCGGACTCTCAACCACTGCGCCACTAGGGAAGCCCTCATTGTGGTTTTAATCTGCATTTCTTTAATGACTAATGACGTGGAGCATCTTTTCCATGTGCTTATTTGCCATACGTATATCTTCTTTGGTAAAGTGTCGATTCAAATCTTCTGCTTTTTTTTTTCTTAATTGGGTTACTTGTCTTTTTATTATTGAGCTGTAAGAGTTCTATACATTCTGTATACAAGTCTTTTATCAGATACAAGATTTGCGATTATTTTCTTCCAGTCAATGCCTTACTTTTACATTTCTTGAACTGGGTCCCATGAAGAGCAGAAGTTTTAGATTTTGACGAAGTCCAATTTATAAATTTATTCCTTCATGGATGTGCTTTTGGTGTTATATCCAAGAAATCTTTGCCTCCTCTAAGGTCAGAAAAGATTTTCTCCAAGATTTTCTTTTATAAGTTATATAGTTTTAAGACTATAGTTTAGAGTAGGTCTGTGATACATTTGGAGTGAATGTATTTTTTTTTTTTTTTTTTGCGGTACACAGGCCTCTCACTGCTGTGGCCTCTCCCGTTGTGGAGCATAGGCAGGCCCAGTGGCCATGGCTCACAGGCCCAGCTGCTCCATGGCATGTGGGATCTTCCCGGACCAGGGCACGAACCCGTGTGCCCTGCATTGGCAGGCAGACTCTCAACCACTGCGCCACCAGGGAAGCCCGAGTGAATGTATTTGATGTGAGATACGGATAAAAATTATTTTTTTTGCATATGGATATTAAAATATTCCAGTACCATTTGTTGAAAATACAATCCTTTCTCCACTGAGTTGCATTTGCACTTTGTCAGAAATCAGTTGTGCATATATGTTCATACATCCCATATGGATTTTATAATCAGCTTATTGATTTTTACCAAAAAAATCTTCTGGGATTTGGATTGGGATTATGATGAACCTATGGATCAATTTGGGGGAGAATTGATATCTGAAGTGTTAAATCTTTGAATCCATGAGCACAGTGTATCTCTCCATCAACGTAGGTCTTATTTGATTTCTGTCAACAATTTTTATATTTTCCAGTGTACAGGTCTTTCACATCTTTTGCCAGATTTATCCTATTATAAAAGATATTATTTATTTCAATTTCCCTTTGTTGCTAGTATATGGAAATACAATTGATTTTTATTGACATTGATCTTGTATCTTACAACCTTGCTAAACTTACTTATTAGTTGTAATAATTTTTTTGTCGCTTCCATAGGATTTTGTACACAGAAGATCATGTCTCAAAGAATAAAACTGGTTTTACTTCTTCTCAATCTGGAAAGATGTTATTTCTTTTTCTTGCCTAGTTTCATTGGTTAGAAACTCTAGTGATATACTGAATATAAATGGGGAGGACAGACATCCTTACCTTGCTCCCAATCTTAGTGCAAAAGCATTCAGCTTGGGCTTCCCTGGTGGCGCAGTGGTTGAGAATCTGCCTGCTAATGCAGGGGACATGGATTCGAGCCCTGGTCTGGGAAGATCCCACATGCCGCGGAGCAACTAGGCCCGTGAGCCACAACTACTGAGCCTGCGCATCTGGAGCCTGTGCTCCACAACAAGAGAGGCCGCGATAGTGAGAGGTCTGCGCACCGCGATGAAGAGTGGCCCCCGCTCGCCACAACTAGAGAAAGCTCTCGCACAGAAATGAAGACCCAACAGAGCCAAAAATAAATAAATAAACAAACAAACAAATAAGTAAATAAATAAGCCAAGCATTTGAAGCCCTTAAAAAAAAAAAGCATTCAGCTTTTCACCACTGAGTATGATATCAGCTGTAGGTTTTAGTAGATGCCCTTTATCAGGTGGAGGAAGTTTCATTCTATTCCTGGTTTAGTGAGATTTTTTATCAGAGATGAACGTTGGTTTTTGTCAAATACTTTTTCTATGTCTCTTGTGATGCTCATTTTTTTTCCTTTTTAGTTTAATATCCTGAATTACATTGATTGATTTACAAATGTTAGCCCAACCTTTCATTCCCAGGAAAAACCCCACTTGGTGAATTATGCTTTGTATAGTTTATTTGATTTGTTAATATCTTATTAAGAAATTTTGTATCTATGCTCATAAGGGATTGTGGTCTGTAGCTTTTATTTCTTGTGATTCCTTTGTATAGCTTTGGTTTCAGGTTCACACTGTCTTTATAGAATGAATTGGGAGGTATCCCAGCTTCATTTTCTCAAAGAGTTTGTGTAAAATTAATATTTCTTTCCTAGATGCTGGGTAGAATTCACGAATAATGTTATCTGGGATTGGAGTTTTCTGTGTGGAAGGCTTTTCAATAAGTTCAATTTCTTTATAGATAGTTACTCAAGTTATGTATTTCTTCTTGAGTTTTAGTAGGTAGTTTCTTTCAAAGACTTTCTCCGTTTCATCTAAGTCATTGAATTTATAGATGTAAAGTTGTTCATAACTTTCCATTTCTGTCTTTTTAATATCTGTAGACTTTATAGTGATGTCATCTGCCTCATTCCATATTAGTAATTTGTGTCCTCTCTCTTTTGCTGATCAATCTGGCTAGAGGTTTATAGGTATTATTAGTCTTCTCAGAAAAAAGAATCAATTTCATTGATTTTCTCTGTTGTTTTTATATTTTAAAATTTTACTTATTTTTACTTTGACTTTTATTTCTTTTCTTTAGCTTACTTTGAGTTTCATTTGTTCTTTTTCTAGATTTTTACAGCAGAATTTGAAGTCATTGATTTGAGAACTTAGAACTGGCTTCTTTTATAACATAGGTATTTATTTATTTATTTAAATTAATTAATTTAGTTTTGGCTGCGTTGGGTCTTCATTGCTGCGCGCGGACTTTCTCTAGTTGCGGTGAGTGGGGGCTACTCTTCATTTGCGGTGCACGTGCTTCTCATTGCGGTGTGTTCTCTTGTTGAGGAGCACAGGCTCTAGGCTCATGGGCTTCAGTAGTTGTGGCACGCGGGCTCAGTAGTTGTGGCTTGCAGGCTCAGTAGTTGTGGCGCACAGGCTTTGTTGCTCCGCGGCCTGTGGGATCTTCCCGGACCAGGGCTCGAACCCATGTCCCCTGCACTGGCAGGCGGATTCTTAGCCACCGTGCCAGCAGGGAAGTCCCTACCACATACTTTTTTTTTTAATTTGAGTATAATTGCTTTACAATGGTGTGTTAGTTTCTGCTTTATAACAAGGTGAATCAGTTATACATATACATATATTCCCATATCTCTTCCCTCTTTGTGAGTGCTTTAAGTTTTTCTCTGAGCACTGCTTTAGCTACCTATAATAAAATTTGTTGTGTTTTCATTTTCATACAGTTCAAAATACTTCTAAAATTCTTTTGAGCTCTACTTTGACCCATATGTCATTTAGAAGTGTGTTAGTTTCCAAATATTTGAAGATTTCCCAGATGTCCTGCTGTTATTGATTTCTAATTTAATTCCATTGTGATCAGAGAACGTGTTTTATTTGAATTCTTTTAAATTCATTGGGACTTATCTTATGGCCCAGAAAATGTTTTATCTTGGACAATCTGTGTAATTAAAAACAATACATATTCTGCTGTTAGTGGTAGAATTTTTTGTAAATATTAATTAGGTCAAATTAGCCAATAATGTTGTTCAGTTTTTCTATATTCTTAATGACTTTCTGTCTAC
The DNA here is from genome assembly GCF_003676395.1 of Aethalodelphis obliquidens. Taxonomy (NCBI): domain Eukaryota; kingdom Metazoa; phylum Chordata; class Mammalia; order Artiodactyla; family Delphinidae; genus Aethalodelphis; species Aethalodelphis obliquidens. The sequence goes on along the minus strand of NW_020838022.1, from coordinate 7,219,881 downwards.
TTGCCCTATCAATTATTGAGAGAGGGGTGTTGAAGTCTCCAACTATAATTGTGGATTTGTCTGTTTCTTTTTGCAATTCTATAAGTTTATGCTTCATGTAATTTGAAGCTCTGATATTAGGCACAAAAATATTTAGGCTTCTTATCTTATCCAGAAGAATCAACTGTTTTATCATTATGCAGTGATATTCTTTACCCCTGGTAATAGTTTTTACTCTGAGAATCTACTTTGTCTGATATTAATATAACCACTTCAGCTTTCTTTTGATTAGTGTTACCACAGTATCCTTATCCATCCATTTGGTTTTATCCTATGTGTCTTTATATTTAAAGTTTCTTGAAAGTGACATATATTTGAAACTTTGTTATTCAATATGACAATCTTGAGGTGTATCAACCATTTATACTTAATGTGATTATTGATATGTTTGGGTTTAAGTCTACATTTGTACTATTTATCTTCTATTTGTCCCATTTCTTTCTTGTTCCTTTTTCTGCCTTCCTTTGGATTATTTTTAATTATTACTTCTTATCTCCTTTGTTGACATTAGTTATAACTCTTTGTAGTTTTTTTTTTTTTTTTTTTTTTTTTTGCGGTACGCAGGCCTCTCACTGTTGCGGTCTCTCCCGTTGCGGAGCACAGGCTCTGGACGCGCAGGCTCAGCAGCCATGGCTCACAGGCCTAGCCACTCCACGGCATGTGGGATCTTCCCAGACCGGGGCACGAACCTGTGTCCCCTGCATCGGCAGGCGGACTCTCAACCACTGCGCCACCAGGGAAGCCCTGTAGTTGTATTTTAATGGTTGCTTTCTTGGGCTTATAGTACAGGAAGTCCTCTCTTTGCATGGTACTGCTGGACTATAAAAATGACCACGCAAGCTGAGCTATACAAAGAGATCTTAATAATGAGAAAGTAATGATAGTTCTGTGAGCTTGAAAATTTTAATCAAAATATAAAAACTCTTTTACTGTTGTTTATAAATGTATAGAGAAAAGAAAATGTAGTAAAGTGAATATGTATCTAGTACACTGTAATTTAAAATATGAAAAACGTTGAGAATTAAAGTGTTTTGTTTCTTTGTTAAAAAAATACTTAAGAAGACTTCCTCTTCCAGGAATATGGTATAGACATACTTTTTCCTATTCCTCCCTCCAAGTACAACAGAAGAAGACTCTGAAAGTTGGACTGAAACAGACAAACCATACTGGCTAGGGACCTTGGTCCCTGAGGAATAACATGGTGTTGAGTTCCCGGGTTTTCTTTTTTGCCTCATTTTTCCCAGACATGGAGATGAAGAAGTTGGCAACCCAGAAATGCCAAGAGGAACAGACCCAAAAAAGTCCCAGTAAAAACCTGCACTCTTTAGCCAAAAGGCCAGGAAAGGGGCAGCCTAGCAAGAAAGAAAACATTTTTCAGGAACTGCACTAATCCAGCCAAACACCACAGAAAAATCTGTGATCCCACCCCCAGCTCCAGCAGCAAATGCTCAGTAGCTGGCTTAGAATTCCACACTAAGCAGGCGGCAACAAAGTGCTGCAACACTCCCACCAGGGTAGTGTCAGAGAAAACCGAGTCAGGAGCCAGGACTTCCACTCTGCTGACCCATAATAAGCGTCCCTTCTTCCTCCCTCCCCCCTGTAAGGTATAAGTGGAGACCACATGGACAGCTTGGACTTGCCATTCCTGGCTCCTTCCCCTCCCCACTGGAGCGGTAGCAGAGGTAATACTAGTTTCACAAAATGAATTGGGAAGTGTTCCCTCCCCTTCTATTTTCTGGATGGGATTGTGCAAAACTGGAGTTAAATCTTTAAACATTTGGTAGCATTCTCCAGTAAAATTATCTGGGTCTGAAGATTTCTTTGGGGGGAATTTTTAAATTATAAATTTATCTTTTATATAGAAAATCCTGAAGAATTCACACACACACACAACATCTTAGAGCTTATAAACCAGTATAGCAAGGTAGCAGGATACAATATCCGTATACAAAAATCACTTGTATTTCTATACACTAGTGAAGAACAGTCCAGAAATGATATTAAGAAAACAATCCTATTTACAATAGCACTAAAAAGAATAAAACACGTATGAATACATTTAACATGAAAGAAGTGCAAGACTGGAAACTACAAAATATTATGGAAAGAAATGAAAGACCCAAATAAATGAAAAGAACTCCATGTTCATGAATTGGAAGACTTAATATTGTTAAGATGGCAGTAGTCTCTAAACGTGAAGCTTTATTCTACGAAATTTTGGATATAAGTAAATTATGTTAAATTTGAACAATTCCCTCAAATATTCCCTCTGATAGTCATAGCCTGAGCTTGAAAAGTAACTTTATTTTATCTAAATGACCGCATAGTGAATACTTCAATTACCAAAAAATTATTAGCACTCATTGACCAAAATTTGGGGGGATTCCAAATAACAAAATTCCAAGCCAACATGACAAATATATGCTATTTGTAGATGATTATTCATTTGCTTTAACTAAAGTGTAGATAACAATAATAAAAGGCTATGTATTAATTTATTGAGGAAAGTGCTGGTCTTATCCATTAAATATTAAGCAGGGGAAAGTAATCTAGGCTACCTGGCTTTAAGCATTATGGGTCTAGTCACAGATGTATCTTATTTTAGCCTGATTTCTAGGAGTATTATTGTCATCTAACTCAGGGTTCCCCAACCCTACTGTCTGAGGCCTGTTAGGAACCAGGCCACATAGCAGGAGGTGAGTGGCGGGAGGGCAAGCGTAGCTTCATCTGCCGTTCCCCATTGCTCCCCGTCTCTCACATTACCACCTAAGCCATCACTTGCATTACCGCTTGAACTCTCCCCCCCACCATCCGTGGAAAAATTGTCTTCCACAAAACCTGTCCCTGGTGCCAAAAAGATTGGGAACCGCTCATCTAACTCATACCCCTTGGTTCTAATTCTGCGTTCAACATGTAATTTTTAGTTATAATTATACTATTCATGTAGGTCTGCTTAAGGGGAAATAAATCAATCATTTAACATATGCTTCTTGTGCTAAACACTGTGCTAAGTCCTGGGCATAGAGTGGGAAGATAGCAAGTAAGGCCTCCACCTCCTTGACATTTAAAGATAATTGGGGGAACAGACCTTAAATAAATAAACCTACAATAACTATTTAATTGCAAATTAGGATAAATTTTCTAAGGGAAAAGGACAGGATGCCATTGGATCAGGTGGTCAGGAAAAGTCTCTGAGAAAGTAACAGTTAAGGTGAGATAATGATGTATGAATAGGAGTTAGTCATGTCAAAAGCATGGAAACAATATTCCAGGAAGAGGGAACAGCAATTGTCAAGAACCGGAGGTGAGAGAGAGTTTGACATGTTTGAGGAGCTGACAAAAACATCCGTTTGTCTATGGCATTATATGAGGGGATATTAGGGATATATAGACAGAAGTTAGATCATACAGAGTTTGTGGTTGTCTGTAATGGTAAATAGTTTGGAATTTATCTAAAGTTCAAATGCAATACTTTGAATGGTTTGACCCAGGTAAAATGATCTAATTTTCACTTTTATTTTTTTATTTTGCTCTCAAAGAACTTTATTTTTTCTACAGTCCCTTCTTTTTTTTTTTTTTCTTTTTTGGCCATGCCATGCAGAACATGGGATCTTAGTTCCCCAACCAGGGATCGAACCCCCGCCCCCCAGCAGTGGAAGCATGGAGTCCTAACCAATGGACCGCCAGGGAAGTCCCCCTCAAAGAACTTTATCTTTCAAAAATTTTATTGGAGTATAGTTGATTTACAATGTTATGTTAGTTTCAGGTGTACAGCATAGTGATTCACTTATACATATATTCATAATATACATATATTCATTCTTTTTCAGGTTCTTTTCCTGTACAGGTTATTACAGAAAATTGAGTAGAGTTCCTTGTGCTATACAGTAGGTCCTTGTTGGTTATTTATTTTATATATAGTAGTATGTGTATGTTAATCCCAAGCTCCCAATAATTTTCCTTTTTAAAAGATCACTCTGGTTGCTGAGAAAGAATTGGTTGAAGAGTTGGCAGAGGACATCACGAGGAGGCTATTGAAGTAATATAAGAGATAGATGTTAGTAGGTGAAGGCAGAATGGTGGCAGAGGAAATGCAGAAATGAGAAGAGCCAGATGTGAGCCCTGAGGAGTGGTCACTGAGGAGCTGTATAGGAAAGTGAGGTGTTGTGGAAGCAGAAACTGGCTCTAAGTGGGAAGTAATATAATCAGGTGTGTCAGAAACTGGAGAGGTTGAATTCAATAGGAGGGAAAAGTATGTCAAATCGATATGGCAGCTTAGTGATCGTTTCTGACCTCTGTAAAAGTTTTAGTGAATCCAGAAGCTATGTTGAAGTGGGCCAAAGAGGGAGTATAGGCTTTCTGTTTCTGGCATGTCATCACTGCTGAGAATAACAAAAAGTACGGTTCATAGATGAGAAAACATCTATTGAAAAGCCTTGAAGGTCTGTAAGGTAAGGAATTATCAGGCTAAAACCTCCAAGAATGTGAGAACATAGAGAAGTGAAGTAATGAAATCAGTTTTGTCCTGAAAACAATTGAGGAATTTGGGTGTTTGAGGATTTCAACTTCCCAAAAGCCATTCAAAACATAGGGGTAAAAGACACAAGCCCAGAGACCAATTAAAGGTGAACAGTCTAATAGAAGTCCTTTTCCTATTAAACTGGATTTCTTCCCCAAAGGAATAAATCCTCAGTAAAGGAGAACTTAACTTGCTTTCCCGCCCACTCCCCCAGGGACTACAAAAGAATATTTTCTTGGTGGTGCCAAGCAGGACAAGGAGGAAAAAATTGGCCGAGAAGCTGTCATCATGCAGCCCCAAATCACACTGCTGGGGTGACTCAAGACATCTCTAGTCATAAATTTAAAGTGATTCTGGCCTGTTAATATTCCCAGACACTTAGCAAAAGCAAACATAGATCCTTTGTGAGGAAATTCACCTTTGTCCTAGATCTCAAAGAATTTGTTCAAATTATTTTGTAAGGAAAGTGAGCAGCTCACAAAAAAAGTTAATAATCAAACGAGGAATTGAATTACCATAAGTGAGAATTAGCAAAAAGTAACAGACAGCAGAGCCATATGTGGAAATAATTTAGATTTGGGAATTATTAAACACAGAATATGAAGAGGTATACTTACTATGTTTAAAGAAGTAAACATGTGTGTGGGAAACAAGAAATTCTAAAGAATGACCATATTTGAAAAACGATTTCATTGAACTTCAGAAAGCAAGAAAAAAATCATGATTGAAATTAGGAACTCAATAAATTGAAGAGATTAACAGCAATTTAGACACAATTAATTAGAGAATTAGTGGATTGGAAGACATTTCAGAAGAAATTATTTATAAGACAATAAATCTTAAAAGTTCTCACAAGAAAAACATTGTAACTGTGTGGTGATGAAAGATGTTAACTAGAATTATCGTGCTGATCATTTCACAATATATACAAGTATCACCTGAAACTAATATAATGTCATATGTCAATAATGTCTCAAATTTTTTAAGAAAAGAAATTATTCAGAAATCAGAACAGAGAGGCAAAGAGGTGGAATATATGAAAGAGGCTAGAAAATGATCTTATAGGCAGGCTTTGCTATTGTTTGATAAGTTTCAAACCAAGGTGTATAATAAAGCTTTTGTTCTGACAAAAAAAAAAGATAAAAGAAAGCAAACAAGAAAGAAACTTGGAATTTAGAATGATAGACTCAGGTCTGAAGTATACACTTAATCAGAGTTCTAGAAGGAGAGTCGAGAGAGGCAATAACTGAGAGCTTTTCAGAACTGAGCAGAGACACCGGAGTAGAGCAGCCAGAGAAAAGACACAGATTACTTTCAAAGAAAGGAGAGACACTAGACAGCTAACTGACAGCTGATTCCCAACAGCAACAGTGCAGTCAATTGACTATCGAATTATAGCTTTAATGTGCCAATGGAAAAGAACTATCAATCTACAAGTGTATACCTTGCAAAAGTATCTTTCAAGCAAGAGAGTGAAATATAATGAGAGGAACTGCCACCAGTAGAACCCCATTAAAGTAAATTCCAAATGTAAAATAATATTTGTTGCAGATGCCAGAGATTCAGAAAGGAGAACAGAGTAAAGCAAGTGAAAATATATGAATAAATCTAAATAAATATTTAATATTAGTACTAATTAATATTAAATAAATAGTAAGTTAATTACTTTAGAAAGTAATTAAGTCTTAGAGGGTTAAAGTATATAAATATATAGAATTAAAATATAATACCAACACAAACTGAGAGGGAGCAGTAAATGAACCTAGTATTTAAAGTTTCTTTTGTTGTCAGAAGAGTATTAATTAGTTCCAAATTTTTGTAAGTTTTCATATTGTAGTCTCAGGAATGGATAACCATTTAAAAATAAAATCAGAGGGCATAATCTTGAAATTGAAAGGTAAGGAAACTGTGGAATAAAAGAAGGTGAGAAAGAAGGGAAAGAAAACTGGAAAAGAGGAACTTACAGAACAAAAATAAGGCTATAGAGTTAACCCAAATATTCAAGTAGCTAAACTGAACAAAGATTGTCAGACTGGTCTTAAGAAACATACAACCAGTTAAGTTATTTACTGAGACATATCAAAAAACATAAGAAAGCAGAAAAGTTGAAAGGAAATGAATGGGAAACGTATATATCCTAAAATAGTATGCAACCCAACTCGATCTCCAGATTCAAGGCAATTCCTATGAAAATCTCAGCTGGCTTCTTTACAGAAATTGACAAGTTGACCCTAAAATTCATATGGAAATTCAAGGAGATCAAAACAACCTTGAAATAGAAGAACAAAGTTGAAGGACTCATGTATCCCAATTTCAAAACTTACTGCAGCACTGCAGTAATCAAGACAGTGTGGTACTGGTACAAAGGTAGACATATAGATCAATGGGATACAATGGAGAGTGCAGAAATAAACCCTCAAATTTATAGTCAATTGATTTTTTAAATTTATTTTTTAATTGAAGTATAGTTGGTTTACAATATTGTGTTAGTTTCAGGTGTATAGCAAAGTGATTCAGTTTATATATATGTATATATTTTTTTCAGATTCTTTTCCATTATACACTATTACAAGATATTGAATATAGTTCCCTGCGCTATACAGTAAATCCTTTGTTGTTTATCTATTTTTTATATAGTGGTGTGTATCTGTTAATCCCATAATCCTAAATTATCCCTCCCCTGCCAACAGTCAACTGGTTTTTGACAACGGTGCCAAGACATTCAGCAGGAAAAGAATAATCTCTTTAACAAATGGTGTCAGAAAAATTGGATGTTCACATGTAAATGAATTGTTGGCCAATTCTCTCTTTTTGTTATCCGTTTTAGTAAAATGTCACTTGGATTTATCACTGGGATTCATGGAATCAACGTAACTACACACTTTGCTGTCTGTGCGTGAAATGAATACAGCTGTGAAGCGACCAATTACCAGCAAACTCTGAACAAAGTGATGTGATTGATTACTGATCATGATGCACATCTGTTATTTACATAGTTGTGTATGGATTGAAGAGCTAGCAGCAAAGTCTGTAACTATGCAATTACAGTTAATATACTGTGGTAATTAAAATTTGAACCATGTTTTTGGGAGACTGGTGTTATTTAATGAACTGAAATTTGTGCATATTGAAACCAAGCAAAATGAGAACTATCTGTATACACACTTTACTTATTAAAGTCTACCTTCAAGTGATATACTGTATAACACTCACATATAGTACCCTGTGATATGTTTCCATTTCTTCCCTCCATCATCTGTGCTATTTTTGTCATACATTTTACTTTTACATATGTTATAAACCCACAAAATGTTGATAATTTTTGCTTTAGGCAGTTGAATATCTCTAAAGAGACTCGAATAAGAAGTCTTTATATGTACCTATATATTTACTATTTCTGGGGCGCTGCAGCCTTTGTGTAGGTGCAGATTTTCATCCTCTATCAGGACTGAAGGACTTCCTTTAACATTTCTTGGAGTTCAGGTCTTCTGGTGATGAGATCTTTCAGCTTTTTTAATATCTGAAAAAGTCTTTATTTGCTTTTGCTTTGAAAGATGTATTTACTGAGGAAAGAAATCTAGGTTGACTTATTTTTCTTGCACCACCTTAAAGGTGTTGTCCCACTGTCTTCTGGCTTGTATTTTTTCTGATGAGAAATCTCCTATCCTCAGTATATAATATGTCTTTTTTCTCTGGCTACTTTTAAACTTTTCTGTATCACTGGTTTTAAGCAATTTGATTATCACATGCCTTGGTGTAGTTTTCTTTATGTTTTTTATGCTTGGAGTTTGTTGATCTTACTAATTTTTGAGTGTCCAATACTTTTGAGTGTCCAGTGCCCAGCATACTACCTGATATGTTGAAGATAAATCAATAAATATTTCCTAAATCAAGAATGATTTTGTAAGGCAAATCAACTATATGAATGCATCTGTTTGGATTTCCAAATAGTTTAAATTGTTAAACCAAAATCACTTTCACCAACAAGTCTTATTACCTTTTTCTGAGGGCTCTTATTTTCACTCCAGCTCCTCCCACCTATTGCCTTGCACAGTAAGTTCTAGTAAATCTGAATTATCTTAAGTTTTCTAATCTGTCATGCTGTTTTGTGTTTCTGTGCCTTTGCACATGCCATTTCCTTGGCTTTTACCTCCTTGGTCTGCATGGAGAACTACTATTTATCTTTCAGGACCCACCTTAGAGGTTCAACTTCTGAGGAACTTAAGACTTCCTTGACTCAAACCCCTTCCCCATCTGATTGACCACTTTTTCATCTGAGCCCATCCTTATTTTATAAATATTACCATCGCGGCATTTATCACATTTGTGTCCCTGAATGCTTCTAGCATTTAGCCCAATTCCGGGCATGTTGAGGTACTCAGCAATCATTGCTTGAATAAATGGGAGTTGGGGGAAATTTAAGAAAAAGAACAGAGAAATTAGAAGAAAGTCATATAAGGCTGGATTCAGTTGCTTTTGAATCAAAATTTTATTGAGGTACACAAACATAAAAAATTTGCAAATCTTAAGTGTACAATCCATGATTTTTACATGTAAAAGCATCAATATAACCAGTGCCCAGATCGAGAAATAGAACATTACCCAAACCCCAGAAGCCTGCCTGGTGCCCTCTCTTGGTCACTATCTCTGCTAAGATAACTATTATTCTAACTTCTAACACTAGCAGTAAGTTTTGCCGGTATAATGACTTCTATATTACAGGCAAGAGTGGATCAAAATTTGATACTTTTATTATACAGGACCACTACTACCAATGGCTAAAACTTGTTGAGTGATTTCTATTTACCAAACACAGTTATAATTGCTTTACATATATTAACCAATTTATCCTCAAAGCCACACTGTGAAGTAGGTACTATAATTACTCCCCATTTACCAGTAAAGAATCTGGGATACAGAGAAGTTAAGCAATTTGTTCAAAGACCCATAACAGCTAAGTGGTGGAGCTGGTATTTGAACCCAGATAACAAGTCTCCAGAACTTGTGCAGTGCAATGTACAAACAACATCAAACTCTATATCTCAGCAACATATGATACGTCAATGGTTTGAAACAGCTACTGTTCATCACCTGCTATTGCAAAATGTGAATGTCAGAACACGAGATATAGGGTCTCCCAGGCACTTGTGGTCAGATGCCCTTTATATGTCAGTGCTGCATAGTTGTTGAAAACCAGACCTGCCTGAGTTCAAACCCCAGCTCTGCTACTCCCTAACCGTGGGACCTTAGGCAAGTTACTTAATTTTTTTGTGGCTCAGTTTTCTCATCCAAAAATATAGGTCATAATAATACTTTATGAAAGTTAAAGGAATCACTCCTGGAACAAGGTATGAGCTCCATTCATTCATTCATCTATTGAACAAATATTTGTTCAGTGCCTACCATGTGCCAGGCACTTTATTTGGTGCTTAGGATATATCAGTGAACAATCAAAGATCCCTGCCCTCTTGGAGCTTATAGTGTAGTGCAGCCTGGAAGGGGGGTGGATGGAGAGAACAGAAGAAAAACAACATAGTATAGTATTTTTGAAAATGATAAGTGCTATGTTTTTAAAAAGTAGAGTAAGGATAAGGAGCAGTGGGAATGCTGGAGAGGTTGAAAGTTGACAAGATTAAATAGAAGGGCAGGGGTAGGCCTCACAGAGAAGCTAAGATTTGAACAAAGACTTGAGGAAGGTAAGGAATTAAGATATGTGGATATCATGTACCTTTCAAAGAGCATTCAAGGAGAGGGAACAGGTAGCTAAGTCCCTTAAGGTAGGAGGGTGCCTGGGTGTTCTAGGAACAGCAAGGCAGCCAGTACTGATGGAGTAGAGTCATCAAGGGACAAGGTGGCAGGAGAGGAGTTCAAAGAGGTATTGTATGGGGAGGGGTGAAAAAGAGGGTACAGGGATTCTCCACGCAAATCCTGTGGGGCCTTGTAGGCTGTTATAAGGATTTTGTTTTTTACTACAAGTCAAATTGAGAGCCTTTGTAAGGCTTTTGAGAAGATTGGTAACATGGTCTGACTTAATAGTTTATAACAGTCTCTCTGGATCTGTGTGGAGAATAGATGGTGGGGGGTTGTGGGTTGAATTGTGTTCCCCCCCAAAAGATACGCTCAAGTCCTTACCCGCCCCTGTACCTATGAATGTGCTCTTGTTAGAAATAGGGTTTTTGCAGATGTAATCAAGTTAAGATGAGGTCATATTGGATTAAAGTGGGCCCTAATTCCAGTAACAAATGTCCTTATAAGAGGAGGGGAATTTGGGCACAGACACCCACAGAGGGAAAATAGCTCTGTGAAGACACACAGTCACATAGGGAGAACACCATGAGAAGACAGAGGCAGAGATTGGAGTGATGTGTCTACAAGCCAGGGAAGACCACGGATTGCTGGCAACCCCCAGAAGTTAGGAGAGACAGATTGTCCCTCAGAGGCTCCAGAAGGAATCAACCCTGACGACACCTTGATTTCAGATTTCTAGCTTCTAAAACTGTGAGAGAATAAGTGTCTGTTGTTCTAAGCCCCCACCCCTGGTTTGTGATACTTTGATACAGCAGCCCTAGGAAACTAATATAGGGCCCACGGTAGAAGGGTAGAAGCAGTTAGAGGCTAGTTTTCATAGTCCAGTCAAGAGATGACAGGGGCCAGGATCAGAGTGGTGATAGTAGAGACAGTGAGAAGCCATCAGATTCTGAATACATTATGAAGGTACAGCCAACAGAATATTCTGATGTACAGGATGTGAAGTGTGAGAAATGTTAGTTATTATTATCTGCATGAATAATTTAAATATTTATCAACATGAGGGCTTCCCTGGTGGTGCAGTTGTTAAGAATCTGCCTGCCAATGCAGGGGGCACGGGTTCAAGCCCTGGTCCAGGAAGATTCCACATGCTGCGGAGCAACTAAGCCCGTGCGCCACAACTACTGAGCCTTGCTCTAGAGCCCGCGAGCCACAACTACTGAAGCCCACGCACCACAACTACTGAGCCTGCGAGCCACAACTACTGAGCCCACGTGCCACGACTACTGAAGCCTGCGTGCCTAGAGCCCATGCTCCACAACAAGAGAAGCCACCGCAATGAGAAGCCCGTGCACCGCGATGAAGAGTAGCCCCTGCTTGCTGCAACTGGAGAAAGCCGGCACACAGCAACAAAGACCCAACACAGCCAAAAATAAATAAATTTATAGAAAAAATATTTATCAACATGACACATATACCTATAAATGTGTATTTTCTCATTGTCCCAAATATCCCAGGCTTGAGGCTACTCAAGCAGGGATCGTTTGCCAGGGAAATCAAAAAGAAGCTTATTTTGCTGTGTGATCAAAGGGTAAATCACATTACTTGCCTGGGTCTCAATATCCTACTTGGTAAAACAAGAAGCTTGGGTTCCATTGTATGAGCGTATGATTCTATTATTATCAAGTGCCTTGTTGCTTTGGTATTGATAAAGGTCCCAGAGGGTAGTAAACTGTTTTCTGTCTTCCATTTTTGAAAACCTATCTCCAAGTGTGCAGTAGCTTGGAATAACAAAACTCTCTGTCCTCACTGTTGTTTACTCTCTGCCATTTGATACTTGAGTACATGAAGGAGTGACCCACCATATTTAAAAATAGAATGTAATTTATTATGCAAGACCAAAGTAACCCTTTGTGCATTTTTTCAGGGATGTGGAAGTGGAGTGGGCTTGCCTGATGGGAGTCTGGGACTCTACCGAAAATAAAGCTTTGGAATTCTAAATCTCAAGACCTTGGACTCCACTTCCCAGAGCACAATTATCACCATCACCTGAGTTGTCACCATCAGTGCGTTTTTGCTTTTCTTTTTGGCTGTGGGAACTTCGTCCCCCAACCTAGGATTGAACCTGGGCCCCCCACAGTGGAAGCGCAGAGTCCTAACCACTGGACCTCTGTGGAATTACCCTCCATCAGTGTGTTTATATTTATATTTTAGGAGGGTTAATGAATGTATAAGACAAGGTAATACTAACACTAACGGTAATAGAAACATTTATATAGGGTTTGCTATGTGTCAGGCATTACTCTAAGGTTTTTTGTTTGCTTGTTTGGGCTGCGTTGGGTCTTCGTTGCTGCGTGCGGGCTTTCCCTAGTTGCGGCGAGCAGGGGCTACTCTTCGTTGCGGTGTGCGGCCTTCTCATCGTGGTGGCTTCTCTCGTTGCGGAGCATGGGCCATAGAGTGCACAGGCTTCAGTAGTTGTGGCACACTGTCTCAGTAGTTGTGGCTCCCGGCTATAGAGCACAGGCTCAGTACTTATAGCGCCCGGGCTTAGTTGCTCCGTGGCATACGGGATGTTCCGGGACCAGGGCTCGAACCCATGTCCCCTGCATTGGCAGGCGGATTCTTAACCACTGCGCCACCAGGGAAGTCCCTACTCTAAGGGTTTTAAAAATATTAACTCACTCAATCCTCACAACATTCCTATGAGTTAGGTTCAATTATTACTCCTATTGTACAAACAGGGAAACTGAGGCACAGAGCAATTAGGAAAGATTCCTTTATTACATTAATAAGGGATCTTACATCAAGCAAAAATAAGTGTAACCCTTTTAAAAGAATTAAAATAGACATGATAAATGCAAGGCAATTTAGAGACTTAATGTCGAGGAAAGTAGTTTTGTCAGAATCCCACAGACTAATTCTGATGGGGTCCATAACAAAATCCATGTTGACATTAGGCCTCTTCCTTCCTCCAATCTTTGTTGACACTGGTTCTCTAAGGAGGAAAAGGAGACTGAGAACCAGGCCTCCAGGCACCTGAATGCAACCTTGCCAGCCACCAAACACCTGTTAGATCCGGTTCCCAAGAAGTTTTGAAGTTTTGAAATGTATCCTGCTCTTGTTTCTAAGTCACTCCCTTGCTAGGTCTTGAAAAATTAGACTGCCGCTTTTTAGATGTGCATAAACCTCCTCTCACCTGAGATTCCAGAGCCAGTGTTTCCTTTCACCTTCATGCTTCCTAGAAAATACCAGCTTTCCTAAAAGTCACTATGATTACTATTTTGGACACTCCAGACCCTCTCTGTTTCAGGCCCTACAATCTTTGTGAGGGCCATCTTTAGGTCAAGCCCAGGCTGGGTCCCTGTTAGACTATAGCCAAGGTGTGTTGTCAGTGTGTGTGGCCAATTTGATGATGGAAGAATAATCATTGGGAAACCAGGCTAATCAAAGTCTGAGAAGGTCGCTTATTTATTTAACAAAATAGTAGGAAGGACTGAAATGAAGGACGTGGCTTTGTACCCCCAACCAAATCCTGGAAGTTGTGAGCAACCTTTGAAGCTGGAACAGAGTAATTTGGGGACTGATCAAAGGAAACCACTTTACACTGCCGGTAGTGTAGGACTAGTTGCCTGCAGTAGGTTTTAAAGTCAAATAGGTGCAAGAGTGGTTTAGAGAAATTCCTGAGTGATGCATGAGGAAACCGTGGGCTACCCGGGGTACAAGCCCAGTCTCCCATAGGGGCACGAGCGGGGGACATGCTCTCCTGACACACGCCCTTAGAAAGTCGATCAGAGGCAGAAATTCTGGCCAGACCATTGTGCGGACGGGCGGGGGGCGGGGTGCAATTCCCATGTTGTCAAGGACCCTGAACCAAATCCAGGCTAACTTCCGGAGCTAACCGTCCTCCATGTCACGTTACTGAACTGCAGGCCTATGGATTAGCCCTGTGTCACTCCCTCCTCCCCCACAATCGCAGTGTCCAGGTGGATTGTGAGTCACCCAGACCCTCCGTAATAAGCCCACCATGGGTGGGGCTGCCTCGCAGTTTCTCGACCCTTCCCGCCCTGACTCAGCTCTCTTGATCTTCGAGCTCGGCTTTCGTGCAGGCAGAAGCCGCCGCGGCGCCCGCCCCACCGGGCATGCTCAGTGCTCGCGCGGGCTGTGACGATCGCCAGGCAGCGCCCGGCCCGGCGCTCTGGGCAGCGGCGCGCGGGTCCCTTTAAATCGGGCTGGCCGGTTGCCAGGCAACGGCACGGCCCGCGCTGGCCCTGCACTGCAGAGGTTCTGCCCGGGGCCGGTCCGGAGGGGTAGCGTTGGCCAGCGCCGAACCGAGGGCAGCCGCCCGCCGCTGGTGGTCGTCTTCAGGGAAGAGGGGCCAGGGCCCACCGGACCCCACCCACGCCGCCAGGTATGTCTGCGCCCGGCCCGGCCGGGGCTCCCCAGGCTAGCCCCTCGCCCTCCCTGGGTGACCCGGGCGGAGGCAGCGCGCTCCCCGCCTCGATGCCCACTGCGGGTTTCTTCACCCTTTAGGGTCCCGGCCGGGAACTGGCGGGCGTTTGGGAGGGAAGGGGACAGGGTGTGGGACTCGGGGTGTGGAAGGAGGAGTGGGGTCAGGCCTCGCCCCTGCCCTCTTCCTCACGGCCCGCCAGCAGAGGGTAGGGACTGGAGAGGTGGGAGGTGTCACCTGCGGTGGCGGCCCGGGCAGCACCCTGACCCTAGCCACCTCGTCTCCACTGGAAGCAGCGGTGGCAGGAGTTTAGTTAACCATTTACAGAGAAAACCCCCAAACTATGCCTGCTTAGATGCAGCTTTATAGCAAGAAAGTGACTTCCATGCTAATAAAGTACTTGGCCTTTTGGAATTAAGGCGACTTCGTATCTTTTCTCCTAGAAGGAATTATTCCACACTAATAATAAAGAATTGGGGGTAAGAACCGTGCACAGGGCCCGGTTTTCAATGGTACTTTGCTTCACTCTCAATATCGGCCAAACAATAGAGAAGACAATTTGTCCGCTTGGCTCCTATGTGAGGACCATGAAAGATTAAGGCAAAAACCGGGATCACGTCCCTTTTTAATGATTTTTCAAAATAACTAGACTCTGGGGGAGGGAGGCAATGCCTCGGCTCCAGCCTCTGCTAACGCGGCTCTTGGCCTGCTGCTTACTAACAAGCATGCCGCTGTGGCCACCAGTGGTAGCTCATTTGTTCAATAATTGCTAAAGGCGAGGAGGTACCGTGTTGAATAAGATGCCACCATGATTCTTGTCCCATCTGGTATTTGCATTGCTTGGGGAAGGAAGACTTAGTGATGTGATAGTGGGGAAATTGGGTTGACAAGTTCAAAAGAAAACTTGCTTCAAAGTGTCTGACATCGCATTTGAGGTAAGCTGAACAACATTAAGGCTATCACTTGTAATTTTAAGCTACATCTCATATGAACACAGATTTGGGCATTTTGGTTAATTATATATTAACCAAAATATATAAAATATATTTTATATGTAATATATTTTCTTTTTCAGTTCAATCTGGAGAAGGAGGACAGTGGCATCAGATAGAAGACCTTGGACGTCAGAAATTGTAAGTACCGTTTTGCTGGCTGATAGCTGGTTATGGAGGTTTAGAAGCACAGAGCCTCACCCAGTGTAAATCTTCAATCTTTTAACTAGACCATTAGTCTGCACTGTCACTACACTATCAAAAAAGCCTCGTGAAAATACAAAAGAAAAGTGTCCTGAAGACTTTAGGTAAGCCAAATAAACTTTAAGGGAAAAATAAAAGCCCTTTCCCTAAAATGTCACCCCCCCAAAACCTTATAAGCCAAAAGAGAAGTTATAAGTACTTACAGAAACTCAATTAGAATCAAAACACTGTAGGATTTTCAGGAAGAATATTAAGGGTCATTCATTCAACAAATATTTATTGAGGGCCACTATGTGTCAGGCAACAGCAGGGATACAACCATGAATAAGATGCCAGGAGATCACAGCGTATTGGTAAAATGAAACTATGTGTGAAATGATGCAGAAACACAAGAAAAACTCGGAGTGCGGAGTCATCCTTGATAATCTTCAAACTGATACCCCAGTTGTAATATTTCTAAGATATTATTGGTGGCTCTGAAAAACACTGGGACATTTGGAAAGTTCATGGTAAAGCAATTGGTGATAAAAAATGCAAATCTCTTCGGATGTAGAAAAGACTACAACTCTTCTGCTTAGAATCAATTTAGCTTTGGAAATTTGCAGACGTCAACAATTTACAGGATTTAGGGCTAATTCTTCCATGAAGATGCAGGTCGAATTAATGTAAGATTCAAGTTTAGGTTCCCTCCTACTTACCTTAATAGTACTTCCTTTTTTTTTTTTCAAACTGACTTTTTCTGAGGTCTGATGACTTCAGGCTGGCAACTTTGAAGCACATATCTTCGGAGAAGGGTTGGGTTGTTTGACTGGTTTATGTTCCGAGGGAGGGTAAGGAAAATCTAAAAAAGAACAAAACCCATGGTGTATAGTATACTTTAAAATTGCTTCCATTTTCATTTTCAATAATTTCTCCTAACTACCTGGAAATAGGTATATTGTCCCTATATTACATCTGAAGAAACTGAGGTTCACAAAACGTAAGTTTTCACATAGTTCTAAAGTGTGGGAGCCAAGATATCTGACTCCTTCAGTCTTTTTTTTTTTTTTTTTTTACCGTAGTCCACACTTAATTCCTTTCTCAAGAACTTTCTTTTCCTTCCCCACAATTTTGCATGGTAGAACATGTTTACCCACCTTCTTTCAGACAGCTTTGGGCAGTCCTCATTTTTGTATTTAATAGTTTCTGTAAACCAATGATTTTGGAAAGGCTGGGGAATGGAGAAGCTCCCCTAAAGGGAGCAGGTCAGCATCTTCTGGAGCAAGGAGAGGGGATAATGATGGCTGTGTTTTGTTCCTGGGAACAGTGGAAGCAGAAAAATAAGTTGAGAACTACTGCTTTTATGTGAGAACAGATTGGACAATTGAGCAAAGAAGCAAGGCCAGTGACTTTCTTTGAAACAGACGTTTTTTTTCCTGTCTTGGCCAAGCAGTTTTTCTGAGGGTTGAGAGAACCAAACCATCCAAGAATAATGGGAAAACGTTGCCTGGGCTAAGAAGGGCCTTTTGTCTTCCCCTTACTGCCCCATCACAGGTTGGAGATGACCTTTGCTAAACATCACTCCCAATTTACAAAGTTTGGGATGAAGCACTCTTGTGAGGTGGGAAAAAGCCTCTGGAGGTTTCCCAGTCCCTGCCTACCCCTGCTTGGAAGAATAATTGCATTTTGCAGACAGATCAAGATTTATGCAAAAGAGATGGTCCTGAAATTTTGAAATCAAATCTAATGTAAATGAGATAAGGCAAGAAAGAAAAGAGATCTTTGATTTTTATGTCATCAAATTTCCCTAAAGCATGTGGTTTAAAGTATAAATATTTTAGAACATAAATGATTAGATTTCACATATTTGATCGCTTATCCATCTTAATATGAGCATATTTCCCAGGGCCCCACACCTTGAAGATGAAAACTGGATGGTTTTGTGGGTTTCTCCTTTCACAATAAACAGTGTATTACTTTCTGGAACTTTTTGAAGACATATATGCATTCACCCAAGATTTTTATGAAACAGTTTACCTAAAGATCCATAATAAGTGATCACTCTTTGCTTAGCTTTCAACAATTACATTATATGATATTACATTATAAATCCATTTTCAGTTTATCAGTGGTTCCCAAATTCTTTAGGTGAGTAGAAACCATTTCCATGAGTCAAGAAATTTCCTTACTCCACCAAAATGCCCTACTAGTTTGCCACTGCAAAAGTAAGTCACCAGAGGATGAATGGTGATGTTTTCAGGGAGACACTAACTAGAACCGTCAGGTGTCCATTATCAGTTCATGTCAGAGACAAATGAACAGATGTAGCCGTATAATGGACAACCATGCCTTAACAGTGCAGTCCCAAGGACTTCTGGGGGATCACTGGCTTAGAGGACCACTAATGTTGTTTTTGTCATATGACTTTATATTGTTTTCCTGTGTTTTCGTTTCTTTAAATTTTTCATTTCTCTTGGACCTCCTTCACCTACCCTTCAGTTCTGCAACATCCAATATAGTGTTGGGTAGGCACTTGTAATAATAAATGACCCACTAAAAAGGCATGCTTATACTTTCAATAATGGCTCTGGTTTGATTTGCCTTATGCTGCGACAAATTACCTAATCAAGTTTATTGAAAGCAAAATGGCTGCCACGCCAGGGTAGAGGAAGGAGTATCATTGTCTTAAAGCATATTTCTTGTCTTTGCCAGAGAATACTAATGTCATACTTGTTCTGCGTAAAAAACAAACAACGCAATCTGTGAAGAGAAAATGAGCCTGGCACCTTTTACCCGCACTCTGGGCTTTGCCATACTCTGTGACTAGATTTGGGAACAAGCCCTTAAAGGATATCTTGCCAATGAAAGAGAAAAAAAAAAAAAAAAGAAAGGAAGGAGGGAAGGGGGAAAGGGAAAGGGGAGGAAAGGAGAGAGAGAAAGAGAGGGAGAGAGAAAGAAAGAAGCAGCTCAGAGACCCCTTGACCCTGCCCTGTGTAAGCTATGGGAGGGAAATTCCAAAAGGCTTTTCAGACCTTTCTCTTTCTGGCCTTTGATATGTGACATGCAAGTCTCCTTACCCTCCCCCCTTCATTTTTCCTCTCTCCTTTTGTGGCCCTTTAAAAATACCTAAGCTCTGAAAATAGTGGGTTGTTTTCTTTCAATTTGTGGAATGAAACCTAACAGAAGAATAAAGAGGAATTTTGGAATAGGCACTGATCTGGGAGACAGGGTCTCAGTTTTACCACTATAGGCTGTGTGGACTTGGACAAGTCACTTAACTTCTCTGAGCCTCAGTTATAAAATAAATGGACTCTTCCCAGTTCTGTGAAAAAGCATGGGCTGTATCAAGAAATTATACAGAGGCCAGGAAAGAAATGTGGTGATGCTGGAAAAATATATATATATATGTTTTTAGCCAGAGATTTATGGGAGGGTTGGAGATAGAAGTCACTTTTTCAAGGTGCAAAATCATTAATGAAAAGAGCTTTCTATTTTAACCTTTCTCTATACCCAGACCTCTATCTCAGATTTGTCATTATTGCTAGCTTCATGTATAAAGTGGTCTCACCTTGCCCCTCTGCATACCGCTTTCCTGATCAATCTCACCAATGCCTTTCATCCAGAATTAGGTAGGAAGAATACTAATCTCTCTCCCATTGCTACCTGATTAGAAGCATTTTAAAACTTTTACAGAGTTGTCTGGTAAAAATTTGACTGCTAAAAAATGTGACTGGGCTTCCCTGGTGGTGCAGTGCTTAAGAATCCGCCTGGCAATGCAGGGGACACGGGTTCGAGCCCTGGTCCGGGATGATCCCACATACCGCAGAGCAACTAAGCCTGTGCACCACAACTACCGAGCCTGTGCTCTAGAGCCCGTGAGCTATAACTACTGAGCCCGCGTGCCACAACTACTGAAGCCCGCGTGCCCAGAGCCTGTGCTCCACAGCAAGAGAAGCCACTGCAATGAGAAGCCCGCGCACCACAATGAAGAGTAGACCCTGCTCACCACAACTAGAGAAAGCCCGTGCACAGCAACGAAGACCCAACGCAGCCAAAAATAAATTAAATAAATAAATAAATAAAAATGTGACTGGCAATTAGTATTGCCATCTTTTCTCTTTCCTCTGTTCCTTTCCTTTATGATCCCTGTAATAATTCCCAGCATTTGCATTCATATTTCTAGGGAGGAGAGCAAATGGGATTATGGTCATCTTCCTCTTTAAGGACAGATAGATCATCGATGCTTCTGGATGGTGACTAACAGAATAATAAAGCCAGAACGGACTATTTCAGGAGAAAGGAGAGGATGCTCCAATGGCAAATACATACCATGAATTTCAAGTCTAGGCTTACTACTGTGGTCTGATTGACTAAACTTAAAGCTTGGGTTATGGCTTTTGAACCAATCATTTTAACACCTTCACTGCATATTTGTACCTTTTCCTTTCCTCAAAGCCAAATAGTTGTCAGTGGAGATGTATCCTTGGGTATAGAGTGAGTCCCTTCCCTCTTCTTTTGGGGGGAAGGTGTCAGGCATGTAGGTATCGAGTTTATTCTCTCATTGTCTGTAGTAAGAACAATTTGTTAGAATTTAAACTATACTCGTTAAAAAGAAAATTATCAAGAAATAATATATTAAAAAGTGGTTATCTCAGGGCCACAGGATTATGAGGAAGATTTCTTTTGGTTTTTTCTTGTACGTGTGATTTTCTGTATTTTCCAAAATTCTACAGATAACATGCACTACTATTAGCATCTTTATATAATATGAAATATTACAACTATTAAATATTATAATATATTACATTTATAATCTTTAATAATATTAAAGAAAATATTAATTAAAAAATAAACACAACTGCCATTTTTTGTTACCAAGATAAAATTACATTTGTGTTCACGGGAAAAATAGATGCAGGCATACTTTGATTTTTCTCGGTGGTAATCTTCCAACTATATTACAGCAAATTAATGTATAAGATGAATAAAGTGACCCCCTCCTTCTTCCCACCCTTTGGCGGTAACTGCAGTTGCCAGTTTGGTGGCTTCAGATGCCAGTGGCCCTTCAGCATGTTGCTTGGGTCCTTCTTTCTCCCTTCTCTCAAAAGTAGTTACTGATCAAACGTTTTTGTGTTTTAGGAAAGCTCTATGTTATGGACTGTCTTTGAATAGGGAAGACTCCTTGAAACAAAATAAGTATCCTCTAATTTTTGTAAATTTAGAAAGTTAGCTGTGATTTAGTATGCTAAGTTTTCACCTAAAAGCTATATTTGGAATCAGTATCTCGAGAAAAACCCATTTGGTGGCATTAATATTTTCAATTGTTGACATTCGGTTCTCATCATGAAATTGCTGTCAAAACGGATAGAATTCGGTACGCTT
Organism: Aethalodelphis obliquidens; assembly: GCF_003676395.1. NCBI lineage: Eukaryota > Metazoa > Chordata > Mammalia > Artiodactyla > Delphinidae > Aethalodelphis > Aethalodelphis obliquidens. The sequence goes on along the minus strand of NW_020838022.1, from coordinate 7,198,571 downwards.
GGCAGAGTCTTGCCTAAAAGCAAAGCCCAAGGCTGGAATAGCAGGAATTTGCAGGTCAAGACAGAAGGGCGTTTGGCAGCGTTAGTCATAAGGAAGTCTGCATGGTATACTTTACCCAAAGCAGCTCACATTGCATTAAGCACTGATGTTTTAGTCACTTTAAAGAATGAATAAACAGTAGTCCAACCGAAAAGAACTAGAAAAAAAAAAAAACCAGGCACATTGGAAGCACAGATTTAACTTATCAATATTAACCTATTAATTTAAAATCACTTTTACTGTTTTAAAGCAGTTGTTTTCATGCTGCTTTCTCATAGAATTATTTTCTCTACAATAAATAGCCAAGTGTGTCCATTTATTGGTTCTATTTCATAGGATCAGAGAATTCTAAAGCTGGAAAGGTCTGTAGAACTTAGCTAGTTTAGCCCTTTCCATTTATAAATGAGGGAACTGAGGCCCAAGTCACTCAGTGAGTTAGAGGGAGTGCCAGCCCTCAAATATTTAGGTTCTTTCACCCCTGAGCCAGGATTCTTAGTTCTTTCCACTACCCCGGCTGCCAGTGTAAATATGTGCCTTGATTTTAAATTTTGTTTTTCAGGAATTGGAAGAGGTGCCTGAAGAAATGGATGCTAGAAGAAAACACTGGAAGGAGAATATGTTTGCTCCTTTTTATAGTGCACAGGATATTCTAGATGAGGCTTCTCAGCTTGAATCCTCTTCTGAACAAATGACTTTAGGTAAGGCCAAGAGAATGGAAGGGATTTTTAATTTGTCTAGTAGAAAATTTCAAGAAGAGAATAAATTTAAAAGGAAAGAAGTTATTTCTCAACCAAATGAAAATGAACAAGAACCAAATTTAAGAGAGAGAAAGATAAACATTTCAAAGAATGAGGCAGACACAAATTCTGCCTCCTGTGAATCATCTAATTTAGACATTGCAGCTGAAGAAAGCTTTAATGGTGCAGAAGAGCCTCTTAGCTGGGGTACAGAGGAATTATCAGCTCCACCACGAAAAGACAAGAAGAAGAAATTCACTGAAGAACTGTCTCCAAAACTTCGCCTGAATCTTTTGAACGAAGAGCTGGAAGCGCTTAACATGCAATGCAGAAAAATAGAAGAGGAATTCGAAAATGCGGAAAAAGAACTTTTGAACTGCAAAAAAGAAGTCTCCTCAAAACCCCTAAATTTTCAAGAAGCAGGGATGGAAACTTCCAAGAAAGACTGGGAACTTCAAGCTTTAAGAAATGACCTCTCTGAAAAAGCAACAAATGTTAAAAACTTAACAGAAGAGCTCCAGCAAGCCAAAGAGGTCATCCACAAGTTGAGCCTTGAGAACAAGGATTTAAAAGAAGCCGTTAGGAAGTTAAAGCAGCAAACTGAGGGTGGAAATGCACTACTAAAGGAAGAAGTGAAACTGTATTATGAATTAGAAATGGAGAAGATACACGGGGAGCTCAGTGCCATCAAGAACGAACTGAGAGTGGAGAAGACCATACGAGCAAGAAACAACAGAGCCCTGGAGCTGCTCAGGAAACACTTTGCTTCTGTAACGTCATCAGGTACCCCTGACAGCTTTATGGGGGATTTTTTTTTTAAATAAAAAAATTAAAAAAGCCTTTCATTAGGCAAATGATTGAGCCAAATCAGTGTTTCTTGTGCTTTCTTTGTGTACAACTTAAAACATGTGTGATGGGATGTGATTTTCATGTTTGGTGAATCAAGCTATCTGTGAAAGGTGTAGATGCTAACTTCAAAGCTTCTGCTTTCTCTTTCTAATGAATTTATTGCCAGAGTCCAAATAGAAATGAAGGTTTAGGAATCTCTTTACATATATATATATGTAGTGATTCACCAGTGATTCACCAAATCATTGATGAATACGGATCAACAGACGTTTTGTGATCTTGTGAGCAATGTGTCCTTGACACGTGAATATTCTTCCATCTGTGTTCATTCATACTAACAATAAAAATCTCATTTATTTGTGTAAGCATAACATGTGGGTATGGGTCTTAAAGCAGTCTGTTCAGACTCAGTGGGATACTAAAAATATATCTGCTTTCCCTGAGATCTATCCTTAATTAGGCATACATAAATGTCTCCCCCCCAAATGCAGGTTTTTCCACCCTCCTGCTGTTTTCTCCATGCTTTCTCCCTTGACCTGGCCACGGTGCCCATAGACCAGAAGATGGCTTAGAGACACGGCTGTGACCTTGGCTACAGCCCTGATTTTGACAGCAGTAGCTTTTGCCTTTTCTTACGTTGACCAGCAAGGGGCGTTGTTGACACAGGTCTTCCAAAATTCTACCAGGGGAAAATTTATGTTTCCTGCCCAGTTTACGTCATCAGCTGGCTGAGACTTGGGTGAAAGGTGTTGGATGTCATCTAGGTAAGCTGTTAGTGAGGTCGCTTGATTTATACAGGAATCCAGCCGTGTTAAGAGCCTTTCTTTTTTACTTTAAAAGAACAAACATGTACTGCCTCAGGCCTTTGTGGAAACTATCGGCCAGCTGATTCTGTGCGTTTGTTTGTATCAATCAAGATTTTTTGTGATTGTAGTTCTATTTGCATGGTATTTTTAAGTCCAATGAACCACATGTAATTACAGACTGTGAAGGTGGGATACGATTGTTAAGGGTTCAGGTATTTTCCCTGATGGGAAATCCCCAGCCTGGGAGTCTAGACACTTGGGTTCTAGGACCTGCTTTGTTATTAACTAGCTATTTAACCTTCTAGGCCTGAAAGTCCTCATCTGTAAAATGAAGGAGTAGATCTATCATCCAGATTCTGTTCAGTTCTAACGTTCTGTGACTTCACCACAGTGATTTTAAGCACAAGTGTAACTACCTGTGAGGAAGTAAAGCCCCTATGGCACTGGAGACGTTCAGCTCTGATACTTCAGGGGGTCTGCTTTACAGACCTTCTCCTTTCAAAGGAAATATACAAAGGCTCTTGTTTATAGTTTGAACATCTCCAAATACCGTGTCAATAGTAAATCAGGAGAGGGAGTAACTGAGGTTATTTCTTCTCCTTTCTCTTGTTTCCTTTTTACTCACTGAGGTCGGGGAAGGCCCTGAATGGAGACAAACTAGGCTGACCTGGAGCTGAGCAGGGCTTGCCTGCCCTGGGACAACTGGACTAAATTCGAAAATAATAATCTTTGGAGCTTTCTGACTTTAGTTCTGATAACTTCCAGGAGCTGGCAGCCCGCTCAGAGAGGAAGGTGACTTTCTGGTTTCTGATGGTCACTGCTTCCCACCCAGGATCTAGGCACAAAAGCAGACTAGGAACTCTTTGCCCTGTTTAACTCTCTTCCTCATCACCCCCTTAAAGATGACCCCTTGGTCCTTGCCCCAGAAAGACCCTCAGCCCCTGAATGCTAGTGTGCAGAGCAGCTTACATGTTTAAAATATTTCACAAATTGTATTAAGCTACTAGGCTCCATCCTCTTAGTATATTTCAATTTTTAAAGAGGAGCTTTTTCTCCAGAATTTCTATTAACCAACCACACATTGGAAGTCTTTGGTGACAACTTGGTTTGCTTTATCTTGCATGAGTGTATGTGTGTGTGTGTGCGTGTGTGTGCACACGCTTATGTGTGCTTGGGGGTCGGGGAAGGAGTGTGGTGTTAGGAGGTGCAGAAAAGACAAATGCATGGCTTAGCTCAGCTCTTGGGTGGGGCGTTTCTATTTCTAGGATAGAACTGAAACACAGTTTCCTGATGAGACAGCCTGGGATGCTGAGTCCTAGCAAGGCTCTCCCTGTGGAAAGGCCCTTTAGACAGCCTAGATCCAGACACTATCCAGGGAGACAATATACAATCAGGAGAGCCAACAGTTTGGAGCTGGGAAGGGATCACATCTTTTTTTGTGTGGGGGGGGTGCCATGTGGCCTGTGGGATCTTAGTTCCCCAACCAGGGATCAAACCCGCGCCCCCTGCACTGGAAGTGCAGAATCTTAACTACTGGACCTCCAGGGAAGTCCCAGGATCACATCTTTTGATGCTTTAATTTTTAAAAGCAGGGCTGCAACAAGCTGGGAGAAAGCTGAGAAGTTACTTGTCGTCTTCATGGGCAGATGGGAACAGCAGTGGGTTGAACTGGCTTAAAGAACCAGAATCAAGGCAGATACAAATTCTGTCTCATCGTCTCTGTAATCACACTCGTGTGATTGGGGGCATTAGGTGGCCACCAATTTAGATCAGAACATATCATCACTGCACCTTCTAGTCTATTGAAAGGGCGATGTGGAGGTGCTTTTTTTTTTTTTAACAGGAATGGCACATCAGGCCACTCATCCAATCTGTTGGGTAAAATATTTGAAATCAGCAATGCAACTGCACGCCATTCCCTACCAACTCCCAATTCTGTACTTATTCAGAAGCATGGGCTCTAGGAATAGCTGCTCCACCTTGAGTTTATAACCCAGTTCTAGAAACATTTGCTGAGCCATTATTACTGTAGTTAATCACTTCTAAGACACAACTTAAAAAAAAATATATATATATATAGAGAGAGACATCCTTGAATTTGGGACACATCTTTAAATTGATGGCATGCCATAGTATAATTGTCAGTGTTTGTTTTTTTAAATCTCTCTTAGTGGTTCATAAAATAATGGTGTATCTTACAATCAATGGAGTTTTAGATTTGATGAAATGTGGTATGTGCTAGGCCGTGGATATGGGGATAAAAGGATTTATGAATAAGACGGGTCTCTGACCTCAAGGACCTTACTTATACAACTAACTAAAACAATGTGGCAAGGGCTCTACTAGCAGTGCTAATACAAAGTGCTGTGGGAACACAGAGGAGTATCAATTAATTCTGCCTGTGGGGCTGGGAAGGACTTCATAAAGGAGGTGACATTTGAGCTGGGCCTTGAAGAATAAGAAGGATTTTTCCAGGCAAAGCATGGGGGCAGGGGTGGGGGCATTTCTGGAATGTGAATGTGGAAGCTCTATTTGGCTTCAAAGAAAACTCTTAACAGCAATGAATTACAATGCTGGGATGTCACATTCTGCTGACTGCATTTTAAAGTCCTGTGTGGGGTTCTACTCTGAAAACTACCTGCATTCCAACCCTTTGCAGATAAACTGGAGAATGAAGTTCTCATGACATAAACACGAGGTTCCAGATAACAAACTGCAGGAAAAAGATTTTGCTGGTGCCACTGTACCTTTGGCTGCCATCATCTTTGTTTTCGAAACAAAAGACCTAAGAGATTTTGGTCATAGTATTCAGCTAAGTCCACTGTGAGCGGTCTGGTTTCAAAGAGATGTATGAAACAGAAACACCACAGTTGCTCTTCTCTCCAAGAAGCAGTATAGCACAGAGATCAAGTGCACCAACGTTGGTTATCCACTTACTAGCTGTGTGACCTTGGTCAAATTGCATGAGTCTCTGTAGCTCAATTTTCTCACTTTGCAGGATGGAGTTAATGAATAGTGTTGTTGGGAGGATAAGACAAGATCACATATAGTCAATAAATGTCACCATTATTGTTATTATTATTATTATATAACTGACAAGGGGAAATTGACCAAGTTAGTCTGTCTCCTTCCAGCTATTATTCTCACTAAGCTTTTTCCACTTACTGACCCTCAAATTGTGTTCTGTGGAGAGGATATGATAAACTCATTCATAAGATGTATATCAATGATGTGTGATATATTTGGGAAGATAGAACAAGTTGCGGGGAGGATATTTTGATTTCATTAGTATATGAAGCCTTAAGCCAAAGTAGTGAATCTGTCATGATGGACTTTCTGGCCTCAAGACAGATCCTATAAAGGGAATTTTCTTGGGTCAGAGCCCAGTCTACCCCCCTCCAGTCAGGTCGGTGTGAGGCTGGCCCCTGGCCTTGGCAGGCAGAATACCAGAAGGAGGAAGAAAGCCCTGCTCTAGTGCTCCAGTGGGAAAAAGCTCATCTAGGAAGAGGGAATGGAGACAAGAGAGGCTATTATAGTATTTTTCATTTCCCCTTGGCACAGGGAGCCAGGCAGCTGGGGACCCACTACTACAGCTGCTCAGATAAGAATAAGTCATTGTCTTGTTCTTTGTACTCATAAGACACTGAAGCTGTGGTTCCCCATGTATTGTAGGTGTGCCCTCCTGTCCATCTTTCCATACTGAGTATCAAGGTGGTGTCTCCCCTGTTGAGTGGCCAGAGCTACTGTTCACAGAGTCTCTCTCTCTCACACACACACACTCTCACTCTCACTCTAGTTCTCGCTCTCTCTTTCTCGTGCATTCTCTTTCTCACCATTGATCACACCCAAACTTTTGATGATTGCAACATTTCAGTGGGCTCAGGTTGCGTTTCCCAGGAGACTCAGTTTATACCTGGTTCTCTGAGGATGTGTCCTGGGGTAACATTGAAGCATTTCTTTGGCTTTTCAGCCCATGCCTGTTGACTCCACGATAGGTGTTGTCAGGTATATTCCAGACCACGATAGGAAACATAACCTGAGAGAATCTTCTTATGTCACTAGTACTGTAGCCTGCATTTGAACTGTTGGTTAGAGCCTAGTTTATTATGTGTCACACACTTCCGTGTACATCATCTTCTGTACTCTGCACAAAAATCCTTGATCATCAGATGAGAAACCAAGGCTCAGAGATACTAAATGACTTATTCAATATCACAGTAAGTAGTAGATCTGGGATTCAAACCCAGCCTGTCCAACTCCACATACAATGTTTGCTCCATTTTATCAGGCCACCTTTTGTACTAAAATGAATGAACCAAAGGTTCAGTCGCTATAGAGGTTATTCAACTTTCTCAAAGGTAAACTGGTTTATTGCTTCAATCTGGACTCAACTTGAGTCAGCCATCTCTCAAATGGCTAGGCTACATAGTGAAGATGCATCTCATTATTGGAAAGACCATAAAGTATGCATCTTCTGATGATGGGTTATTAGGTCTACATGAAGGACACAGCACCGAGTAACATAAACAAAAACAGTTGAACTATGAAGCCCAATTGACAGCTCTCTAAAATAAGCTCCAGAACTGATGGAACCAAACTGATTAACTACCAGGGGTCTTTGACACTCATTGTAGCTTTGGGGTCTGATTTTTTATTCTTTATAATTCAAAATTATTTATCAGATTTCACCCATTTTTTCCCATTGGATCTTTGCTTCCTAAAGTGTTTTCATTGAAAGTTGACTACTTGTTAAGAAAAAAAAAAACCTGCTCTAAGCCCCCTTACTGCTTGGAACGTGTTAAGTATGCTTGATAATTTATATATTTCCCTTTTATTTTTTCCTTGTTGCCCTGGTAAATTTCTCAGAGTTACAACAGAGGAATCATATTCTGTTCACTCATAACTGAAACAGTTCTTGGAAAAAACATTTCAAGATCTCTTTATTAAAATATCTTCAATAACAAGACAAAATGTTTTCTTTAAATTTACAAATTTATTCAAGATTTTACAAAACAACATCTCTTCATATAATGAAGTAGAAGGAAATCTGGAGAGCTGCTCTTGGCATTCATAAACGTGGGTTATGTCAGCAGAGAGCCTGGAGGGCATTTCTGGTTTTGAGGTAATCAACCTTTTAAAATACATAATATACTTTTATGTGGTTTTAATGAGTACAAAAAAAATATATCTGCATATAACATAAGGACTTTTCTCCCATAAAACATGACTTATCTGAAATCTTTTCCTTTGGGTATATATTAAGGCATGTTTATAAATAAACAGCCGAGAGTTGAAGGGCTCAGTTCGTAGTTTGTGCCAGGGCAGGGCAGTGTCCTGGAAAAATCATGAGATGTGGAGTTTGCCCTGTTGGATTCACTGGTAGAAGATGGAGTTTGGGGTGCCAGAAGTTTATGAGGGATCAACACCTGTGAAGGAAAAGGGAAGGAAGCATCGTTGAGCAGAGTGGGAATTGCCATGCAAATGACAAAATCTCGACAACTGGGCAGGGAGCTCTGGCGTCTTATCCATCAAAGTGATCCCTATCGGGTGGAACTGGCTGGGCCTTTGTACCTCCCGCCTCGTTTGGTCACCAAATGCGGGCTTCCTCCGGAAGGCCGAGTGGCTCTCTGTGGATAACGCAGCCCCTGAATGAGCTGATGGCTGGAGATGGTCTGCTGCCCTCACTCCCCTGTTGGGCAGTGAGTTCTCCCTTTAGGGAGACCTGGGGGGTGCATCTTTGAATCTACCACCCTCCATCCCTCTCACCTCTCTTTCTGGCTTTTTTCGGGCCTCTCTTCCAGAGGGGAAACTTAGAAGTGTGATGTTCGTGGGACTAACTACAGCACCCACCTCCGCAGCTGTTCTTGGGGCTGCAATTGTCACTCAACACCTCCTTCCTTCACTATCAGTTCTAGATCACGCTCGCCCTGAGCTACCGCCCTCTGGTGGCGTCAGTGTCTTACTGGCGGGCCTGACCCAGACTTGGATCTTTGAAGGGACTGAGCCGCTGGTCATTATGCCCTTCTCAGGCTGGGGCTGCCGTACCTGTCCACCTACAGTCACTATTGTGCAAGGGAGCACTAACGTAGGCCCAAGTGGCAGCATAGTTCCATACGTGCTTCTTCATGTCCCCATTGTGTAACAGCAGCCCTGCCTCCTGATAATGAGTCCATTACCCCTCCCATGTTAGTGACCCCTCTTCTGGCCTGCTGGGCACTGGACACAAGGAGCCTAAAGGGCTTAGGCAGCAGCTGTAGCTTAGAATTCAATGGGATTCTTGCTGTGACCCCAGAGAAAAATGCCTCCTTTGGAGACCAGGTCCTCTAGTCCTATAGAGTTACAGGGAAGGTAAGCACAAAGTCCCCACATTAAGCAGGAGTCAAGCAGAGAAGTAGAATGATTAAGAGATTTTACTTTTATATCCATACCTATATCACCTACATTTCCCTATCTATCTACCTACCTACCTACCTACCTACCTATCTATCATCTATAGATAGAGACATCATAGATTTTACCTTACTCAATTGTATTAGCTAGTTAAACAGTCTCTGTAAACTTCACACCTAATGCTGGAGCTTGAAGTCTGCAGGGCAGTCGGGAGGGGCAATGAACATGAAGTGGGGGAGATCAAGGACAAACCAGAACCCAGAAGCATGAGCTGGAACCCAGGAGGATGAACTGGAGTCTGTATCAGTCTCTCATTTCTTCCAAATTTGATAAGCTCGTGCTCCTTGCTCATGACTACACACACGCCTGGCCCTGGTCTAGGAGTCTGAAAAGCTGAAGGAGGGTTGAGGGGAGGATGTAGTGGCAGCCACAGGCCCGGGGGTTGCCCGCCACCGGAGAAGTGAGCCGATAGTGACAATGTGCGTGAGCTGAAACTGTACCTGGTGCCCCTGCACTGAATTTCCAACAGAGAAGCTCTATGGCTCCTGCTTCACCAAGGCCCATCAGATCTGCAGAACATCCCACAAGTATGAGAATTCTGGGAAATGTAGTTCAATCTAGGCAAGTTGTCACATTACAAACCTACTGGATCTCTCAGTGGGTCATTAGAAGTAATGGTAATTGGAACCACTCTTGCTTCTACCCCTCGATTCCCAGACCGTGGTATTCTTTCAGTTGAGAACACAGTGCTATATAAAAGTCTTTGACTCAGTGCATATGCTGCATCTTGGAAGATGGCACTCCATTCTCACAGAGTATTGCCTCCCAGCTGGGGCTTCAGCTAGGCCTTCAGCAGATTGCTTCAATGCTCTATCAGAAAAGCAACTTCTGGATAGTGTGGGATGTAATATGACCAGTGGTCCTGGGCCCACTCTTGCACTTCCTTTCTGTCAAGTTGGTCTTCCTGGTCTGGCACGATGTTATATGGCATCCCATGCTAAGCCCTGAGAAAGGGGCGCTGGCTCAGACCCTGCAGGCAGGAAAGCTAAGCTCATACTTGAAATATGTGTCTATTCCTATGAGAATGAACCATTGGCCCTTTCAGGATGGAAGGGACATAATGTTATGAAGTTGCCATCGAGGGACCAGTTGGTCTCCTCAAGGAATGTTTCCATCTTGGGGGCTCTGTGTTGGTGTCTGTATTTGGCAGGTTGAACATTCTGCAGTAGCATTAGCTAGATCAGCCTTGGTCAGAAGGAGTCCATGCTGTTGGACCTCTCCATAGCTTTCATCTCTGCCACTGTGGGCACTCTGTTCATGTGCCCATCATACCATCACTGGGGTGGCCATTGACAAAGACTGGCTGATGTCAACTGCGCAGCTCATTTTGTTTACTTGGTTGGCCAGTGCCTCCTCTAAGCAATATGCTCTCTGGTGGATGTTAGCATGTGATACAAAGACCTTCACACTAAGAGCCAGTTCTCACAAGTCCCTTAATGGGCCTCTGCCTCAGATCTTGTCCCCCATCTTCCAGTCTTTTTCCTTCCCAAACCCTAACCAGTTAGCCAGGACATTCACCACTGACCATAAATGTATAAATATTTTAACCTCTAGCCACTTCTCTTTCCACCTGAGGTGGGTGATTAAGTATATAACCCAAAGCTCTTGCCAATTGGCAGGATTTTCACCTGGCACTGTCTTTCAAGTCCCCAGTCCTCTGAGCAAGGAGAACGCCCATTTTTCACTTGTGCCCACATACTGACCCAACCCATCCATAAACCAAGCTTTTCCCTCCTCCTTCAGTTGACCTGATGGGGTCCCCATAGAGCTGTAAGAATGAACCGAGGGAGGTGCTCTGTATAACAGTGGTGCCTGGCATGGGTGTCGGAGCTACCTGAGCTGGTAGTTTGCTTGTGCCCTTTAGTACTGTTCATGATCACCCCTGGATACCCCTCTTTCATCTTGTGATGGATTGTTGCTGGGCCTGTCTGACCTTATGATTTAATGGATCTGATAAGACCCAGTTCATGATAGACAGTTCTAGTTGCACGGTTACTTGGTGTCCCGTGGTCAGGTGTTTCATCTTCACCAGGGAACAGCAGCATACCAGAAGTTGTTTTTCAAAAGGCATGTGAGAGACTTCCTTGGCGGCACAGTGGTTAAGAATCTGCCTGCTAATGCAGGGGACACGGGTTCGAGCCCTGGTCCAGGAAGATCCCACATGCCGCAAAGCAACGAAGCCTGTGCGCCACAAAAACTGAGCCTACACTCTAGAGCCCCCGAGCCGCAACTACTGAAGCCCATGTGCCTAGAGCCCATGCTCTGCAACGAGAGAAGTCACCGCAATGAGAAGCCCGCGCACCACAATGAAGAGTAGCCCCTGCTCGCCGCAACTAGGGAAAGCCCGCGCGCAGCAATGAAGACCCAATGCAGCCGAAAAAAAAAAAAACCAAAACCAAAAGGCATGTGATTCTCTTCTGCAGATGGCATGACCTTGTTCCAGAACCCCATGGGCTTGCATTGTGATTCTCCCACAGGGCTTTGCCAAGGATTCCATACTGCGTCTTTTCCCACTGCTGATACCTCTGGTACCATATGATCTGCCAAGATTGCATGGCCGGGCAGCTTGCATGGCAGCCTGGACTTGCTGCAGAGCCCTTCACTGCTCTGGGCTCCAGTCATAGCTGGCAGACTGCCTTGTCACTTGGTATAAGGGATGGAGTAGAATCCCTAGATGTGAGATACGCTGGCTCTACAACCCAAGGAGGCCCACTAGGTGTCATAATTCCTTCTCTGTGGCAAGAGGTACAATGTGCACGTTGTCTTTTACTTTGAAGGGAATGCCTCTGCATATCCCTGACCGCTGGAACTCTAAACATTTTATGGATCTGGTAAGCCTCTGAATCTTTGTGGGGTTTAATTCCCATCCTCAGGAATACATGTGTCTTATCAAGAGGTGGCACAACAGCTCCCTCTTGCTTTTCCGGTCTGATCAAAAAAACAGCATCAATGTAGTAGGCTAGTAAGATGTTCAGCAGGGTGCCCAGAGGGTTCTGATCTCTTCAGACTAAATTATGACAGAGGATAGCGGAGCTAATATAGCCCGGGGACAAAACTATATATGTATATACTATTTCCTATTTCATTTGAATGCCAACTCTTTTTGATTCTCTTTTCTGATTGGGACAGAAAATAAAGTATTTGCCAAATCAATGGCCATAAAGATGTCTTTGAGGTTATGTTAATCTGTTACCACAAAGATATCACATCTAACACAGCAGCTGTGATTGGAGCTACTACTTGGTTGAGCTTGTGGTTGTCTACAGTCATCTCCCAGCTAATTTCTGCAGGCACAACACTGATAAATTAAATGGAGATATGTTGAGAATCACCACCCTGTATCCTTTAGAGCCTTAATGGTGGTATTACTCTCCATAACCATCTCCCGCCATGTGATGATTTACTATCACGGCCAGGTGTTGTGGTAGTGGTGGCAGTGGTTTAGCATCAGAGGCTTCCTCTTGGCCTTCCCCACTGTGATAACTCTTATCTCACTGGCCAAGGACACAAAGTGGTAGTTGTGTGAAGTACCCAATTGTACCCTTGGAGATTGGAGTGATGACCACTGAGTTCTTCCACCCAGTGGACCTCGCATGAGCTGGATCTTGGCCAGGACTCCATTTATTACCTGGTCCTCATATGTTCCCACTCTCACAGGAGGCCATGATGATATTTTGGGTCTCCGGGTAACTATGTCAACTCAGACTCTATGTCCACTAGTCCTCAAAATGTCTAAGTATACTCTTTCTTCAGTACACAGTTACCCAAATAAATGACCAGAGGTCCCTTTGCAGAAGGGGAATCACTACAGTGCATACTTGCTGTGATATTTCAGGGTCCTTTCTCTGAGGGAGTCAGCCACATCTTCTATGAGTGAGTTGAAAACTGGCTCAGGTCCGGAAACTGGACAGGGGATTATGAAATTTTATTGAAACAGCTGCCCTTGGTCTCCCAGATCTTTTGTTATTACAAGCCGAGTAGTACTCTTTGCAGCTGCCCATAAACTTTTCCCCTAGAGATGCCATGTTCTATCTACCTTCTCCATAACTCTCTGTGGGTCGGACCCCTTGGCTGCCACGTGAACTTTGTCTTATTGCAATAATTGCAATCTCCTGGCATCTGATGATTAAGCACCACCACCTGGCCTCCGTTGTCATGAGTTTTTTTCATCTACAATTAACCTAAGTTTATGACAGCTTTTTCTACCATCAGTCCTGGATAGCAGAGGAAGCTGCCACTGAACTTTTGAATGATAGCATAGGCTATCACATTTTCCTTCTAGGAGCCATCCTAATAGAAAATTTATACCATTTCCTGGGGTCCTTAACAGGGTGTTAAACCTATATCTCAGGAAAGTACTCAATAAATTCAATAACCTCTATCTGCGTTTATCCATCCCCACCTTCATCAAGCAACTTCAAAATCCAGTCTTATGTATATTCTCCCTACTCCTGTTGGCACATGCCAGCTATCTCTTGCAGCTTCTTTGGAGTATAGTCCCTTTCCTCCCTTATCAGGCCCAGTGCATCCTCAGCTGGGTTATGCTTAGACTTAGCCCAGCTATAAGGGAAACAGAAAGGGGGGTGGTGGTGGGTCATGAGAGGGAACACATGTTACTGTGTGCGGAGGGGCCTCTGCATGGTCTTCCAGCATGAGGCTGGGAGGGTGTTAGCTCTTCATAGGGATGGAGTGTCCCATGTCTACTGGTTCAGATGGTTCAAGGAAGTCTGGGGTATCAAAATCCTTGTGAGTACTCATCTAGAAGACCCCATCCATGCGTTAGGATGCCAGGTTTTCCCAGCCAAGGGTGTTGTCTTGGTTGGGTGTTTAACATTAGTCAAATGTTCAGCCACTTGGACTATTAAGTCCTGGGTTTGGTTCTGAGAGTTCTTGGCGCTCCCCATATAGGAGGTGAGAGCTCTTTTGTATTTAACCAAAGAGGCCTTCTTGGCTTTCACTTCTGGCTTTCAATTGCCCATTACCCTCAGCAGTTCATCAAATCTGTAGTCATATGATCTTCTTAGCCATGTAGTTAATATTCCCTCCCTATATATATGTTTTTATTATTTCAATAGAATATAGGCATTATTTTAAACATATTTATTATTTTTAGGGTATACAACATGATTTAATATACATATACATTGTGAAATAATGACCATAATCAGCTTAATTAACACATGCATCTCCTTGCATAGTTACCTTGTGTGTGTGTGTGTGTGTGTGTGTGTGGTGAGAACACTTACTCTCTTAGAACAGACTTGAGGACATGGGGAGGGGGAAGGGTAAGCTAGGACGAAGTGAGAGAGTGGCATTGACATATATACACTACCAAATGTAAAATAGATAGCTAGTGGGAAGCAGTTGCATAGCACAGGGAGATCTGCTCAGTGCTTTTTGACCACCTAGAGGGGTGGGATAGGGAGGGGATATGGGGATATATGTATATATATAGCTGATTCACTTTGTTATACAGCAGAAACTAACACAACATTGTAAAGCAATTATACTCCAATAAAAATGTTAAAAAAAAGATTTACTCTCTTAGAAAATTTCAAGTATCTAATACAGTGTTATTAACTATACCCACCATGCTCTAAAACTTAGTCATCTTATAACTGGAAGTTTGTACGCTTTGACCAACATCTCCCCATTTCCTCTACCCTCTAGCTCCTGGCAACCACCATTCTACTCTCTGTTTCAATGAACTTGGCTTTTTTAGGTTCCATATATAAGTGAGGTCATGTCAGGCTTACTTCACTTAGCATAATGTCCTCTGGTTTCATTCATGTTGTCACAAATGACAGGATTTTCTTCTTTTTAATGGCTAAGTAATATTACATGTATATATATCACATTTTCATTATCCATTCATCAGTTGATGGATATCATTTAGGTTGATTCCATTTCTTGGCTACTGTAAATAATGCTGTGCTGAATATGAGAGTGTAGACATCTCTTCAAGATACTGGTTTCATTTCCTTTGGATATATATCTAGAAGTGGAATTGCTGGATCATATAGCAGTTCTACTTTTTAATTTTCTGAGGAAACTCCATACTGTTTTTCATATTTATATTCCCACCAACAGTGTACAAGTGTACCCTTTTCTCCACACCCTCACAAACACTTATTATCTTTTTGATAATAGTCATCCTAACAGGTGTGAGCTGATTGTGGTTTTTGACTTGCATTTCCCCGATACTGAGCATCTTTTCATGTACCTATTGTCCATTTGTATGTCTTCTTTGGAAAAATGTCTATTCAGGTCCTTTGTCCATTTTCTAATTTTTTTTTTTTTTGCTATTAAGTTGTATGAGTTCCTTATATAGTTCAGATATAAATTTCTTATCAGATATATGGTTTGCAAATATTTTCTCCCATTCTGTAGGCTGCCTTTTCGTTTTGTTTATTCTTTTCTTTGCTGTACAGAGGCCTTTGAGTTTAATGTAATACCACTTGGTTATTATTTTGCTTTTGTTACCTATGCTTGGTGTCATATCCAAAAAATTATTGTCAAGACCAATGTCATAGGGCTTTCCCCCTATGTTTTCTTCTAGGGGTTTTATGGCTTCAGGTCTTACATTTAAGTCTTTAATCCATTTCAAGTTAATTTTTGTGTATGGTGTAAGATAAGGGTCCAATTTTATTCTTTTGTATGTGGTTATCCTGTTTTCACAGTACCATTTATTGAAGAGACTATCCTTTCCCCATTGTGTGCTCTTGGCACCCTTGTCAAAGATTAGTTGGCTGTATATGCATGGGTTTATTTCTGAGTTCTCTATCCTATTCCATTGATCTATGTATCTTTTTTATGCCAACACCATACTGTTTTGATTACTATAGCTTTGTTACATAGCATGAAATCAGGATGTGTGATGCCTTCAGGTTTGCTCTTCTTTCTCAAGATTGCTTTGGCCATTTGGGGGCTTTTGTGGTTCCATATGAATTTTAGGATTGTTTTTTCTCTACTTGTGTGGGACCCTGAAGCAAATAATGCTGACCTAAGTGCTCTGTATCAATCCAAAATGGCTACACCTTTATAGTCCTGCCTCTCTGAGTCACCAGATGCAGGCTGTCTCAGAAAAGGTGTGACCTGGCTGTAAGGTGACTCTCTGTAGCTTGGAAGGAGCTGACAGCTGGAGGCTGTTGCTGACTGAACTCCCCACAGCTAGGCAGAATTTCCTTCCTTGAGGTGGGCTTCTTTGTGTCTACCACAGAGAAGATGAGGAGGATCTGAGTCCTGACTCACTGTGTGGCACTGGACAAAGTACTCTACCTTGCTGAATCTCTATGGAAATACTTCCCTCATGGAGTAGTTATGGGAAGATTAAATGAAGCAGTGCACATATGATATCATTTTGTAAACTCTAAGGTGTGCCATAAATGTCCACATACAAAAAAAGTCCACATGCAAACTGGGATTCATAGTGTTTTTTTTTCTTTTCTCTGACCTACTTCCACTTCTTTCAGCCACCTAAATTAAGACAAGTGATGCACTGGGTAAAGTTTATGCATTCTTTTCTGTATTGGGGTGTTTAATATCCATTCATGTGAAGATCCATGTTTGATTTAATTTGGATATCCAATAGTGCCTAATACAGAACTTGGCACCCAATAAATATTTGTTCAGTGGGTGAGTGAATGGGAAGAGTTGTGCCCACTTTTAGAGGAGAAAGAAAATGTTATCAGAAATAAATAATTATCTGGAAAATTAGATTAACAAATAAATCCATAATATTTGGTTTTCATGATATAGCTGCATTAGTAGACCAACAGGTTAGGAAATCCTTTAGTTTGAATATGCCATTACCAATGGGCTGAAAATTTACCATCAGATGAGTCCTGCATGGTCTGAGATAACAGTCACTGGCTTCTTTGTAACAGGCACAAATTATTAGCAGGATTTACCTGGTGGTTCTATAATGTGGTTCATGCAAGTAAGATCTTGTTTGGATAGACAATGCTTCTTGCTATCCTATGAGGATCCTATGTGACCATGTACATAAGAAGCTTTGTAGAGGACTGCGTACATGCTTTCATTTCCATTAATATTATTTTCTGCCCAATCAGTCCCTCCTGGGAAGGTAATTTCAAGCCACTGTCAAGAAGTCCTATCCTTGAGGCCTTGCTCTAAAGTGTCACTTTCTCACTGAAGGCTGGACTTCAAGTAATTTCCTCTTTCTTTCGTACCAAAAAATAAGCTCCTTGATTATCACAGTACAGATATTCAATAATATTTGTTAAATAATTGACTGAATGAAATATTTTTAGAAGGCAATTTTAAAAAGAGGTGTTCATTGCTAAATGGGAGGCCTCATTCTCCCCCACTCTATTAAATATGCTGCTTCCAAGAGGAGAACTGAGCTACTTTATTTTCACTCTAGGCTTTCCCCAAGTTTGGTAGGACTTTATATAGAAACTTTATCTTTTTTATAGTGTGAGTTCAGTTTTATTTATGCTGATATATATGTATATGAAAAGAGAAAGATACATATATATAGGGAGAGAGAGAGAGACAGTCAATCTATGTTATAGTCAATACATTTGTAACTTTTTCTGCTTAAATTTTTCCAGTTAAATTTCCTATACAAAGTCATTGCCAGTTAATGTGCTCATTGATGCATTGATGACATAGAGCTTAAATTACCAAAATACACTTAGAAAGCTATAGTCTTGGACTCCCCTCCCTCTCCAAACTGAATAATTAACAATGTCATAGCTTGCATATATAAATAGTGTTTGAGAAGACAGTCATATCTCAAGTACAAGAATATCCATTCCACCTACTTTGAATTACAATATTTCCATTACTTTGTACAGTGTTTATATATAGATAATAATAGCTTCTTAAATACTCATTGTTTAGTTTAATTATTGTTACCTTTGCAGAACAGTGTGACATTATAAAAATTGTTTTGGTTTTATTTTGGAAAATTTCAAACATACACAGAAGTAGACGGAATAACATCATGAACCCCCATGTACACACATCACTCAGCTTCAATAGTTACCAACATGTGGCCTGACTTGTTGCAAATATATTCCTTCCATTCTTGCTCACTCAATTCCTATTGCACAATTTTAAAGCAAATCCCAGACAGCATATCATTTCACCTATAAATATGTCAGTTTATAGAAACTATTTTGAAAGAAGTATTTGCCATCTCTTCTTTGTTTACTGGTGTGTATAACAATATTAGTCTCCTTGAAGAAGATGTAAAATCAAATATTCTCAGCAAATAGGCTTAAATAATCATTTGGTCCTCAGTGTCCAGAATAATCACACAGTAGGTGTTCAACAAATGTCTGTTTGTGGGTGGAAGGGATAAAGGCTAAAATGTATTCATTCTTCCACTTAATAAACCAGGGCCTGGGAAAATCAAAAAAATATATTCTCAGCAAGGCAGTATTTTAGTCCTGTATTTTTAAAAAGCAGCTTAGGGACTTCCCTGGCGGTCCAGTAGTTAAGACTCCAAGCTTCCACTGCAGGGGGCACGGGTTCGATCCCTGGTCGGGTAACTAAGATCCCACATGCCGTGAGGCCAAAAACAAATTTAAGAAGCAGCTTAAAACAGCACGTATATTTATTATCTCACAGTTTCAGGAATCCAGGCTTGGTTTAGCTGGGCCCTTTGCTTCAGGGTCTCCCACAAGGCTGCAGTCAAAGTGTTGACTGGTGCTGGGGCCTCTTCTGAGACTCAACTAGGGAAGGATCCATTCCTAAAATCTCACGGTTGCTGTCAGGATTCAGTTCCTTGTGGTCTGCTGGACTGAGGGCCACAGTTCCTTGCTGGCTGCTGGCCAGACACTCACCTCATTTCCTTGTTGCCTAGGCCTCCCTAACATGGCTGCTTGCTTCATCAAAGTATGAAAGCTGAGAAGGCAACAGAGAGTCTGCTAGCGAGACAGAAGTTACCATTTTACATAACATAATCGTGGAAGTGACGTCCTATAACCCCTGCCGCATTCTACTGGTTAAGAGCAAATCACAGCCCACACTGGAGGGGAGACAATTACACAAGGTGTGAATGCCAGGAGACAGGGGTCATCGGGAGCATCTGAAAGCCAACATGTCATACCTCAGACCTAAAGTGTTGTTGATATGATCAAGGTTCAAAACAGCCTTCAGAGCTAGGTCCAATCACTACAGAGCAGGGCTCTATTAAGATTGGCTGTGGCCAAGAGGTGAACTGCGCACAGCAAAAGGTCTCTTAGACAACCTCCACTAATCTGACTAGCTGAACTAACAGATGCTTTCCAGCCTCTGTGGATGTGCTCACTAATGCCTGAGGTGACTGCCTGCGGGAGGGTGGAAAGCTTCCCTCAGGCCAACCCTGGGTGCTCCTGTCTCGTCCATTTGGGTGGTATGCCTTCCACAACTAGGTTCAGTTTGTCCCTGTCTTAGTCCATTCTGGCTGCTATAACGAAACACCAGAGACTGGGTGACTTATACACAATGAACTTTTCCTCACATTTCTGGAGGCTGGAAGTCCAAGATGAATGGGCCAGCATGGTCACATTCTGGTGAAGGCCCCTTTCTAGATTGTGGACTGCCAATTTCTCACTGTGTCCTCACATGGTGAAAGGGGTGAGGGAGTTCTCTGGAGCCCCTTTTATGTGGGCGCTAATTCCATTCATGAGGGCTCTGCCCTCATGACCTAGTCACCTCCCAAAAGCCTCACCTCTTAATACTATCACCCTGGGGGTGAGAATGTCAACATATGAATTTTGGAGGAGGGACACATTCAAACCAAAGCAGTTCCCAAACCTGATAACACCAGTTATTGTAATTATATTATAACTAAACACTACATAAGTCGAATAGGTATGACTATAAAAATGTTTTTATAAAAACTAAGTTTAGTCCCGCCCCGCCTCCACCCAGCCCTG
The DNA here is from genome assembly GCF_003676395.1 of Aethalodelphis obliquidens. Lineage (NCBI taxonomy): Eukaryota > Metazoa > Chordata > Mammalia > Artiodactyla > Delphinidae > Aethalodelphis > Aethalodelphis obliquidens. Next base: position 7,178,798 of record NW_020838022.1, on the reverse strand, counting down.
GTCCCACCCCGAAAAAAAAACAAAACAAAACTAAGTTTAATGCTTATAGAAATTACTATTAAGAGACTCAAGTTGCTAAAATATCATTGTCAGTTTGTGGCTGAGATATCTGTAAAGATGAGGAAAAATATGAAAATCTAGAAATATTCTGCTTTCAGATTTCTATACCCATGTCTCTAAGTCCTTTATTCATTTCAAATAAACAGAAACTGGAAATCAGACAGAGCATAAATGTGATATTTAAACAAGAAAGACAAGGAGAAAAAACCCATCAGCATATTCACACATGGGAAAAAAACCTTGGCCTTAAATCAATAGATTGGTGAGCAAGTGTACAGGTTTTAAGGTAGAATAAAATGTGCATGTACCTTTTTTCCTTTTTTTGAATGATTTTGTAGTTAGCATGTATTGATCTCCTATATCAGAACTGGCTGTTGACAGTCTACTTGTGTATCCCATGGGTAAGGGCTCACTTCCCACCTACCCTCTGCTGTGCTCTTCTTCCAGGTGGTACCACCCTTGCTTGAGCCTCTGACTTCGATTTCCCAGCACCCAGTTGTTGGTGTTCCCTGCTGGGTAGCTGACTCCATTCACCCATGGGCTTAGGTGGCTGGAGATCTGGCTGACTGCCATGCAGACCAAGCACCCTGCTTCTATTAAAACAAAGTGAAATGTTTTCTACCAAAGCAGCTTCCTCCCAGACATATGTCTGTGTGCATGAGGCAGCAGTGACTCTTTATAGTTTATGATGAACCAGTCATAACAAGTCACCATGATCTATTTCAGGCCAGGCCCTCTTCCTTTGACTCACATGGAATCTGAAAGGTTAAAATCTTCTACTGTACATACTACAAGACACTAAAAAAAAAACAAGATCTTCACCCTACAGTTAATTTTTTGGTTTATATTTTTCTGATGATAAAAGTAGTACATATTCATTGTGGAAAATCTAGAAAATAGACATGCTCTTTGACCTACCGATTCCATTTCTGAGCATCTATTCTGGCACATGATTTATGATGTGCATGGATGTTTACCGTAGCATTGTCTGTAACAGCAAAATATTGGAAACAACAGAAATGTACATCAAAAGGGAAAGAGTTTGGGCTTCCCTGGTGGCGCAGTGGTTGAGAGTCCGCCTGCCAATGCAGGGGACACAAGTTCATGCCCCGGTCCGGGAAGATCCCACATGCCGTGGAGCAGCTAGGCCCGTGAGCAATGGCCGCTGAGCCTGTGCGTCCGGAGCCTGTTCTCCGCAACGGGAGAGACCACAGCAGTGAGAGGCCCACGTACCGCAAAAAAAGAAAAAAAAAAAAAAGGGAAAGAGTTTAATTACAGTATCCCCATGCTTTGGAATCTATGCAGCAGCTTTAAAACATGATGTTAATCTATACGTACTGACATGGAATGGTTTCCAACACATATATTTCCTTAAAATTATTTGTATCTTTATCACAACCAGACATTGCTTTTCCTGTTGAAGAGGCTATCTGATTTGTTTTAGTAAAATACAGAACTAGAGAGACAGTTTTGACTAGGAAAGCTTACAGAGTAAACACCATCCCTCTCTGTGACTGGTAGATATTTTCTCTTTATCCGTATAGCTTCCATTTACTGCTTTTTTTTTTTTTGCAGGGGTAGACATAGGTGTTCTATTTTAAATTTTATCAAAGTATTCAATAACACAAGCATAAGGTTAAAAATATGAAATAGTACAGGTTTTTAATGAAATGCAATAGTTCCCTGTCCCACTCTTCTCCATTTAATACATACTTCCTAGAAGCAACTATTTTTAACCATTACTCTTTTTAATTCTTCTGGTGGTCACCCACTAAATGCTAAATAGCACACATATCATTTAAAAAATTCAAGTTTTGCCCAAAATGCTTATAATGCAAAACAGTCTCCTGACACATGACCTCTATTTCTACTCCTCCAGAAGTAATCAATTTGTTGTCCTTTTTCCGATTTTATTTAATAAGGTAATATATTCACATAATTCAAAAATCAGAAGTACTTAAAAAGGTACACATTGAGAAGTCCCACTCCCTCTCCCTTCCACCCCCTTTTTATCTGGTTCTTTTATACTATTCCAGTATTTATGAAATATATATTCTATTGTCCTTTGGTACACAAAAGTATCGCACTCAAAAAAAACCCACAGAAAACAAACAAAAACAAAAGTATCATACACTAAACACTGTCCTGCATTTTGTTTGTTTGTTTGTTTCTTTCTTTCTTTCTTTCTTTCTTTGGAGCAGAGAAAGTTTTATTGCAGGGCCAAGCAAGGAGAATGGGTGGCTCGTGCTCAAAAAAACACGAACTCTCCTGCACTTTGTTTCTTAATATTTGACAACACATCTTTTCATATCAGTACATAGACAGCTTCCTTTTTTTATATATAAATTTATTTTATTTTAGGCTGTGTTGGATCTTTGTTGCTGCACGCGGACTTTCTTTAGTTGTGGCTAGCAGGGACTACTCTTCATTGTGGTGCATGCACTTCTCAGTGCAGTGGCTTCTCTTGTTGAAGAGCATGAGATCTAGGCACGCAGGCCCAGTAGTTGTGGCTTGTGGGCTCTGGAGCACAGGCTCAGTAGTTGTGGTACATGGGTTTAGTTGCTCCACAGCATGTGGGATCTTCCCGGACCAGGGATCGAACCCTTGTCCCCTGCATTGGCAGGTGGATTCTTAACCACTGCACCACCAGGGACAGCTTCCTTATTTTTTAACAGCTGTATAATATTGCATTCGGTAGATGCACCATAATTTAACCAGGCCCTTACTGATGGACACTTGGACTGTTTTCGTTCTTTTAATTGATTTAGAATGTTTTGAGTATAAGACCATAAGACCTGGAAACTTTGGGAATATGACTTTGGCCATTTACTTTACAAATTGCTTTCAGGAAGAGATAAGGGGAGTAAGGAACTCCCAGCAGAAGTTAACCAGCTACCTTTTACAGCTGAGCACAATCTAAGATTTCTCCCATAAACCTTTTCAAGAGTAGTTTTGAGACCCATGGGAAAGGCAGGCCCTCGCCCTTGAAACCATTTCCACTAAGATCAGGAACAAGACAAGTTTGCCCACTCTCACCACTATTATTCAACATTGTTTTGGAAGTTTTAGCCACAACAATCAGAGAAGAAAAAGAAATAAAAGGAATCCAAATCGGAAAAGAAGAAGTAAAGCTGCCACTGTTTGCAGATGACATGATAGTATACATAGAGAATCCTAAAGATGCTACCAGAAAACTACTAGAGCTAATCAATGAATTTGGTAAAGTAGCAGGATACAAAATTAATGCACAGAAATCTGTTGCATTCCTACATAATAATGATGAAAAATCTGAAAGAGAAATTAAGGAAACACTCTCATTTATCATTGCAACAAAAAGAATAAAATACCTAGGAATAAACCTACCTAGGAGACAAAAGACCTGTATGCAGAAAACTATAAGACACTGATGAAAGGAATTAAAGATGATACAAACAGATGGAGAGATATACCATGTTCTTGATTGTAAGAATCAACATTGTGAAAATGACTATACTACCTAAAGCAATCTACAGATTCCATGCAATCCCTATCAAACTACCACTGACATTTTTCACAGAACTAGAACAAAAAATTTCACAATTTGTATGGAAACACAAAAGACCCTGAATAGCCAAAGCAATCTTGAGAAAGAAAAATGGAGCTGGAGGAATCAGGCTCCCAGACTTCAGACTATACTACAGAGCTACAGTAATCAAGACAGTATGGTACTGGCACAAAAACAGAAATATAGATCAATGGAACAGGATAGAGAACCCAGAGATAAACCCACGCACATATGGTCACCTTATTTTTTTTTCTTTTGCGGTATGTGGGCCTCTCACTGTTGTGTCCTCTCCCGTTGTGGAGCACAGGCTCCAGACGCACAGGCTCAGCAGCCATTGCTCACGGGCCTAGCCGCTCTGCGGCATGTGGAATCTTCCCGGACCGGGGCATGAACCCGTGTCCCCTACATCAGCAGGTGGACTCTCAACCACTGCACCACCAGGGAAGCCCCTGGTCACCTTATTTTTGATAAAGGAGGCAAGACTATACAGTGGAGAAAAGACAGCCTCTTCAATAAATGGTCCTGGGAAAACTGGACAGCTACATGTAAAAGAATGAAATTAGAACACTCCCTAACACCATACACAAAAATAAACTCAAAATGGATTAAAGACCTAAATGTAAGGCCAGACACTATCAAACTCTCAGAGGAAAACATAGGCAGAACACTCTATGACATAAATCACAGCAAGATCCTTTTTGACCCACCTACTAGGAAATGGAAATAAAAACAAAAATAAACAAATGGGACCTAATGAAACTTGAAAGCTTTTGCACAGCAAAGGAAACCGTAAAGAAGACGAAAAGACAAACCTCCGAATGGGAGAAAATATTTGCCAATGAAGCAACTGACAAAGGATTAATCTCCAAAATTTGCAAGCAGCTCATGCAGCTCAATATCAAAAAAACAAACAACCCAATCCCAAAATGGGCAGAAGACCTACATAGACATTTCTCCAAAGATATACAGATTCCCACAAACACATGAAGGAATGCTCAACATCATTAATCATTAGAGAAATGCAAATCAAATCTACAATGAAAAAAAAAGGAAAAACAAAACAAAAAAAATCTACAATGAAGTATCACCTCACACCAGTCAGAATGGCCATCAGCAAAAAATCTACAAACGGTAAATGCTGGAGAGGGTGTGGAGAAAATGGAACCCTCTTGCACTGTTGGTGGGAAGGTAAATTGATACAGCCACCATGGAGAAAACTATGGCGGTTCCTTAAAAACTAAAAATAGAATTACCATATGACCCAGCAATCCCACTACTGGGCATATACCCTGAGAAAACCATAATTCAAAAAGAGTCATGTACCACAACGTTCATTGCAACTCTATTTACAATAGCCAGGACATGGAAGCAACCTAAGTGTCCATCGACAGATGAATGGATAAAGAAGATGTGGCACATATATACAATGAAATATTGCTCAGCCATAAAAAGAAACGAAATTGAGTTATTTGTAGTGAGTTGGATGGACCTACAGACTGTCATACAGAGTGAAGTAAGTCAGAAAGAGAAAAAGAAATACCGTATGCTAACACATATATGTGGAATGTAAAAAAAAAAAATGTCATGAAGAACCTAGGGACAGGATGGGAATAAAGATGCAGACCTACTAGAGAATGGACTTGAGGACATGGGGAGGGGGAAGGGTTAGCTGGGACAAAGTGGGAGAGTGGCATGGACATATATACACTATCAAATGTAAAATAGATAGCTAGTGGGAAGCAGCCACATAGCACAGGGAGATCAGCTAGGTGCTTTGTGACCACCTAGAGGGGTGGGATAGGGAGGGTGGGAGGGAGACGCAAGAGGGAGGAGATATGGGGATATATGTGTATGTATAGCTGATTCACTTTGTTATAAAGCAGAAAGTAACACACCATTGTAAAGCAGTTATATTCCAATAAAGATGTTAAAAAAAAAAAAGGTGAGGGCTTCCCTGGTGGCGCAGTGGTTGAGAATCTGCCTGCCAATGCAGGGGACACATGTTCGAGCCCTGGTCCGGAAAGATCCCACATGCTGCGGAGCAACTAAACCCGTGTGCCACAACTACTGAAGCCCATGTGCCTAGAGCCCATACTCCGTAACAAGAAAAGCTACAGCAATGAGAAACCCATGAACCACAACGAAGAGTAGCCCCCGCTCTCCACAACTAGAGAAAGACTGCATGCAGCAACGAAGACCCAACACAGCCAAAAATAAATAAATTTTAATAAAAGGTTGATAACATATATCAATATTTGAAAAGTTGCTTACATTTTGAAAACAGGAGAAGAAATAGAAACCAGGTAAAATATACTTTTAGCAAAAGGCTCAGAAATATTTTTTGAAAACAAGAGGAGTCAGAAGAACCAAGAGGAGTATAATAATGAATATATTAAAGAGTTTATAAATTTCATTCAAAATAAGGCTTCTTTTCTTTGTTGGCTTTTTTAAATTAAATATGTGATTTTGGGGGCTGCTTTCATTTTCAAAAGATAAGCACTTTCAAAATATTTAAACTAATCTTGACTGTGTTTATCATGATATTTCCAAATAATATTATATGCATGTTATCATTTCTTGATTTGTCCATTTGAGACATTATCCATTCACTTTTCTTTTTCTTGTTAAAAGTACGTATTGAAGGTCTATTATAGTCATTGTGCTAGAGCTTAAACATACATAAAAAATAAACCATGATTTATCAAGGTTTTTATAGTTTCAAGGTCTTTATAATTTAGGAACTGAGTCAAGAACACAAAAGTTAATACACTAAAAACATTGGACTTCCCTGGTGGTCCAGTGGTTAAGACTCCACGCTTCCACTGCAGGGGACGCGGGTTCGATCCCTGGTTGGGGAAGTTCTGCACGCCGTGAAGCGCGGCCAAAAAGAAAAGTATATATATATATATATAATTATTATATTTTAATGTAAGGCATATACATGTTCTTTAGCACTATTCCCTAAATACCTCTTGCATTATCCTGATTTCTTTTTATTAATAGACTTTACACTTTAGAGCAGTTTTATGTTCACAGCAATACTGAGCAGTAAGTACAGAGATTTTCCATGTATCTCCTACCTCCACATATTCATATCTTCTCCCTTTCTTTTTTTTTTTTTCTTGATACGCGGGCCTCTCACTGTTGTGGCTCTCCCATTGTGGAGCACAGGCTCCGGACACGCAGGCTCAGCCATGGCTCACGGGCCTAGCCGCTCCGCGGCATGTGGGATCTTCCCGGACCGGGGCACGAACCCGTGTCCCCTGCATCGGCAGGCGGACTCTCAAGCACTGCGCCACCAGGGAAGCCCTCCTCTCCCATTATTAACCTCCCCCACCAGAGTGGCATATTTGTTACAACTGATGAACCTACATTGACATGTAATCATGCAAATCCATAGTTTATGTTACCATTCACTCTTGGTATTATTCATTCTATGGGTTTAGGTAAATGTATAATGATAGGTATCCACCATTATATTATGATACAGTCTATTTTCACTGCCCTAAAAATCCACTGTGCTCTGCCTGTTCATCCATCTTCCTCTCACCCCTGCCCCAACCCCTGGCAACCACCGATGTTTTTTTGTCACCACAGTTTTGCCTTTTCCAGAGTGTCATATAGTTGGAATTATACAATATGTAGCCTTTTCAGATTGACTTCTTTCACTTAGTCATATACATTTAAGCTTGCTCCATGTCTTTTCGTGACTTGAGAGCTCATTTTTTAACATTGTTAAAAATAATATTATTATATTAATAATATCCCATTTCTCTGATGACACATGATGTGGAGCATCTTTTCATATGTTTATTTGCAGTCGTTATATCCTCTTCAGTGAGGTGTCTGTTAAGGTCCTTGGCCCATTTTTTTACTGTTTTTTTTTTCTTACCGTTGAGTTTTAAGAGTTCTTTGTATATTTTGGATAACAATCCTTTATCAGATGTGTCTTTTGCAAATACTTTCTCCCATTGCATGAGTTGCCTTTTTACTGTTGTTATTGTCTTTGGATGCACAAAATTTTAAATTTTTCTTGAAGTCCAACTTGTCTGTTTTTTCTCTTGTTGCCTGTGTGTTTAGTGTCATATCCAAGAAATCATTGTCAAATTCAATGTTGTGAAACTTTTGCGCTATGTTTTCTTCTAAGAATTTTACAGTTTTAGGTCTTACATTTAGGTCTTTGATTCATTTTGGCTTAATTTTTGTATATGGTGTAGGTAAAGATCCAGCTTCATTCTTTTGTATGTGGATATCCATTTTCCCGAGCACCATATGTTGAAAAGACTGTCCTTTCCCCAATGAGTGATCTTAGCATCCTTGTCAAAAACCATGACTATGTATGCAAGTGTCAAAAGACCGTATCAAGAATATGAAAAGATAATTCACAGAATGGGAGAAAATTTTTGCAAATCTTATATCTGATAAAGTTGTTGTATCCACAATATATAAAGAACTCTTCCAACTCAGCAACAAAAAGACAAACAGCCCAATTAAAAATAGGCAAAGAAGATATATAAACTTCTCCAAGGAAGATATGTAAATGGCCCAAAAGTGCATGAAAAGATGCTCGATGTCATTACTCATTAGGGAAATGCAACTCAAAACCACAATGAAACACCACTTTACACTCACTAAGATGGCAATAATCAAAAAGATGGACAGTAATGAATGTTGGTAAGGATATGGAGAAAATATGAACGCTGATACACTGCTGGTGTGAAGCAAAATTGTGCAGCTGATTTGGAAAACATTTTGACAGTTCCTCAAAAAGTTAAACATACTTACTATATGACCCAGCATTTCCACTTCTACTTATACACCCAAGGGAAATGAAAATATACAATCTCACAAAACCTGTCTGTGAATGTTCATAGCAACATTATGTATAATAGCCAAAATGTGGAAACAATCTGTGTCCATTGATCTATCAATAAACAAAATGTGGTGTATCAATACAATGGAATATTAATCGGCCATAAAACGAATGTAGTACTGATACATGCCACAACATAGATGAACCTTGAAAACGTGATGTTAAGTCAAAGAAGCCAGACACAAAAGGCCACATGTTGATAATTCCATTCATTTGAAACATCCAGGATAGGCAAATCCATAGAGACAGAAAGTTAATTAGAGGGCAGGGTTCTCAACTTGGTGAATATACTGAAAAGCACTGAACTGTACGTTTTAAAATGGTATGTGGCATGTGAATCATATCTTGGGGGAAAAAAGAGGAAGAAAATGAAGGGGGAAAGATACCACTACGAAGCAAATGAAATTGCTGTTGTTGTCACAGATTCTCCTAAGGTGCCAATTATTTTCTCTATGAAGGGAAGGAGTCGGTTCCTGATAAAGCCAGCATCTAATTGGGAATGGCTGTGCTCCAGGAGCCTGCAGGACAAATGTTAATAACACTTCTCTAATAGTCACTCCGGTAATTTCTCTGGAAATGTGTGCCGTACATTTTGCTTTCCTCAACAATTTCTGTTAAAAGCACAGTGATGTTTTCTGTTCAATGTTCTATCCAAAAGTTAGATGCATAGGTTGTTCTAGGAAGATGTTTTCCTCTCCAGCTGGTCTATAGACATGCCAGTGAGCTGATCATGTTTGATGAAAAGCTGAGTCTCACTTATACACCTTGCTGGCCTATGAAAGAGGATTGATGCTGTGTCAATTAAGTGACATGCTCTGGTTCGTAATTTAAATCCCATAAATTTGTGATCATGGCATTTGTTTTTACATTGAAATGGGAGAATATAAATACTTAGGTTTGTGTGGAATGATTCTGTCACCTAGTTTTCCAGTGAAAAGTTTTTCCTTCACTTGTTTGTTGTTAATGTTCTTGGCTTCCTGCCAATTCAGTAACAATGATTTCCCCCCCCCCCCACATCGTCATCTTGTCATCTGAAAGGATTCTGCAACTGTAGATTTGGAACAAATGTCTAATGGATGAATGAATGAATGATGTGTTTTTCTTGTTTATTTTTCATGGGGGTTGCAGAATCATAAATAAATGCTTTATGTTGTGATTCAGCCACTAAGAAATTAGGTCCAACATCGTTTAAATGAGAAGTCAGCTGCCAGGAAGCAGATGGACAGTAGTGTGATGAGATCTTTTAGGAACATTCATCATCTTTGTCCCCAAGCAATAGCATGATACCTAGGAGCCCAAAAAAAAGCCAGGCAAGAGTGAGAATTAAGCTATAAAAGAAGGTGGGTCTTCCTGCGCTCAGTCTCTTTACTTCCTCCTCCAAGCAATTGACCTCCACTTAACTCAGTTACTGAATGAAGGCTTCATACTGGCATGGAGTGTAGTTTCCTAAAGGACCCCCAAAGATTGGGTTTGTTGAGCCTAAGCTAACAGTTACTGCTCTCTGTTGCCCCTTGTGGATGCTCCGGAGGAATACAGCCTGATAAACTGATAGAAGGAACAGACAGCTTCATCATGGGAGATGAAATAGTCAGAAGTCGAAGAGTCTTAGCAACAGTTGTCAATGAATAAGGGCAACCCCTACGTTAAGGTTGGAAGTTGCTTTGATTGCTCACTTGCGGATGACAGCGCTCAGCTCACAGGAGTCCTTGCCCTATTTTGTCTTGCCCTGTTCCTAGACCATTTGTCAGCCCTATTTTTCTCCCCTTCTTTGAAAGTGTATTGAAACTCCAACCTGAACGGCACCCGCACTTAGACCACAGTGACTGTCCCTGGTAATTACTCATGGAATTACTGAACTAACCAAAAAATCTTTCTGTGGCAAGTCCAAATTCCTTTCTTGCTGCAGCGTCTCCCTGCTGTCTAAATTTCTCACCTGAATTTGGAAGCTTGCATGGATTTTTATCATCTACTCCACAGTCCGAGTTGGTCCCATATCCCCACTACTACCAAGCTCGTATGTAAATTTTGTCCTTATATTTCAGGCCTAGTCCACCTCTAGGCCCATTTCCCATCAAGCCTTTCTGTGTGTGTCTTGTTTCTGCCAAAAGGTGGGTTCTAAGCATTAGGGTCACATCATTTCCATGCTGGCTGGCATACAACCAAGAACACAGGAATTATTTAAGAAATTTATCTGAAGAAAACGAAAACACTAATTTGAAAAGATATATGCACCCCCCATGTTTATTACAGCATTATTTACAATAACCAAGATATGAGAACAACCTAAGTGTCTGTCGATGAATGTGAATGGGTAAAGAAATTGTGGTATATACATACAATGGAATATTATTCATCCATAAAAAATAGTGAATTCTTATCATTTTCCACAACATGGATGGACTTCCAGGGCATTATGCTAAGTGAAAAAAGTCAGACAGAGAAAGACAAATACTGTATGATCTCTCTTATATGTAGAATCTAAAGAGAAAAAAAACCCACCAGGTTCATAGATACAGAGAACAGATTGGTGGCTGTAAGAGGCAGAGGGTGGGGGTTGGGAGAAATGGTTGAACTGTTTGGGGGGATTTTTTTCATTACATAAATTGAATAAATTTTTTTAATTTAAAAAGGAAGGGATTGGGACTCCCCTGGCAGTCCAATGGTTAGGACTCCATGCTTCCACTGCAGGGGGCACAGGTTCAATCCCTGGTCATGGAACTAAAATCCCGCAAGCCATGCAGCTCGGCCAAAAAAAAAAAAAAAAATATATATATATATATATATGTTATATATATAAAACATATATATTATATATATATATTAAACATATATATAAAGGAAGGGATTAGGGGATGGTGGACACAATCCTAGCACCTTTCCTCCACTTGTCTCTGCAAGACAGTTATCCCCATACTTCCAACTGGAGAAGCCTTTACACTTAACAGTAATAATGAAAAGAACAATGGCTACCAGTTATTGAATGGGCACTAAGGACCAGGCACTTGATGGGCAGCCCTATGAGGGAGGTATTATTAGTTTGATTTTAATGTTGAAGAACACGAAGCTCAAAGAAGATACAATGCTTGGGCAAAATCACACAGCTAGCTAGCTTGTGGCAGAGCAGGGGTTCAAAACTAGGCCTACCTGTCTCAAGACCTATGTTCCTTTAACCGTAGCACACGGCCTCATTTTTGGTGCTATAATAAGAAAGAGGTGAACTGGGTAAGGGGAAAAGGATGTAATTTGATCATTGTAATATACATTCTATTTACTTTTATTATCCTTCCTATGATCAATTCTCAACTCCAACTATAAAGACAGGAAATATGTCTCACCTAAAACTAAATCTGTATTATACTTCTGGGAAGGGGTATTTTTATACAAATTCAAATCACAGAAAATAACAAAACATGGTTTTCTTTCTCTGCCTATTCTCTTTTTGATTCCACTTACCTTTATTAGAATTTTCAAAGGCAATTTTTCGGGTAAATTTTCTTTTGGAGTAAAACCTACATACTATATAAAGTATACAAATCTTAAATACACAGCCCGGTGAATTGTCAGAAACTGAGCACAGCCATGTCCCCACCACCCAGATCAAAATAAAAAACATGACCGACATCCCAGAAGCCTGCCTTGTGCCCTCTTCCAAGTCACTATCTGGCTGTCAACAGTTATGACTCCATTTCTATTATTATTGATTACTGTTGACTGTTGTTGAACTTTATGTAAATGGGGTCATAGAGTATACTCTTTTTTTAACTTTTTTTGAGATCATTGTACATTCTTTTCTTAAAAAAATATTTATTTATTTATTTGGCTGCGCTGGGTCTTAGTTGTGGCACGCGGGATCTTTAATTGAGGCATGTAAACTCTTAGTTGCGGCATGCATGAGGGATCTAGTTCTCTGATCAGGGATCGAACCCGGACCCCCTGCATTGGGAGCGCGGACTGTTAGCCACTGGACCACCAGGGAAGTCCCAGAGTATGCTCTTTTGTGTTAGCCTTCTTTGTTCCAACATTATATCTGCGAAACCAATCCACATTATTGCTTGTAGCATAACTTTAAAAATACACAAATGTATACATATATTATGTATGTGTATATACATATATAAACATATATGTATACATAAAATTCTTTTGTATAAATATAAAATATATTTATGCATTCTACAGTTGATGGACATTTGGGTGATTTCCGGTTTGGGACTATTCTGAATAATGCTGCTGTGAACATTCTTGCAGGTGTTTTTGGTGGACATATTTCCTTACTTCCCTTGGGTATTTATTGATTTATTTTAAAAATTTATTTTATTGAAGTAGAGTTGATTTACAGTGTTGTGTTAATTTCTGTATTGGGTATATATTTAGCACCGGGACTGCTAGGTCATAGGATACACGTGTTCAGCTTGGTAGATACTGCCAAACAGTTTTCCAAAATGGTTGTACCAATTTTTACTACAATGAGTAGAGTATAAGAATTACTCCACATATTTGCTAAACTTGCCATCATCAGGCTTTTAAATTTTAGATTTTTCAGCTAGATTTGTTATCACATTATGGATTGAATTTGATAATAAGTTAAGCACTTTTGCATGTGGTAATTGACTATCTGTAGATCCTATTTTCTGAAATATCAGTTCAGTCTTTTTATTCATTAAAAAAAATGAACCGTCTTTCTTTTTCTTGATATGTAACAACTCTTTATATAGTCACACTAGGAGTCTTCTGTCATATAAATGGATTTCAAATGTTATCTCTCTATGGCTTGCCTTTCCACTTTTTTTTTTCCACTTTTTAAATGGTGTCTTTTGGTATACAGAAGTTCTTCATTTTAAGAAAGACCAATTTATTAATATTTATCCTTTCACTTATTGCTTTTTATTTCTGATATAAGAAATATTTGACTACCCCCAATTTTCTTATTTTACCTTCTAGAAGTTTTATCATTTTACCTGTTACAGTTAGTTCTACAATTGATCTGGAATAAAAGTTTGTGTGTTGGGTGAAGTTAAGATTCCAAATTCATATTTTCCCATATGGATTCCAAATAAGGTACTATTTATTGAAAAGATCATTATTTCCCCCATCAATTAAAATAACACCTTTGTCAAAACTCAGGTGGCTAAATATTTATATTGGATTCTCTCTTTTGTTCCACTGGTCTATTTGTCTATCCTTGTATAAATATCTGTGTTAACCAAATCTTTTTATTTTCTGTATTGTGATGCTTTGACAATGGAGCCCTTGCTGATCTTAGAGGGACTGCCTTTCCCAAGGTTAGCTAATTCCTAGAAATAGTACACAACTCGCCTGGGAGGGTGCCCTTCAAATGCAAAACAACAACTCCAAAGCCCATATAGGAAACTATCTCCTTTGTCTGAATCTGACACTCTAGGTCACTATCCACCTTCCCATATCACCCCCAGGACCAGGTACCAGACAACTAGGGATAACCCTTATGCCCCAGAGCCTAGCTTGAAATTATCCAAACTAGTCAATTCTAAACTGCTCACCCTGCCTCACGCACCCTTCTCGTGGAAACCACAATAAAGGCTCTTGCCCACATTTTCTCCTGCTCCCTCTACCTCCCCTGGTGCCGCCCTGTGTCCCCCTCCCCCATGGTGTGGCATTGTTCCTTTTCTTGGGATCTGTGAATACAACATACTATCTTCAATGCAGTCGGCTCCTGGTCTGTCGGCCTTGCCATTAAAACCTCTATTTTAAAACAATACCACACTGCTTTGATTACTGTAATTTAAAAATAAGTTGAGGGACTTCCCTGGCGGCCCAGTGGTTAAGACTCTGCGATCCCAATGCAGGGGGCACGGGTTCGATCCCTGGTCGGGGAACTAAGACCCCCATATGCTAAGCGGTGTGGCAAAAAAAAAAAAAAGGTTGGAATATCTGGTGTTATGAATCCTATATTCTTTTTCTTCCTCAAGTTTGCCTTGACTATGTTGGCCCTTTGCACTTTCATATAAATTTTAGAATCAGCTTGTTAATTGCTATTAGAAAAAACGTGGTATCATATTGTATCTATAGGTCAATTTGTGGAGAATTTATATCTGTACAATAATGCTTCCTCCAAGCTATGAACAGGGTTTTTTCCTCCATTTACTTAGGTATTTTTTATGCTCTCTCAGTAAGGTTTTGTGCTTTCCTGTATACAAGTCATGTTTTACCTTTTACTATTTTTCTTGATATTTAATGTTTCATGATGTTATTGTAAATGGCATTGCTTTTTAATTTTCAGTTTCTTTTTATTGCTAGTAAATAGAAATATACTTGCTTTTTTATATTAACCTTGTATGCAGTGACTTTGCTAAATTAATTTATTAATTATAATCATTTGTGCAGACAGATAATTCAGACGAAGCTACAGATCCATGTTGCTGGATGGTGAAATTGACAGGTTTATTTCTCCTGAACCTTACACATTGTTGTAACTCCATCGATACATGAGATTAAAAACCTAAATAAATGAAATGACATCTCTATATTCATGGATTGGAAAAGCTAAAACTAGGAAACTTAGAAAAAATCACAGGCATAAATATTCATGACCTTGGATTTGTAAATGGAGTCTTAGAAAGGACATCAAAAGTACTAGCAACAAAAGAAAAAAATAGATAAATTGGACTTCATCAAAATTAAAATCTTTTGTGAATCCAAGGGAATTATCAAGAAAGTATAAAGACATTTCACAAAATGGGAGAAAATATTTGCAAATCACATATCCAATATGGGTCTTATATCCAGAATATATAAAGAACTTTTCAAACTCAACAACAGAAAAAGAAATGATCCAATTTAAAAATGGAAAAAGGATCTGAATAGACATTTCTCCTAAGATGTACAAATGGACAATAAGTACAAGAAAAGATGCTCAACAAAATTAGGCACCAGAGACAATGACTGCTTATAGGGTACAGGGTGTACCCTATAAGGTACATCTTTATGTAGTGATGAAACTGTTCTGGAACTAGATAGAGGTGATGGTTGCACAGCATTGTGAATGTGCCATTAAATTGTACAATTTTAAATTATTAATTTCAAGTTATGTGAATTTTACTTCAATAAAAAAGAGAAAATGAACAAAAAGAAAAATAAATAACAAAATGGAAAACTTAAGCGCTAATATATCAATATTTCACTAAAAGTAAATGCAAGTACATCTGTTGAAAAACAGAGGCTAGAAGGGTGGGTAAAAAACTTGGTTCAACTAGATGCTGTTTACAATACTCACTTCAAATATAATGATAGAGGGACGTTGAAAGCAAAAGGATGGAAAAAGCTATATCCTGCAAACATTAATCAAAAGAAAGTGTTGCAGGAAGGGGGACCCCTTCCAGGGCCTGAGAGTGGGCTCTTGTCTAACACTCAGAAATGAATTATCAGAGAAGACACACGTGGGGACAAAGCAAAAGACTTTATTGGAAAGGGGCACCCGGACGGAGAGCCGCAGGGTGTGGGAACCCAGGAGCACTGCTCTGTCACATGGCTCGCAGTCTCAGGTTTTATGGGCATGGGGTTAGTTTCCGCGTTGTCTCTAGCCGCTCATCGTGCTTGTGCCCATATTTGGTCTGAGCCAGGGTCCTTGCTGGTGGCACATGCATCCCTCAGCCAAGATGGATTCCAGCAAGAAGGATTCTGGGAGGTTGCTAGGACAATATTATGGGCTGGCATCGCCTCCCTCCTTTTGACCCCTCCCGAATTCTCCTGGCAGCAGCATCATGCTCCTTATCGGGAGCTGTTGTGAGATTACTCATGCAAGTGGTTATCATCGTGCCTGGCCAAGGCGGGAGGTTTCAGTCAACGGTTCCCTAACGAAAGCAGGAGTGGCTTTATTAATACCATGTAATGTAGACTTCAGATGAAATATTACCAAGGATAAAGAGGAACATAGCATTATGATAAAAGGTACAATCAACCAAGAAGACAGAGTAATCCTAAATGTGTACACCAAAGAACAGAGCTTCAAAATACATGAAGCAAAAACTGACAGAATTGAAAAGAAAAATAGACCAATCCAAAATATAGTTGAGGACTTTAACAACATCTCTCTCAATAGAACTACTAGATAGAAAATCAGCATGGATATAGAAGAACTGATAAACACCATTGTGGTAGGGAGAATAATAGCCCCCTAAAGATATTCATGTTTTAATCCCCAGAACCTCTAACATTACATAGCAAAGTGGTAGGCAGAATAACAACCCCTTCGAAGTTATTCATGTTTTAATCCTCAGAACCTAGGAATATGTTGCATTACGTGGCAAAGGGGAATTAAGGTAACAGATGGAATTAAGGTTGCTTATCAGTTGATCTTAAAATACGAAGATCATTCCAGATTATCTGAAAGGTTAAATGTAATCACAATGGTCCTTAACCATGGAAGATAGAGGCAGGAGAGGAGGTCAGAGTGATGTGAAGTGAAAAGAATTCAACTCACTGCTGGCTTCAAAGATGGAAGAAATGGGCTATGAGCTAAGGAATGTGAGCAGCCTCTAGAAGCAGGAGGGAAGGTAATGGATTCTATCCTAGAGCCTCCAGAAAGGAATGCAGCCCTGCTGACAAACTGTATTTTAGCCCGGTGAGACCCATTACAGACTTCTGAACTACAGAACCATAAGCTAATAAATTTTGTGTTGTTTTAAGCCATTAAGTCTATGGTAACTTGTTACAGCAGCTGCAGAAAACTGATTCCAACCATTAGCTAACTGGCTGTAACACTCCACCAAACAATAGCAGGACATACATTCTTTCTAAAAGCACATGGCACAATGACCAAAATAGACCACATCCTGGGTCATAAAGGAAACCTCAAAAATACTAAATTAATTGAAAGCATACAGAAATTGTTCTCTGACCATCATGCAACCATTACCAGAACAGAGAGCTAATAGTTAAATTTCCAAACACTTGGCAATTGAACCGCACGTATTGAAATAATTGAATGGCTAAAAGAGAAGGCTCAAAGCACTCAGAATTACATTGAACTGAATGAAAAGGAAAACATAACGTATTAAAATTTGTAGGATGCAGCTCAGGCAGTGATCAGAGGGAAATTTATAGCACTAAATGGCTAGAAAAGAAGAAAGCTCTCAAAACATTAATCAAGTCCTCACCTCAAGAACCTAGAAAAAAGAGAGCAAAATAAGCTCAAAGCAAGCAGAAGGAAGGAAATAATAAAGAGCAGAAATCCGTGAAACTGAACAAAGAAAAAGAGAGAAAATTAATGAATCAAAACGCTAGTTCTTTGAAAAGACCCATAACATCGATAAACCTCTTGACAGATTAACAGTGGAAAAAGAGAGAGAGCACAAATTACAAATATTGGAAATGAAAGATAGGCTATCACTACAGACTCTGAAGACATTAACAGGATATTGAGGGATTACTATGAACAACTCTTTTTTTAAGATATATAATTTTTAAAATTATTAATTAATTTATTTTTGGCTCTGCCGCATGGCATGTGGGATCTTAGTTCCCTGATCAGAGATCAAACCCGCACCCCTTGCAGTGGAAGCACGGAGCCCTAACCACTGGACTGCCAGGGAATCCCTTTTTGATGTGATGGCAAATGCAAATCAAAACCACAATGAGATATCACCTCACATCTGTCAGAATGGCTGTCATCAAAAAGAACAAAAATAACAAATGTTGGTAAGGATGTGGAAAAAGGGAACACTTGTACACTGTTGGTGGGAAGGTAAATTGGTACAGCAACTGTGGAAAAGAGTATGGAGGTTTCTCAAAAAACTAAAAATAGAACTACCATATGACCCAGCAATTCTACTCCTGGGTATATATCCAAAAAAACCCAAAACACTAATTTGAAAAGATACATGCACCCCAAAGTTTATAGCAACATTATTTACAATTGCCAAGATATGGTAGCAACCTAGGTATCCATAAACAGATGAATGGATAAATTAGATGTGGTACATATATACAATAGAATACCTACTCAGTCATAAAAAAAGAATGAAATTTTGCCATTTGTAGCAACATGGATGGACCTTGAGGGCATTATGCTAAGTGAAATAAGTCAGACAGAGAAAGACAAATACTGTATGTTATTACTTATATGTAGAATCTAAAATATACAGCAAACTAGTGAATATGACAAGAAAGAAGCATACTGACAGATATAGAGAACAAATTAGTGGTTACCAGTGGGGAGAGGGAAGGGGGTAGGGGCAATATAGGGGTCGGAGATTAAGAAGTACAAAATATTAGGTATAAAAAAAGAAAGAAAAGAAATCTCCAGCCCCAAACAGAGAATTCTACCAAACGTTTAAATAAGAAACAACGGAAGTTTTACAGAATATCGTCCCAGAAAAATAGCGGAAAAGGGAACATTTCCTAACTCATTTTATGAGGCCAATATTACCTTCATACCAAGATTAGGCAGAGACAGTACAAAACAAGAAAACTACAGACTGGTATCTTGCATGAACTTAGACATAAAAATTCTCAACTAAATATTAGCAAAGCAAATTCAGTAATATGTAAAAAGAATTATACACCACAACCAAGTGGGGTTCATTCCAGGAATCCAAGACTGGTTCAGTAGTCAAAACATAATCTACCATGTTAACAGTGTTTTAAAAAAAGGATTACAGGAAGCTATTCAGGTGATACAAACTTTATTTGACTCTTCATGAAGTGAACAGTCTTTCTTCAGAGAACTGCAAAACGGAGTGGAAGGCAAGTTTATAGGATACAAAATAAAGAACAAGAAAGAGACAATTAGAAAATATCTGATTGGCTGGAGTCACATTGCCAACTTTGTGTGGGTGAGAAAGCCCAGAGTTTGCTTGGCCTTTGGGGATTGGCTGACTGAATGTACTGCGTTTCTGGTCAAGTGGAGCATTTACAGGGACATGAAAGTTACCTAACTTTCAGTTTGCTGATGTGGCACCCCAGGCAGGAGTGACTCCACTTTGGGCCTAGAAAGTTATTTCAACAACAGACAAAAAAAAAAGTGTCATCATATTAACTGATTCAGAAAAAGCATTTGACAAAATTTTAAACTCATTCAGTGCCTTAGCTTGGGCTGCTAAGTTCTGGAGGCTTCGGTGTCCAAGATCAAGGTGCCGGCTGATTAGATGTGAAACGTCTTCCTGGCTCATAGATGGCTGACTTCTCACTATATCTTCACGTGGTGGAGAGATTTTGTGTCTCTTCCTCTTTTTATAAGGGCATTAGCCCCATGGGAAGAGACCCACTCTCATCACTTAATCTAGCTCCAATCACCTCCCAAAGACCCTACCTCCAAATACCATCACATTGGAAATTAGGGCCTCAACATATGAATTTGCTGGGAGCCATAAACATTCAGCTCATAACATTGATGAGAAAAACTCTCTCCCAACTAAGAATAGAGGGGAACTTTCTCAACTTGATAAAGATCATCTTATAAAAACCCCTACAGCTAACATTACACTTAATGGTGCAATACTGAATGCTTTCCTCAGAAAATAAGAACAAGGCAAGGATGCCTTCTACTCTCTCCACTCTTTATCATCATGGTACAAAAGCCCTAACAGTACAAACATGCAAGAAAAAGAAAGGCATACAGATTAGAAAGGAGGAAATAAAACTGTCCCTATTTGCAGATGTCATCTTGTCTAAGTATAAAATCCCACAGAATCTACTAGAGAACACTAAGGATAAGTGAATTCAGCAAGACCAAAGGTCACTGGGCATAGGATAACACACAAATATCAATTGTATTTTTATATACTAACATTGAACAAGTGGAAACCAGAATTAAAAACAATATTACTTTCAATCATCAAATAAAATGAAATAAGTAACATTTTAACAAAACATGTACAAGATCTGTGTGCTGAAAACTACAAATAAGCAAATAAGCACATGAATAGATGTTCAACATCATTAGCCATTAGAGAAATGTAAATTGAAACCACAATGAGATATTATTACATACCTATCAGAATAGCTAAAATTAAAAATAATAATTCAAGCAAATGCTGGTGAAGATGTGGGGAAACTGGATCTCTCATACATTGCTGGTGGGAATCTAAAATGGTGCCGACATTCTGGAAATTGTCAGTTTCTTACAAACTTAAACATACACTTGTCATACAACCCAGCAACTATACTCCTGGCACTTATCCCAGAGAAATGAAAATTTATGTTCACACAAAAACCTGTATCCCACTGTTTATAGAGGCTTTATTCACAATCTCTAAAATACTGGAAACTACCCAGGAGAGCTTCAATGGGTGAATGGGTAAGCAAACTGATATATTCATGCCATGGAACACTACATAGCAATATAGAGGAAATAAGGTTTCATATACACAACAACCTGGATGGGTCTGACAGACATTATGTTGAGTGAGAAAAATCCAATCTCAAAAGTTTACATACTATATGATTCAATTTATTTAACATTATAAAAATGACAAAATTATAAAGATGGAGAACAGATCAGTGTTTCGGAACCATTTTTTCATTTTTGGTCCCCCTAAGAAGAGTTTTTAGACAATTTTTTCTAATTGCTTCCCCCCAAATGAAATACCAAGGAATAAGATTTTATCAAGTAGGGTTGAGTTTTGGAAAGCTACAAATCATTGTAATGGCTAAGATTCTTTTTCAGGGAGGAGGGGGCAGAGGCAGGTTGGAAAGGATGGGGAGGGAGTCACACTTCTCTGAGGATGCATTTTGGTAGAGTTTTGACTTTTGAAATCTTGCCGTTGTTCTACATTTTCCAAGATGAAATTGAATCAACAGGATTGGGGGAGAAAACTAAAATGGAATGCAAACAGAAACAAATGAATCTAACTGTGTTTCAAATGAATAATGTAAGCACATGGAAAATAACCAATCCAAATAACTTTTGAACAAAGTACTTGGTCTATATATCCCTGGACGAGCGATAAAAAAAGAACTGCATACAACTCTTCAACCCACTTAAGCAGGTTTTTTTATATAGTAGTATGAGTGCATCAATTCTGAAACTATTTTATGTGTATTGGAGAAAGTGAGTTAATATTGTCGCAAACCAGACTTCTGCTGGAGGAAGGGAGATAAAAACTTTAAAATGGATGCAAGCAGGAAATATCTTGTAGAGTTGGAATGGAATTAGAAGTATCAGTATGCACTCACAATTTCTACAAAATTAAGGAAAAATAATTGGAATGTGGACTAGAAAGTATTAAATATATCTGTATGTATGTATATATGTATATGTTTACATTAATGCATACACAGATTATATTTTATTCTACTAGAAAGTATTATTTGTATAGAGAAAATACAAAATACAAAAGTATTATTTGTATAATACAAAAGTATATTAGTATTTGTATAATACATTATTTGTATAATACAAATAATTATTTGTATAATACAAAATACAAAAGTATTATTTGTATAGAGAGATATCTGTATAACTACTGATTAAGAAACAATCCCAGATTGGGATTGACGTATACACACTACTATATATAAAATAGATAACTAATAAGGACCTACTGTATGGCACAGGGAACTCTACTCAATACTCTGTAGTGGCCTATATGGGAAAAGGATCTAAAAAAGAATGGATATATGTATATGTATAACTCATTCAGTTTGCTGTACACCTGAAACTAACACAACATTGTAAATCAACTATACTCCAATAACAAAAAAAAAAGAAATGATCCCTAAAAAATTGTTTTCAAAGTAACCAGGAATTTAACTAAGTGTTGCTTCTTTTAGTATCTTTTTTAACTTTTTAAATCTTTTATTTATTATTTTTCTTCTCTTTTTTTTAAAAAAAATTATTTATTTATTTTAGCTGCGCCGGGTCTTAGTTGCGGCATGTGGGATCTTCATTGCAGCACGTTTAGTTGCGGCATGCAGGCTTCTTAGTTGCGGCATGCACGTGGGATCTAGTTCCCCAACCAGGGATTGAACCCAGGCCCCTTGCATTGGGAGCATGCAGTCTTACCCACTGGACCACCAGGGAAGTCCCTAAAATAGCCTTTTATTTTTGAAACCGTACATGTTTTCATATGTTAGAAAGTAGTGTAGAAGTTATGGGGTTTTTTTTATGTTAGAAGTAGTGTAGTTTATTGGTTAATAGAATGAGTTTTGAAGTCAGAGAGTCTGTGCTTAAATCCCAGCTTTTTCAGTTATTAGCTATGTGATCTCAATCAAGTTATTTAATCTCTATGAACCTTGGATACCTGATCTATAAAATGACAGTAATAGTTGTGTTACTCACAGGGTTGTGTACATAGAGTGCCCAGCATACTGTAGTTGCTCAATATCTAACAGGTATTATTGTTGTTGTGTGTAATTATTATTACTGAGTGACCCAAGTCATATAGTTATGGTATATTGCTTATTCCACAAGTAAGAAAAATAAATAGGGCTTTGTGCCTAATTCAGGTACCCAGAAGAAACAATCGCATAACTTATCTATTCTCATGTTATGTATTCACACACATTCTGGGAAGTCTTAACTAAAGTCTCAAAATATTGATATTTTAAAATTGTCTAACACTTGCTATAACTCCATAGGAGAGGAAATCAACATAAGAAATGTTTTGTATTTTGGGCTTTTAATCGGAATGGTTTAGTTACTAATGGAGCAATAAGTTGTCACTTCTGGGCTGAAGGTATCCTTCAGGAGATAAAGGATAACTGCTCTGGGGCGGTAAAGATCCCAGAGTCAGCCATCTTGTGTTTGAGTCCTAGAACTGCCTTTTCTCATTGTAAGACCTTGGGCAAATCACTTAAATTCTTTATATATCAGTTTCCTCATCTGCAAGATCTGGATAATATTGTCTATTCATAGGATTATTATGAGGATCAAATGAGAAGGGGTGTGAACATGCTTTTGTACACAGTGAGGTGCTACACAGTATATCAGATGGTATTATACATTTTGTGGCACAAACCTCAAAGACGACAAGGGAAAATGGTTCTAGTGTACTTTGACTTGGTTTTATAAACTATGATTTTGTTACTTACTGAATGCCAATAGTATTCTCTGTAGCTATTCAAAAATAGATTTATGAGATATCAGTGTAGTCCATGAACTGTAGAGTGCTTTTGCACTTTGTCCCTTCTTTCACCTTTCCCTGAGCAGCCTGTTGAAAGTGAATTATCTTTTGGTAAGAAAATAATTACTGTGAGAAAAGAAGTCCCACAAACAAAATCTACTAAGATTTTTGTTGATCACTTGGAAAGCAATTTACCTACAAATAAAAACGAGGGTAGCCAAATCAGTATATGCGTTTTTGGGCTCCAGAATTATTGATACTGTCCATTAGCATATAATCCAGAAATGGAAATAAAGTCTATATTGTTGGTTTACATTTCAAATATTTCTCTGTTTTGTTTTTTGGGTTTTTTTTGCGGTACGCGGGCCTCTCACTGTTGTGGCCTCTCCCGGTGCGGAGCACAGGCTCTGGACGCACAGGCTCAGCGGCCATGGCTCATGGGCCCAGCCGCTCCGCGGCATGTGGGATCTTCCTGGACCGGGGCACGAATCCGCGTCCCCTGCATCAGCAGGCGGACTCTCAACCACTGCGCCACCAGGGAAGCCCCTTCTCTGTATTTCTTAAGACACTACCTCAAAGTGCCAAGAAAACTGGGTGTGAAATTTTAAAATGTACTTATCAACCTTTTTTTTTATGTATGTGAGTCTAATCTATGTCATAGATTCATTTAAATTGCCTGGTTATTTATGTATTTTGTGGATAAAGGCTAGCTGTCCCCTCTAAATGACAAGATCTTGTTACAATTTATTCATTTATTTAGTAGATTTACCTAGTTCCTTTGATCTCTAGTTCATCCTTATTCATTTAGGAAGTAATGAAAAATAAAGTATGATACATTTTTCTATGTAACTTTCTGTTTTGGTTCATCCTGTTTCACATTTTAATTTAGATGACAAATAAAAAGCATGTTTGAGCCACTTGCTAAGTCAAACTTCCTGGATTCAAGTTTTCTCATGATAGCAGTTACAGTTTATGAATTCCTAAACTCTAGTCTATAAAAATAACAAGCTTTATTTTTCATTCTCAACTCTTCAGAAAACTCTACCAAACCTCAGTTGTTCTCAGATGACATTCCTGAATCTATGGTTGAAATTTTAAATGTACATATTTTCCCCCAATGACACATATTTTAAGAAGCACTTAGGAACATTTGAAAAACTTCTTTAATGATTCATCAGACTTCCCTCAGCCTCTGTATCCCAGGAAGTCTGTGCCGTCTTTTTGCTCAGTAATTAGATATAGGGGTTGGGGTAGTGGCTGGAGACGCTGAGTGATGTGGTTACAAAAGAGTCACTTGTAAACTAAATAGTTAAAAAATAAACAACTAAGATTTCCCAGGTCGACCTGCATTTGACTTCAAGTCATTCTGTTTAGGTCCAAATGTAGTTTGACAAAGAAATTGGAAGCAGGTAGAAGGTATATAGACCTTATACAATCCCACAGGTAAGAAAGAGAAAAAGCACTTTCATATCGTCATAGACTCTTCAGGTCTGGAAGGATTAATGAGAATTAAAGGTCATCCACTCAAGTCACCCATGTGATGCTAGAATCTCCTTTACAGTACCTTGCCAAATCTTTATCTAGCTTCTGTTTGGATACTTGCAATGACAGTTAACTCACTATCTCAGAAGGCAGAGAGTTCCATTTTTCTTACATTGATGCAAAATCTGTAGTTTCCAGCCGTTTGTTTTAGTTCTACTCCCTGAGGCCATTCAGAAAATGTCTAATGCCTCTTCCACATGACAGTCCTGCAAATATTTGAAGACAGCTCTCATACCCGCCATGCTATGTCTTCTCTAGGCTGAACATCCCTAGTTTCTTCAAATGTTCTTCCTAGGACAGTGGAGGAGCTTAATAAATATTTGTGGGGTGAATAAACAAGTGGTTTCTTTCCTTTGAATATATTCTGTTTTGACTACATCACTTTAAAATTAATATTTATGGGGTACTTACTATATGTTACTTCATTTAATTTTCACAACGACCTTATTATTATCTCTATCTTACAGTTAAGGAAACTGAGACACAGAGAGGTTAAGTAACTTACCCAAGGTCACAGAATTAAAAGTAGACAAAACTGGATTGTGAAGTAGGGAAGTTGTGATGGTAAAACCCACATCACACTATTCTGCATTCTTGAAAGTGTTGCTCAGAAATGAACACCAATACCTTAGGTGTGGCCCAAAGTAAGTATGGCTATGATCTCCTTTTTAGTTATTATATTTCCACGAATGTAGCCTAACATCAATTGAATGTTTGGAGGGGACAATTCATATTATCGGCACACATTAAGCTCACTCTTTCAAAGTGACAGCATTCTCAACCTGTACTCATGCAGTTGGCTTTTTGAGCTCAAATATATGACCTTATATTTTGCCCCTGTAAAGTTTCATCTTTCTTGATTCATTCAGTCTCTGTAACTTGTCAATATCTCTTTGAGTTCTAATCTTGCTATCTAATGTAGTTATCATTCCCCCAGGTTTGCATTTGCTGAAATACAAGGGGCCGGTCATGCTCTCTATATTTTCTTGAGAAGACCGATGAACAGAGGAAGGCTGCAGAAAGAACCCTGTGGCAAACCACTAGAAACATCCTTCCTCTCCCCTCCCCAGACTTTAGGGGGGTGGGACTGAAAGTTCCAACCCTCTAATCCTGGTTGGTTCCTCTGACACCGCACCCACCCTTAGGTGAGTTCCAAATTCACTCATTAACATACAAAACACACCTTTATGGCTCTTATCACTTAGGAAGTTCCAAGGGTTTGGAGCTCTGTGCCAGAGATGGGGATGAAGACCGAATACATATTTTTTATTTTAAATCACAGTATCACAGTATATTTTACCACACTTTAAAAAAAACAGTCCGCCCATATTTCTCCACTTGTTAAAGAGCCCTTGTCAAATGTCTTGCTGAAGTCTAGAGAGGCCATATGTCTACACTTTATGATCAACCAATTTGGTAATCCAATTCAACCTGCCTAAATTATGCTGTCAAAGAAAGAAACGAAGTTAGTTTGATATCTGTATCTATATCTATCAATATATAGATATATCCTCCTCTCCTCTCCTGTATATAAATATAATCAGATTATATATAAACATATCATATCAGTTGGTCCCTTCTTTATCCAAATATTCAAAAACAGGGAATTCCCTGGCAGTCAGTGGTTAGGACTTGGCATTTTCACTGCCAAGTTTCAATCCCTGGTCGGGAAACTAAGATCCCACAAGCCAAATGGTAAAAAAAATTCAAAAACATTTTCCTTTAATAATCCTTGCTAGAATTAACCATTGTATTAATAACAAATTATTTTTAAGGAATCTACCTTCTTCTCTTTGGGGGGAAAGCTCTATAGTATATTAAGCATCAAACAGATAACATTTATTATTCAGACTCTTACTTTGCGTACTAGGTATATTCTCATTTTACATATGGAAAAAACTGAGGCTCTGAGAATTATTTATCTGACTCAACCAAGGCCACACAGTAGTAAATGTCAGAGTCAGGATTCATCACACTGTTATCTGGTTCTAATGTCCACATTTACTCCTCCAAGCTACTTTGCCTACTTCCACCCCTGCTGAACACCTCTTTTCTCCAACAATTCCTCAATCAGAGAAGAAAGAAGCACAGTAAGAGTTGAAGAGATATTCCTCTTCTACGTCATCCATCAAATTGCAACATTAGCCCTAAGCACCAGCTGTATACCTTTCTTAATCTTCCTTCTCCGTCTTCTCTGACTATAAATTCCCTAAGAGTGGTTTATTGTTTCTTTGTTTTTTTTTTGTTTTTCTTTGTTGTTGTTGTTTTCAACATTTATTGCAAGTCTCAGATCATTAGAGCTCCTTCTTGTCATTATTCATCATGAACTGTGACACCCTCTTGTATATTTTTCCTTGCATATGTGTCCTTGCCTTCCAGTTTTCATTCACTCACTCATTCAATCAGTAAACCTTAACTGAGTACCATATGGGTTAAGCTTTGAGACTATGGTAGTAAACATGATGGGCAGGGTTCTTGTCCTCATGGAGTTTATAGTCAAATGAGAAAGACAGTTGAGAAGGTATTTATATTGCAATGTGAAAAGTGCTGTGATAAGTGTAAACCACTGAGTTCTGTGAAACACAGAGGAGAGAAAACTAACCTTAACCCAATTAAGGATGCACAGTGGGGCGAGCCGAGGTAGGGAAGGCAGGGCCATAGAAATCTTCCAGGAATTGACATACGAATTGAATTTTAAGGGATAAGTAATAAGCTTGGAGAAAAGGGTAGGGACATGGATTCACAGCAGAGAGACTAACACGTTCAAAGTCCAGGAAAGAAAAGAAAGCCAGATTATTTCAGGAAATATGAATAATGTGGTATGGCTAGACTAGAGAGTGGAAGCAGAGGAATACCTTATTTTGAAGGTGGAAACAGTCATCTGGATCACAATCATGAAGAACCTTGTAAGCTATGCTAAGGTTATAGAAGTGTTTGATTTTAAGCAGAGGAATCATGTGATGACCTACGTGTTTATTTTATAATCAATCTGGAAGCAAGGTGGCGAATAAATTGGGTGGGGGAAGAAAGAGTGAAAGTGTGAAGACCATTGAAGAGAATGCCACATGGGGTGAGAAGCTAAAAAGAGAAAAACCTCTTAAAATCAAAGCAGAGTTTTCTAGAGTCTCCTGGTTCTCAAGAGGCAAAGATCAGCATTAAGGACTATCCAGGGGGAGGGCTCTGGTTACGTTGCAGGCCCTGGAGGGCTATGCTCTAGAAACAAGGGAGAACCAAAGCACTAGCAAACTGCAAACCACCCTTAATCAGCTCAGTCTCTGCTTGGGCTAAAATGATTGATTATCCATTCTATCTGCCTAGCAGAGAAAAGGATGGACACTTTCTGAAAGAAAAGAACATCAACAGGAGTCAGAGTCTCTACAGTTTTTATACACAATGTCCAGCATTTAACTAAAAATTACTGTGTGCCATGAGAAAAAACAGACTGTAGAAACAGACCCACAGAGGATCTACAAATTAGAGTTAACAGACAAGGACTGTAAAATAACGGTGATTAATGTGTGAGAGAAAATAGATGATAAGATGGAGAATTTCACCAGCGACTTGGAAGCTGTAATAAAGAATCAAGGTGGTGGAGTAGGAGTCCCGAGGATCCATCCTCCCATACAGATCAACAGTTAGACAGCTAATCACAAACAAAAACAGCTCTGGGAGAGCTCTTGGAGTCCACTTGAGAAACTTCAGCAACACAGTAGAACAAAAAGAAACCTGAGAATAATCACACAGAAAAAGGAAAAACAGCTTCATTTTGCCTGCATCATCCAGTCCTCCAGGCTGACACTGCTCAGTGCCAAGAGGGAACTCCCCAGCTAGAAAGAGTTCCCTCACCAAGAAAGGGAGAGCAAGGTGAATGACCAGCTTTTCCAGCCTTTCAGGGCACTACATGAAGGACTCACTTTGGTTTCACCCTACCCAGAGACCAGCAAAACTGAGATGGCTGGGAACAAGGAAGAAGGGCAGGGGCTAGCAGCCTCAGCCACATAGTGGGGACAACAGCAGTTCCCTGTGACCTGCTTTGCAGAAGACCCCAATAGCTTCTGCCACTGGGCAGCATAGTTTTCACTGGCTTTCACCCCACGGGTTATCATGTTGGAAGACACCAGCCATTGGAGTCCCTCCCTGCTAGCTCCCTACCTAAACCCCTGTAGCTGATCCCTGCCATTATGTACACACTCAAGGCTAACCTCTCCAGCTGTGCAACTGCATGTCCCCAGCCCAACTTCCAACACCAACCTCCATGGCCATGCACACCCCTGTGGTGGGATCCTGCAGCACTGGTGCAGCTACTATGGAAAGCAGGGTGGAGGTGCCTCAAAATATTAAAAATAGAACTACCATGTGATCCAGCAATCCCACTCCTGGGTATATCCAAAGGAAAGAAATTTACTATCTCGAAGACATATCTGCTCCCCCATGTTCATTGCAGCATTATTTAGAATAGCCAAGACATGGAAACAAACTAAGTATGCATCAGCAGATGAATGGATAAAGAAAATGTGACTGATATATATAATGGAATACTATTCAGCCATAAAAAGAAGGAAACCCTACTATTTGTGACATGGATGGATCTTGAGGGCATTATGCTAAGTGAAATAAGTCAGACAGAGAAAGACAAATACTGTTAATCTCGTATATGGCATCTAAAAATATCAAAGTCATAGAAACAGAGAGCAGATTGATGGTTACCGGGGCTGGGGTGGTGGAGAAATAGGAAGATGTTGGTGAAAAGATACTAACTTCCAGCTATAAGATGAATGCGTTCCAGGAATGTAATGTACAGCACGGTGAGTGTAGTTAACAATACTGTATTGTAAACTTGAAAGTTGCTATGAGTAAATCTTGTGTTGTTGCCATAATGACAACAGTAACAACAAAATGGTAAATGTGTGAGGTGATGGATGTGTTAAACTTATCATGGTAAACATTTTATAATATATACATGTATCAGACTTCCCTGGTGGCCCAGTGGTTAAGAATCTGCCTGCCAATGCAGGGGACACGGGTTCGATCGCTGGTCCGGGAAGTTCCCGCATGCCGTGGAGCAACTAAGCCCGTGTGCCACAACTACTGAGCCTGAGCTCTAGAGCCCGCGAGCCACAACTACTGAGCCCGCATGCCACAACTACTGAAGCCCAAGCTCCTAGAGCCCATGCTCTGCAACAAGAGAAGCCACCGCAATGAGAAGCCCGAGCACCGCAACAAAGAGTAGCCCCTGCTCGACACAACTAGAGAAAGCCCACGCACAGCAACAAAGACCTAATGCAGGACTTATATATATAAGATATATATTAAAAATATATATATACATATATGTCTATAAAATATGTATATATACATGTATCAAATCATATACAATATATGGAAATATATATATATAAATATATATATATATACACGTATCAAATCATCACATTGTACACCTTAAACCTGCACAATATTTTATGTCAATTATATTTCAGTAAAGCTGGAAGAAAAGAATCAAATGGAAATTATAGAACTGAAAGCTAATATCTGAAATTAAGAAGTAACTAGAAACATTTACAAACAAAATAGACCTGACAGAACACAGGATCAGTGAATTGATAGACAGTTAACTACATAGCACCTAAATCGTAGTACTGAGAGAAGAAAAGAATAAAAAATAGAGAAAAGAACAAACAGACATGTGGCACACATAGTCTGTTTGTTCGACAAATTTGACAAAATGTCGAATATACATGTAATTTAAGTCCCAGAAGGAGAGGAGAGAGAACAAATCGGGCAGAATTGAAGCGATTATGGATGAGCATTTTCCAAAATTGAGTAAAGACACTAATACACAGATGCAACCACACACAGGCTAAATACAAACACACAAAAAACCACTTATAGGCATGTCAGAGTAAAATTGCAGAAGTCAGAGACTAAGTCTTAAAAGCAACCAAAGAGAAAAAGACAAATTACCTTCCAAAAAAGCAAAAGAAGTCTTAAAAATGACTTCCCCAGCCCAACCTGGAACATTTTGAAAATGACTCCCCGAAAATCAGGGTTACATTTATGAGTATGCCTTTAGTTCTTTTTCTGACAATTGCAACTTACTGTCAACCCAGTCACTTTCTCTCTGTGTTACTGACATTTCCATATTATCAGCAGATTCTCTAGAATGAGGTCCATGCTCAATGGGAGTATGGTATGGTGGAAATAGTAGGGCTCTGCTTCCAACAAGCTCTGTGACCTTGGACACGTTCACTAACTAAGCTCTTTAAACCTTGGTGATGTTTCTCATCTGTAAAATTCAGACAGTATCCACCTTGTGGGGTTAGTGTGGCAGTTATGTGAGAAATGCTTTTAGCACAGTACCTGTTATAATATAGGAATTCTGTGAAAGGCAGCCGGTATCCTCTTTTTTATTTAACATCTTTATTGGAGTATAATTGCTCTACAATGGTCTGTTAGTTTCTGCTTTATAACAAAGTGAATCAGCCATACATATACATCTATCCCCATATCTCCTCCCTCTTGCGTCTCCCTCCCTCCCACCCTCCCTATCCCACCCCTCCAGGCAGTCACAAAGCACCAAGCTGATCTCCCTGGGCTATGCAACTGCTTCCCACTAGCTATCTATTTTACATTTGGTAGCGTAGATGTGTCCATGCCACTCTCTCACTTCGTCCCAGCTTACCCTTCTGCTGCCTCAAGTCCATTCTCTACATCTGTGTCTTTATTCCTGTCCTGCCCCTGGGTTCATCAGAACCATTTTTTTTTAGATTCCATATATATGTGTTAGCATACTGTATTTGTTTTTCTCTTTCTGACTTACTTCACTCTGTGTGACAGACTTTAGGTCCATCCACCTCACTACAAATAGCTCAATTTCGTTTCTTTTTATGGCTGAGCAATATTCCATTGTATGTATGTGCCACATCTTCTTTATCCATTCATCTGTTGATGGACACTTAGGTTGCTTCCATGTCCTGGGTATTGAATAGAGCTGCAATGAATATTTTGGTCCATGACTCTTTTTGAATTATGGTTTTCTCAGGGTATATGCTCAGTAGTGGGATTGCTGGGTCATATGGAAGTTCTATTTTTAGTTTTTTAAGGAACCTCCATACTGTTCTCCATAGTGGCTGTATCAATTTACATTCCCACCAACAGTGCAAGAAGCTTCCCTTTTCTCCACACCCTCTCCAGCATTTATTGTTTGTAGATTTTTTGATGATGGCCATTCTGACCGGTGTGAGATGATAGCTCATTGTAGTTTTGATTTGCATTTCTCTAATGATTAGTGATGTTGAGCATCCTTTCATGTGTTTGTTGGCACTCTGTATATCTTCTTTGGAGAAATGTCTATTTAGGTCTTCTGCCCATTTTTGGATTGGGCTGTTTGTTTTTTTGATATTGAGCTGCATGAGCTGCTTGTATGTTTTGGAGATTAATCCTTTCTCAGTTGCTTCATTTGCAAATATTTCTCCCATTCCGAGGGTTGTCTTTTCCTCTTATTTATGGTTTCCTTTGCTGTGCAAAGGCTTTTAAGTTTCATTAGGTCCCATTTGTTTATTTTTGTCTTTATTTCCATTTCTCTAGGAGGTGGGTCAAAAGCATCTTGCTGTGATTTATGTCATAGAGTGTTCTGCCTATGTTTTCTTCTAAGAATTTTATAGTGTCTGCCCTTACATTTAAGTCTTTAATCCATTTTGAGTTTAATTTTGTGTGTGGTGTTAGGGAGTGTTCTAATTTCATTCTTTTACATGTAGCTGTCCAGTTTTCCCAGCACCACGTATTGAAGAGGCTGTCTTTTCTCCATTGTATCAGCCAATATCTTCTTTCAAGATGGAGCATTTTCAGCAGAGCAGGCAAAGTGTTTACGAAATGTTTCACTTTCAGCAGGAGAAGCAACTGCAACCATCTGATGGTAAAGAAGATGATGGTGATGACGATGATGACTCTAACTGCCATTTATTGGAGCACTTACTATGTGCCAGTTTACCTTTATTTACCCCAATAGCAACCCTATAAAACCAGTACTATTATCATTCCCATTTTACAGTTGGGGAAATTGAGGCTTAAGGAGGATAAGCAACATGCTTAAAGTGGAAATGGCAGAGCCCAGATCCAAACCAGTATGTCCCCACCTTTGAAGTTGTGCTTGGGATGTTAGATGACCCCCACCACTCATTTATGCGAGGCTGGCCATGGTTCTTGGCAAGACTATCTACACGATCCATCTGGAAGGCCTTTGTCACACCCCACAGTGATACTGCTTCCATGCCTCCTTCCACTAGCCTGGCCCAGTTTTCTCCGTAGTTCCTTCATTCTCTGCTTTTTGGACTTGTCCGCAACTGGATACCTCTGAAGTCTCAAAATATGACATTTCCTTAGGATTTTTTTTTTTATGTGGTGAGCATTCTACTAGGTTGAACTCCCCTTTCCCACTTTTCACTTGTCTCAATGACATCTTGGTCCAATCCTACCAGTTTCTAACCCCTTCAATGAGTAACAGAGTTTCATTTTAGTAATTAAGATTCAGTCATGCTAATTTCTAAGCTTTAGCCTTTGATTTCATACAAAGGTCTCTGTTCTCAGGGCAGAGTTCCCAACATGGGTCTAGAGCAGAGTAGGGGGTTTCCTTCTCTCTTGTCTCTCTTCCCTCTTCTGCAACGAGAACTTTAGGGTTGAGATAGGAAGGAGGAAGAAAAATACAGACTGTCATTTGCCTGACTGTGGTGAGGTTCCTCTCTGCTATTTATGAGCCATCATTACAGGACAGTAGATTTTAATGATCCCCAATGGGGTGTATACCCCTAGGGGAGGTGCAAGATACTCCATTGGGTACTGTAAGAGAATATTAGAACTTGTAACAATAGTTTTTAATCCAAAGAAATTTTTAAAAGTCAGCTTCACTAATGTTTAATATGCAAACTGACATCAGCACCTTCCCTGGATCCATATATCAGATGGTCACAAACAAGGCCTGGAGGATTCGTGGGTAAGAGGGGAGTTCCACAAAGCAAATGACTTGCAGCGGTGCTCTCCCGCATTTCTTAGCCTTTTAGTTTTGCAGTTTACCTGTGGAGGGTTAAATATGTTTATGCATAATGTTATCTAATTTGAGCTAAACCAACTTTAATATAATGGACAAAATGTTTCAGAAGATCTTTGCAAGGAAGCCATAGGTTGAAGTGAATGCTAATAATGCAAACACAAACAAAGAAAACGGCAGAGCAGAGGTTTCTCATCCTCCCAATATAAACACATCTTCATCTCTGTTTCAAGGTGAAGACTGAGACACTCTAATCAGATGCAACAGAAAGTCAGGCAAAAGTTTTGCTAATTCTCAAGGAGACAATTCGAAATACCGAGTTACATTCACATCTTACGTCGTTTGCTTTATCACACAGTTCCATTCTACACATTTCAATATAAATAGTTAAAACATAAGCATCTCTCCTGTTGCATTACTGTTGCCTGCTTCCTTTATTCTTTGATATAATATAAATAGATGGAGGAAGGGAAGGATTCCAAGATGATTTCAAAGTATCAGTCCTGGGTGACTGGATGAGTTGTGATGTGGAAAGTTAACAATGAAATGGTAGATGATGCTTTTGAGCAAGTAAAACCTGAGGTCAGAAGAAGACATCTAAGAAAAAACTGAATAAAACAAACATACACAGAGACAAACACAGTGCATTTAGAGATATATACTTAAAGCATTGCATTTTGAAGAACTTGAAAAATTGGATTTATAAATTAAAATCTCTATAAATGGAAGTATATTGTCCCAACACACCAAAGCAATGTGCTATATGACACTTAAAAAAATACAGATATTCAATCCTGAGTGCATTTATAAACAATAACACATTTTGAGGGAAAGGTTTCAGTTCCAAATTGGTGGTGCATGAAAAAGTGTAAACACCATGCCATTTTAATTATACAATTTGCAAATAAAATATTGCATTTAAAAAAACCCCTGACTTCTCAACAGAAACCATAGAAGCCAAAAACACAGTGGTGTTATTATAGTGTGAAAGAAAATGACTTGCCAAAGCAAAAATCCACAACCAGTGAAAATATTCTTGAAAAATGAAGGTGCCATACTTATGTCAGACAAATAAAATCTGAGTGAATTTATAGTCAGCAAGGCTACACTAAAGGGAATTCTTTAGACAGAAGGAAACAATCCCAGATGGATACTAAAAACACAGGAAAGAATGAAGAGCTATGGACAAGTAAAGATATGAGTAAAAACAGATCGATTTAATTGTACAAAACAGTAATAGTAATGCTTAGTACGGTTTAAAATATATAGAGAATTAAAATGCATGACAGGGACTTCCCTGGTGGTCCAGTGGTAAAGAATCTACCTTGCAATGCAGGGGACACGGGTTCGATTCCTGGTCAGGGAACTGAGATCCTACATGCCGCAGGGCAACTAAGCCCACGTGCCACAGCTACTGAGCTCATGTGCCTCAACTAGAGCCCGCATGTGGCAAATTACAGAGCCCATGGGCTCTGGAACCCCCGCACCACAACTACAGACCCCATGTGCCCTGGAGCCTGCGCGCCACAACTAGAGAGAAGCCCTCCTGCCACAATGAGATTCCACATGCCTCAACGAAGATTCCACATTTCACAACTAAGACCTGATGCAGCCAAAAATAGATTAAATAAATAAATAATAAATATTTTAAAAAAAATAAACAAAATGCATGACAACACCATGGAGTTTGGGTGGGGTTCATTCCAATCTCTAACTTCAGGGTTAGGCATGTCATACAGATGTGGCCAATAAAATGATGATTGGTTGAGTGAGGAGTATATGACCAAAGAGGAACCCATAACAAACCAGCAAGCACCAACCCTGAAACTTTAGCTGGAAGTATTATGGTATAGGCATTTTTTTCCACTGGGGTTTCTAAGCAGCAGGTTGCAAGCCTTGAGATTCCAAGGCTTAATATAACAGTGGGATGGCCTATCTGAAATGAATCCAGAACAGAAGGAAGCAGAGATGATAGACGGACAGAGGTTTATTTTGGATTTAAGATCCTGGATCCACCCATACCTGAAGTTAGCCTATCTCTGAAATTTGCAATTATGTGTATTAATTAAGTTCCTTTTTAAAAGTATGAATACAATAATGCAAAATGGGAGTGTAAATGGAGTTAAAGAACCTTCAGATTATAACATTATTGGTAAAGTAGAAAAGAAATAATTTGTATTAGGCTGCAATAAGTCAAGGATGCACGTGCAACCTCTAAGGCAACCACTAAAAGAATGACAAAAGAATGTACAAGTGGGGACTTCCCTGGTGCTCCAGTGGTTAACAATCCACCTGCTAATGCAGGGGACAAGTGTTCGACCCCTGGTCCAGGAAGATCCCACATGCTGCAGAGCCCACGAGCCACAACTACTGAGTCCGCGTGCCACAACTACTGAACTCCGTATGCCTAGAGCCCGTGTTCCGCAATGAGAAGCCACTGCAATGAGAAGCCCACACACCACAACAAAGAGTAGCCCCCCACTCGCCACAACTAGAGAAAGCCTGTGCACAAGCAACGAAGACCCAATGCAGCCAAAAATAAATAAATAAATGAACAAATTTATAAAAAAATATAGAATGTGATGATCATATATATATATCATTGTAGAATGATACCAAGATCAAGATAATTAACACATCCCTTCACTTTACATAGTTATCACAGTTACCTTTTTTGTGTGTGTGGTGAGAATGCTCTCAGCATCTTTCAAGTATACAATACTGTATTATTAACTATAGTTACCATGCTCTATATTAGATCCCCAGAACATATTCTTCTTATAACTGAAAATATGTACCCTTTGACTTGTATCACCTCATTTTCCCCTCCTGCAAAGCTTTGTCAACCACCATTCTGTTTTCCGTTTCTTTGAAATCAGATTTTTAAAAAAGATTCCGACATATATACACTACCGAATGTAAAATAGTTGGCTGGTGGAAACCAGCAGCATAGCACAGGGAGATCGGCTCAGTGCTTTGCACTGACCTAGAGGGGTGGGATAGGGAGGATGGGAGGGAGGCTCAAGAGGGAGGATATGGGGACATGTGTATGCATGTGGCTGATTCACTTTGTTGTACAACAGAAACTAACATAGTATTGTGAAGCAATTATACTCCAATAAAGATCTATTAAAAAAAAAGATCCATGGGCTTCCCTGGTGGCGCAGTGGTTGAGAGTCCGCCTGCCGATGCAGGGCGCGTGGGTTCGTGCCCCGGTCCGGGAGGATCCCACGTGCCGCGGAGCGGCTGGGCCCGTGGGCCATGGCCGCTGGGCCTGCGCGTCCGGAGCCTGTGCTCCGCAGCGGGAGAGGCCACAGCAGTGAGAGGCCCGCGTACCGCAAAAAAAAAAAAGATCCATATGCAAGTGATACCATGTAATATTTGTCTTTCTCTGTCTGGCTTATTTCACTTAGCATAATGCCCTCCAGATTCATCCATGTTGTTGAAAATGGCAGGATTTCCTTCTTTTTATAGCTAAATGATATTCCATTTCAATGAATATCCAATGAATGGATAAGGAAAATGTGACATTTTGTTTATCCATTCACTGATGAAGGACATTCAGGTTGTTTCCTTATCTTGGCTATTGTGAGTAATGCTTCAATGAACATGGGGTTGTAGCTATCTCTTGGAGACTGATTTCAATTCCTTTGACCCAACGCAGCCAAAAAAAAAAAAGAATGTACAAGCAACAAGCTAATAGAAGAGAAAATCTGAATAACAACAACAAAGATTAACGTAAAAGAAAGCAAAAAAGGAAAGAGAAGGGAACATAAAACAGCTGAATCAAACAGAAGAAAAACAGCGGGAGGTAAAAATCCAAACATATTTCTAATTTCATTAAAGTTGAGTGGACCAGTGATGAAAATGTTCAAAAATTGATTGTGGTAATGGTTGCACAACTCTATGAATATACTAAAAGCCATTGAATTGTACAGTTTAAATGGGTGAATTGTGTAGTATGTGAATTATATCTCAATAATTTTTAAAAAGTGAATGGACTAAATATACCAATCAAAAGGTCAAAATTGTCAGACTGGATAAAAATAAAACTCAACTACATACAGCTTACAAAAGATACACCTTAAATATAAGTTGAAAGTTAAAGAATGAAAAAAGATATATCCTGCAATCACTAACCACTAGAAAGCTGATGGAGCTGTACTAATACCAGCTGTACTAATACCAGTACATGATCAGAGATAGAGAAGAATATTTTGTAAAAATAAAAGAATCAAATGACTAGGAGAATATTACAAATTCTAAAGCCATATGCACCCATAATAGATAAGAAGCAAAAACTGTTCGAGCTGAAAGGTAAAATAGACAAATCCACAGCCACAGTAAGAACAATCTGATAGATGGAGAGCAAATCTTTAAAAATACAACATTCATTCATGATTAGGAAAAAACCACTCATAGCACATTAGTAATAGAAAGGAACTCTTTTAATCATATAAAGTGTATCTACAAAAAAAACACCCCAGATCAAACATCATGCTTAATGATGAATTATTGAAAATTTTCTCCCTGAGGTCAGGACTGAGACAAGGAAGTTTGTTATCACAACTTCTATTCAACAAAGCTTGGAGTCCAGTGGCAATAACACAGGAAAAAGCAATAAAGAGTATATGGTAGGAAAGGAAGAAAGAAAACTGTCATTATTTACAACAACATGAGTTGCACTAAAAAAAAAAAACAAACAACTCCAAAAGAATCTGCAGAAAATCTATTAGAATTAATAAGCAAATTTAGTAAAGCTACTTGATAGTTTATATCTAAAAAATCAAGAGTATTTCTATATAATAGCATCAAGTAAATATGAAATGAAATTTTTAAAGATACCGTTTACAGTAGTATCAACAACATCAAACAACTAGGAATAAATCTAACAAAAGATGCCCAAGAGCTTTAAACTGAAAACTAAATAATACTGAGAAAATTTTTAAAAAAGACAAAAAATAGAGTGATACACCTTGTTTATGGATTACACAACTCAATATGGTAAAGATGTCAGTTCTCCCCAAATTGATCCATAAACTCAATGTAATCAAAATCCCAACAGGTTGCTTTTATTCCACTAAGAAATTGACACGTTGATTATAATATTTATATGGAAAAGCAAAGGGTCAGGAATAGTCCAGACACATTGTGGATCTAAATGAGAATGATACACCAACAAAACTTCTACAAGAAAGTAAAGAAGAATATTTTTATGACCTTGGCAAAATTAGTGATTTCTTGAAGAAGACCAAAGGCATTAACCATAAAATAAACAATGTGGAAAGGAATAGGTGTGCCTCTGTTCCCATAAAACTTTACAGACACTGAACTTTGACTTTCATGTTATTCTTTAGAAATCATTATTAATGTATAAAATTAAATTTACAAATTATTTTATAAAATAAATTTCACAAAAATGTTTACCAAGTAAAGTTTTACAAAACATTTTTTAAAAAGGAAAAAGTTCATAAACTGGACTACATTAAATTTAAGAGATTCTGTTGATTAAGAGAGTAAAAAGCAAAGCACAAAGTGGGAAATGATATTTGTATATTATATAACTGACAAAGGGCTTGCTTTTATCCAAAATATATAAAGAATTCGTACAAATAATTATGAAGGCGGCAGAAAAATGGAGAAAAGACTTGAAGAGGTGTTTCTCTTTTAGCACTGCTTTAGCTACATCCCACAGATTTTGATACATTGTATTTTTCATTGTAATTCATTTAAAATATCTTCTAATTTACCTTCAGATTTTCTCTGACTCATGGATCATAGGGAAATCTGTTGCTGAATTTCTAAGAGCTTGGAAGTTTTTCTTTTGTTGTTGTTATCTTGGTTTCTAGTTTTATTCCGTTATGGTCAGAGAAATTTTCAATTCTATCAAATTTGTTTTGTTTTATCACCTAGAATATAGTCTAGCAGGCTCACCTTACAAGAAATACTAAAGGAAGTTCTTCGGACTGAAAGCAAGTGACCCCAGAAGGTAATCTGAATCTACATGAAAAAAAAAAAAGAGCCCTAGTAAAGGTAATTAAGTAACTATAAAAGACAGTACAAATCCATATTTCATCTCCTTTCTTCTCTTCATTAATTTAAAGAGCAACTGTATTAAGCAATATGTGTATGATTGTATTGTTGTGCCTGTAACATGTAAAAACGTAATACATTTGACAATAACAGCACAAAGGAGGTGGGCGGAGGCAAGTTGTATTGGGGTTAGGAAATGATACCAGGTGGTTACTCAAATCCACAGCACAGATGAAGAGGACTAGAAACAGCAAATAAGAAGGTAAATGTAACAAACTCTATAAATATATACTTTGTCTCTTTTGTTTTTAAAATATTAATTAATTAATTAATTAATTTGGCTGTGCCTGGTCTTAGTTGCCACATGTTGGATCTTCTTTTAGGATCTTTTTTTAGTTGCATCATGCAGGCTCTTAGCTGCGGCATGTGGGATCTAGTTCCCTGACCAGGGATCAAACCCGGGACCCCTGCATTGGGAGCGCAGAGTCTTAACCACTGGACCACCAGGGTAGTCCCTGTCTCTTTTCTTTTCTCAGCTTCTATACTACACATAAAATTATATAAAGTAATAATTGTAACATTGCATGTTTGAGTTTGTAACATATATAGATGTGATATGTATAACAATAATACCACAAAATGGGGAAGAAGGAACGGAGCCATATAGGAGTATAATACTTCTATATGTTGCTGGAGTTAAGTTAGTATAAATGTAAAGTAGATTCTGGTAAGTTCAGATGTATATGAGAAGCCCTAGAGCAACCACTAAGAAAGCAACTTTAAAAGCAGAATAAAAAAATCATTAAAAGTATAAAATTGTTACACTAGGAAATACTTAATGCAAAAGAAAGCAGTAAGGAAGAATAGAGGAGTATAAAAGGCATGAGGTTACAGTTGACCCTTGAACAACATGGGGCGTCAACTCCCCCACCTCTGCGGTCGAAAATCCGAGTATAATTTATAGTCAGCCCTCCATATGTGCAGTTCCTCTGTATCCACAGTTCTGCATCGGCGGATTCAACCAACCAGGGATTGTGTAGTACTGTAGTATATGCATTTATTGAAAAAAAAATCCATGTATAAGTGGACACACACAGTTCAAACCCATGTTGTTCAAAGGTCAAACGTATATAGTAAACAAAACCGGAAATATCAATGAAAGTCCAACTATATCAATAATAAAATCAAAAGTGAATGGATTAAACAAGCCAATCAAAAGGCAGAGAATGTCAGTCTTGAGAAAAGAAAACAAGATCCTACTATATGCTGTCTACTAGAGGAGTCACACTTTGGATTTAACGATGCAAATACGATAAAAGTCAAAGGATGGAAAAAGATACATCATGCAAGTAGCAACCATAAGAAAGCTGGAGTGGCTATACTAATATCAGACAAAGTAGACACCAAGACAAAATCATCACTAGACACAAAGAAGGACATTTTATATTGATAAAAGAGTCACTCCATCAAGATCATATATGAAGGGTTTCCCTGGTGGCACAGTGGTTAAGAATCCGCCTGCCAATGCAGGGGACACGGGTTCAAGCCCTGGTCCTGGAAGATCCCACATGCTGCGGAACAACTAAGCCTGTGCCCCACAACTACTGAGCCTGTGCTCTAGAGGCTGTGAGCCACAACTACTGAAGCCCGCATGCCTAGAGCCTGTGCTCCGCAACAGGAGAAGCCACTGCAAAGAGATGCCCGCGCACTGCAATGAAGAGTAGCCCCTGCTCGCCGCAACTAGAGAAAGCCCGTGCGCAGCAACAAAGACCCAACGAAGCCAAAGATAAAATTTTAAAAAAATAATATATGAAGTATAAACATATACACCTACTACAGAGTCCCAAAATACATGAAGCAAAAACTGCCATAAGTGAAACAAGAAATTAGACAATTCAACAATAATAATTGAAGATTTCAATACTTCACTTCTGATAATGGATAGAAAAACCATGCAGAAGATGAAAAGGAAATAGTCTTTTTTTCTTCCAGTTTTATTGAGATATAATTGACATTTCTCACTGTATAAGTTTAAAGTGTACAGCATAATGATTTGACTTACATACGTCATGAAATGATGACCACAGTAAGTTTAGTGAACATCCATCGTCTCATAGAGATACAAGAATTAAGGAAATAGAAAAACAATGCTTTTTCCTTGTGATCAGAACTCTTAGGATTTACTCTCTCAACAGCTTTCATATATAACATATAGCAATGTTAATTCTATTGATCATGTTGTACATTACATCACTAGTACTTGTTTATCTTATAACTGCAAGTTTGTACCTTTTGACCACTTTCATCCAATTCCTCTTCCCCCTACCCCTTGTCTCGGGTAACCACAAATCTGATCTCTTTTTCTATGAGTTTGTTTGTTTTTGAAGTATAATTGACCTACAACACTATGCTAGTTCTTGCTACACAACCTACTGATTTGATATTTCTATACATTTCAAAATGATCAGCATGATAAGTCAAGTTATCATCTGTCACCATACAAAGGTATGGCATTATTATTGCATATATTCCCCACACTGTACATTTCATCCCTGTGACTCA
Source organism: Aethalodelphis obliquidens (assembly GCF_003676395.1). Classification (NCBI taxonomy): domain Eukaryota; kingdom Metazoa; phylum Chordata; class Mammalia; order Artiodactyla; family Delphinidae; genus Aethalodelphis; species Aethalodelphis obliquidens. The sequence goes on along the minus strand of NW_020838022.1, from coordinate 7,136,100 downwards.
TTTATTTTGCAACTGGAAGTTTGTACCTCTCAATCTCCCTCACCTATTTCTCTCCTCCCCCCACCCCCATCTCCTCTGGAAACCACCTGTTTGTCCTCTGCATCCGTATCTCTATTTCTGTTTTGTTATGTTTGTTCATTGGTTTTGTTTTTTAGATTCCACATATAAGTGAAATCATACAGTATTTGTCTTTCTCTGACTTATTTGATTTAGCATAATACCTTCTAAGTCCCTTCATGTTGTCACAAATGGCAAGATTTCATTCTTTTTTATGGCTGAGTAATATTCCATTGTATATATCTTCTTTATCCATTCATCTATTGATGGGCACTTAGGTTGCTTCTATATCTTGGCTATCGTAAATAATGCTGCAGTAAACATAGGAGTGCATATAGGAAATAGAAGTGTTAAATAACACTATAAACCAACTAGAACTAATAGATATATATGTATTGCTATATACAGATATATATGTATATCTATCTATCTATCTATCTATCTCCACAAAATAAAAGCAGAATATACATTCTTCTCAAGTGCACATGGGACATTTTTCAGGATAGACTATATATTAGGCAATATCATAAGCCTCAATACATTTAAAAGAATTGAAACCATACAATGTTATCTGATGACAGTGGAGTAAAATTAGAAATTAATAACATAAAAATACTGGGAAACTCACAAACATGTGGAAATTAAACAACATATTCCTAAATAAACAATGAGCCAAAGAAATCACAAGAGTGATTACAGAATATTTTGAGATAAATGAAACTGTAGGCACAACAAACAAAATTTATGGGATCCAACTAAAGTAGTGTTTACAGGGAAATGTATAGCTGTAAACACCTACATTAAAAAAGAAGAAAGATTCAAATCAATAACCTACCTTTCCACCTTAAGAAACTTAAGACAAACAAAAGAACTAAACCCAAACCAATTAGAAGGAAATAATAAAGATTAGAGTAGAAATTAATAAAGTAGAGAATAGGAAAAGAATAGAGAAAATTAATGAAACAAAAAGTTGGTTCTTTGAAAAGTTCAAGAAAATTGAAAAAACATTTAACTAGATTAACCAGGAAAAAAAAGAGAAGACTCAATTTACTAAAAACAGGAATGAAATAGAGGACATTACTACCAACTTTGCAGAAATAAAAAGGATTATAAATCTATACTATGAACAACTATATAGCAAATTAGTTAACAGACAAAATGAACAAATTGCTAGAGAGACACAAACTACCATACCTGACAGAAAAGGAAATAGAAAATTATGAATAGAACTATAATAAGCAGAGAGACTGAATTAGTAATTTTAAAACTACCCACAAGGAAAAAAACAAAACAAAACAAAACTAAGAATTTAAAGACTTTACTGGTGAATTCTACCAAATATTTAAAGAAGAATTAATAGCACTTTTTCATAAACTCTTCTAAAAACTAGAAGAGGAGGGAACACTTCCTAACTCATTTTATGAGGCCAGTATTACTTTGCCACCAAAATCAGACAAAAACATAGCAAGTAAAGAAAGCTAAAGACCAATATATCTTATGAAAACAGAAACAAAAATCCTCAACCAAATACTGGCAAACTGAATCCAGCAACATATAAAATTAATTATACACCATGACCAAGTGGGATTCATCCCAGGATTCCAAGGATGTTTTAACAACCAAAAATCAATTAATGTAATGCACCATATAAATAGAATAAAGGACAAAGCTCACATGATCATCTCAATAGATGCAGAAAAAGTATTTGACGAAATTCACCATCCCTTAATGATAAAAATGCTCCATAAACTAAGAATTGAAGGAAACTTTCTCAACCTGATGAAGGACGTCTTTGAAAAAACCCACAACTAACATTATATTTAATGGTGAAAGTTTTTCCCTAAGATCAGGAGTGAAACATGGATGTCTGCTCTAGTCACTTGTATTCAACATTTTTTATTGAAATATTTTTGACATATAACATTGTGTGAATTTAAGGTATACAACATTTTGTTTTGATACATTTATATATTGTAATATGATTCTCATTGTAGGGATAGTTAGCACCTCCATCACATCATATAATTATCATTTCTTTTTTTGTGGTGGGAATAATTAAGATCTAGTCTCTTTGCAAGTTTGATAATCATAATACAATATTGTTGTCTATATTCACTACACTGTGTATTAGATTTCCAGGATTTATTTACCTACTAGTTGCAAGTTTTATCCCTAAACAACGTCTCTTCTATTCAACATTGTACTGGTGGTTCTAACTAGGGCTTTGGCAAGAAAAAAAAAAAAAGGCATCCAGATTGGAAATGAAAAAGTAAATAATATTATCTCTATTTGCAGATAACATGATCCTGTATATAGCAAATCCTAAGGAATACACTAAAAACCTACTAGATATAATAAATGAGTTCAGCAAGGTCATGGACACAGGACCAAAATACAAAAATCACTTGTATTTCTATACACTAGCAATGAACAAATTGAAAATGAAATTAAGAAAATAATTCCAGCAGATGCAAACTATTATATATAGAATGGATAAACAACAAGGTCCTACTGTATAGCACAGGGAAATATATTCAATATCCTGTGATAAACCATAATAAAAAAATATAAAGAAGAATGTATATATACATATGACTGAATCACTTTGCTGTACAGCAGAAATTAACACAACATTGTAAATCAACTATACTTCAATTTAAAAAAATGATTCCATTTACAACGATATCAAGGAGAAATAGGAATAAATTTACTTAGGAATAAATTTAACAAAAGATGTGCTGACTTGTACACTGAAAACTACAAAATACTGATGAAAGAAATTAAAAACCTAAAATATTAAAAATCATCCCTAAAAATCTGCTTAATGAAATATTTAAATAAATTTGAACACTTTCAAAAAAATCATCCCACATTCATGATTGGAAGACTTAATATTGCAAAGATGGCAATACTTTCCAAACTGACCTACAGATTCAACTCAATCCTTTATCAAGAACCCAGCTGGTTTTGTTGCAGAATTTGATAAGCTGATCCTAAAATTCATCTGTAACTTCAAAGGACCCAGAATAGCCAAAACGACCTTGCAAAGAAGAACAAATTTGGAGGATTCACATTTCCTAATTTCAAAACTTTCTGCAAAGCTATAATAATCAAGACAGTGTGATCAATGGAAGAGCACTGAAAGTCCAGAAATAAACTCTTACATTTATGGTCAACTGATTGTCAACAAGGGTGCCAAGACCATTCAATCAGGAAAGAATGGTGTTTTCAACAAACGGTGCTGGGACAACTGGATATCCATGTGCAAAAGGATAAAGTTGAAACCCTACCTCCCACCATATGCAAAAATTAACTAAAAATTGATCAAAGACTTAAATGTAAGAGCTAAAATATCTTCTCAACAAAAGTGTTGAGCACAGAATACGTAGATTTTACTAAGTAGAAACATCAGATTTCTAGACTTGCAGGAATTAGTTTCCAGCTCTCCAAAAATGTACATTCATTCACTTTGTTATCTTCAAGATACCTTTGTTAGACTAGCTGTTTGCAATCAGGTCCTTTGCACCTATAAATTCATTGTATAGGCTTATCCATGTTTAAAATGCCCATAACTTTTACTCGTCATGAAGGATTCTGGATGTCATCAAAACTTAACCCTTTTTTTCTCAAGAAAAGTGTTCTCGGGGAAAAAAAGTACAGAGGTGACTTGAAATTGTGAAATCAAAATTGGATTCCAAATAAGTTAGAGTTTTCATAAGAAATTGAGGAAGCACTGTTTAATTTGACTGCCCTTTACTGGGTGACATTTTATTTTGAGTTCTAAAGCCATCTGATTTCCAAAATTTACATTGGCACTGTCTACTGAATATGCAGAACGATGAGCAAAGTTGATAAGATAGCAACAATCTTTAGTTTTATATTTTTTGCAGCTTCACTATGATCTTAAAAGAAATCAAGAAGATGATTTGAAATTCTCCTTTTTAAATCAAAGTATCTAAAAGCTAGGAGGAACATTTTTCAGTTGCCATGATTTGACACATCATTTGATTTACTGTAGAAAGCATGATTCTTGGTAAGATCTGACAAAATCAACTCCATGCTGCTAGGGGCCAACCCATCTTGTACCAAAATTTCCCCTTTTGTTCACCCACAGGACATTTTAGTTGCTATCTTGGAATGAGGAAACGTGACTTTATTCAAAGAGCAATGAAGAGAAAGATAGAATAATGCATGTTTGTTGGTATGGTGTATCTAGGGTAAATCAGTGGCCACCAATTTCAGCTGAACATTAATGTCTTTCTGGAAGACCCAAAGCATCTAATTGATTTATAAGCACTTATCTGTCTTATACTTCACTTGTGATATTCAATCTCCATATATGCTTACACATCCTGTTCTCTGCCACGCCCAGTCCCAAATTCTTTTCAGTTTATTGCGCAGTTATGTTCTGTTTTGGTTGTTCACCTCCCTAAGCCAGTTGTATGTGCCCTTCTATCTGTCATCAAAATAACATAGTCATTTATTTAGTTTTCTTTTTGGGTGATTTCTGGGTCAAGCTGGAGTTGGTATTGTGATTGTATTCATTTTCTTTATCTGACCACTCAGAGCACAATGCTCATCATGTTAAAAATTAAAGTACCACTATCTCCATACAAATTGCAACAGTTAATCCACAGGCAAAGTCAAAGACAGAATGTTACAAATCATGACTGAAATACATGTAAATTACAAACAAAGTTGCATTCCTCTGAGTGATACAACAATGAATGATGGGCTATTGTGAACAGCGGATCATGGTTGCCAACATCAGTGGTCAGGGTTAAAGACAGCAACGGTGACTACGGATAGATAATCGATGCCATTGGACACTGAAAATAGCACTGCTTTCAGCCCCTGCTTTCGGAGCCACAGTATGGGTTTGGTACCTTTCCCTCAAACATGAGCAACCATTGCTGAAAATTGATTTTTTGCATACTGGGGAAGAGTTTCCTGGGATGCAGGACTTTCAGTGCTAAAACTGGGACAGTACCAAGGAAATCAGGATAATTGGTCCCCCTATTATGTCTTTGGTAGCCTTCCAGAACACTGGAAGGGCTGTTTCTGTCAGTTTTGTCCAGCTTTTTTTTTTTTTTTTGCGGTACGCGGGCCTCTCACTGCCGTGGCCTCTCCTGTTGCGGAGCACAGGCTCTGGACGCGCAGGCTCAGCGGCCATGGCTCACGGGCTCAGCTGCTCCGCGGCAAGTGGGATCTTCCCGGACCGGGGCACGAACCCGTGTCCCCTGCATCGGCAGGCGGACTCTCAACCGCTGCGTCACCAGGCAAGCCCCTGTCCAGCTTTATAGTTGCTTTTGGGGGGAGAAGATGTGTTAACTTTCTTAATTTATCATGCTGGAAATAAATCTCTCATACTATGTATACTACATATTATTTTTAGTGTGCCTCTCTTTTACTAAACTGTAAACTCCATGACAATGGGGATTTTTGCTTGTTTTGACCACTGCTGTATCTCTGGTGCTTCGCACATCATTCGTAGGCACTCAATAAATTTTTTTTTTCTTTTTTTCAATAAATATTTTTTGATGAATAAATGAATTAATGACACCTGCAGGAGTGCTGGAGATTAAATTGGAAGAGGGAAAATTAAATCAGATAGCCAAGTCAGTAAACTGGTAGAGTGGTCCAGGTAGGAGATGGTAGAGACAGTGGAGATAATGAATAGTAGGCTGATTTTAGAGATAATTAGGAGTCAAAATTGCCACGATTACTGATAGAGTACAGATGAGTGGGGGGAGTGAAATAGAGGGTGGTGTCAAGGATGACTCCTTGATCTATGGCCTAAAGAACTGGGTGGATAGAGGTGCCAGTCAGTGAGTTAGCAAACAGTGGACCAGGTTTATAGGGAGAAGATCACCAGTTCTGTTTCAGACATACTGAGTTTGAGATGCTTTTGAGGTGACTAAGAAATTTCAAATAGGCAGTTGGATATATGGCCCTAGAATTCAGAGGAGAAATGTTGACTAGAGAGCTAAATGAATGTTTTGTCAGTCCCAGTGGGTGGTAAATAAAGTGGTGGGTGTGAATGATTACCAAGGAAGAGAGAGAACAGGGTCTAAGATCAAGCTGCAATTGTACTCTGCATGTGCTTAAGTTTTTCCTTGGATTAAAGAAAGGAAATCACTTGATTATCAACTGGAGCCTAAGTTAGGATTTCAAATCATAAACGTTTTAATGATTTTGCAATGCAACAATTAGAAGCAGTTTCCAGGTTTTCTCCTACTTTTCTTTTAGGTCCCATTTTTAGAGACGAGGCATGTTCATGGCATACTTGGTATCCATTGGTTGTGCTTTTTTTAAATTTTGGTGAAGGTTGTGACTTTAAGTATTTCTCATGTCCTCTTGTGTTTTCAGCACTGTGCTAGGTGCTACGGAGAATATAAGAGATACCTACCTTGTTGACTCCTGAGGAGTCTTCTAACTATTGGTAGGAAGAATTGCATATTAAAATTGGAAGAGATCTTAAAGATAATCTAGTCTGATTTCATCATGTTTTTTAGAACCTGAAAGTGTGTCCCAGAAAGATGAAGTGACATTTCAAGTTCAACATGAAGCGATAGAGATCTGATTAGAAGCCAGGGCTCCTGATTTCTGTCTAATCAAGTTCACTACTGTTTTTCACTAAATCACTCATTCATTTAACAAACACCGAGTGTCTAAATGTTCTAGGCACTTGTGGTAAATTATGCTACTTTTTCTTTTTTCTCCCGCTGTGGAGCACAGGCTCCAGACGCGCAGGCCCAACGCTCACGGGCCCAGCCGCTCCGCGGCATGTGGGATCTTCCCGGACCGGGGCACGAACCCGTGTCCCCTGCATCGGCAGGCAGACTCTCAACCACTGCGCCACCAGGGAAGCCCTATGCTACTTTTTCATTAGCATTCACGTCTGGTGATTAATAGTAGCATCCATGATACCCTGGGCATTCAATAAGCAGACTTGATGGACAACTGGGTGTGGCTTATAGCTAGATCATCCACTTTCCATTTATAGCCATTTCTTCTCTTAATGCCCGAGGGAAGAGGAAGTAAGTGGTAGATTAACATATGAAGCAATTAGAGAATAACATAGTGTATACAGTGTGTAATTAATTGCTAAATTGCATTAAATGATTCTAAGTGCAACAGAGAGTTGTAGGAGCCAAGGCCCAGAATACAAGACAGCAGTCTCAGACAGGAAAACGTCTCCCAACAGCAGTAACCACTGGCTCCCTGGCATGTTCCTGGCATGTCCAACATTTATGGGACAAGCACTATGCTAGGTGCGAAAGGGTAGAAAAAGGATTAGGACATGGTCTCTCCTCCCAAAGAGCTCACTGTCTAGTGGGAAAGACAGAAGTACATATAATTTCAATATAATGTGGTAAATGATGAGATCGAGGTCTGGCCAGGATGCTATGGGAGCAGAGGAGGGGAGCTTCACCCAATCAAAGGGTAATTAAAGCTTCTAGGAAGTGAAGGGCTGACACCTGAACCAGGTTTTAAAGGCTGCTAGGTCCTAGCAAGTCGAAGAAAGCTGTCAGAGGAGTTGTAGGAAGCAAGAACAGCAGAAATAAAGAAACAAAGGCCTTTTGTCTCCCTATTCCACTTATCGGAAAACCTGGAGACAGCTATAGCTACTCTTAAGTAGAACACTCCATATGGCTGCCCATAAAGCTAGCTCTTGTAGCTAATGGTTATTGAGCTCTGTGGGCCAGGAACTGTGCCAGCTGCTGCATGTGGATTATCTCAAGCAATCCTCAAAAAAAAAAATCCTTGAGACAGGTACTTCTGTCATCCTCAGTTTACAGACGAGGAAACTAAGGCTGAAGTAACTGAGAAGTTAACTTGAAACTCGGATTTTTGTCCAGGCCATTTGGTTTTTGTCTCCTGGCACAGACTATATCTCATTGTGAATATTAGCTCCCCACAAATCTTATTCATATATAATTCCTCTAGTTTTTAGACTTATTATTATAATATGTGAGATTAGTGTAGACTTGTCTGATCATGTTATTTAACCAACAGCAAAAATAGGGCCAAGGAACAAAGATGCTCAAGATTACCTGGGACCCAATGGCAAAGCCAATTATAAGGATGTGACCTCACATGTCCTCACTAACAACTATGTCTAAGAATGATATTTATCAGAATGAAGTCTCTTGGGCACTCAGATGAAACTGATGACATGCCCAAGTGAAAAGGTTTTTTTTTTTCTTGTTTTCAGCTTGAAGGCTATAGGTCAGTGGTTCTCAAACTTTCGTGTCTATAACAGTCTTACCTGGGGAGCTTGCTAAAAATATAGTTGCTGGGCCCCATTTCATATCTATGCCAGAATTACTGGGGTGGGGGGCTTGGGCTGCTGTATTATTAACAAACTCTTGAGATGATGTCATTCCATTCCAATTCCACTTCTCCCTGTTCTTCATTACAGTCTCTTTCCCATTCTCCATTTTCTACTCTCTTTTCCATTGTCCATTCTCCACACCCAGCTTCAAATTGCTAAACTAGGGAAAGACATCAACACAAAGTCTCCCGAGGTCCCCATCTCCTCACTTAGGTACAAGGGTAGCTCCGTAGGGTGGCCAACAACAACAAAAACTAAGTAGAGGGACTTCCCTGGTGGCTCAGTGGTTAAGAATCTGCCTGCCAATGCAGGGGACACGGGTTCAAGCCCTGGTCCGGCAAGATCCCACATGCCGCAGAACAACTAATCCCATGCGCCACAACTACTGAGCCTGTGCTCTAGACCCCGCGAGCCACAGCTACTGAGCCCCTGTGCTGCAACTATTGAAGCCCACACGCCTAGAGCCCATGCTTTCACAACAAGAGAAGCCACCGTAATGAGAAGCCTGCGCACTGCATTGAAGAGTAGCCCCCGCTCGCTGCAACTAGAGAAAACCTGCGCACAGCAACCAAGACGCAATGCAGCCTAAAATAAAATAAATTAATTTTTTAAAAAACTTAGAAAAAACAACCTAAGTAGAAGAGCATAGGCACCAAATGCTGGTAGCCTACATTAGCAGGAAGACCAAACAGATGATATGGCAGTTAAGGGATACAAAGAATAATAATAATTGTCCTTCATATTTATTGGGGCAAGAACTTTAATGTACATCATTATCTGTCCTTGTGCTCCATAACAGCTTTGCAAGTAACAGTAATCTCATTTGACTGATGTATAAACAAAGGCTCAGAGAAGTCAAATGAATAACCCGAGGTAACTGCTAGTTAGTGACAGGCCAGCAATTCAAACCCAGGTCTTCTGACTCTTATGCAGCATCTCACACAAATATATAGCATTCTATCGTTTTTCACAGAAACATTTAATATACTTAATCCATCAACTTTAAAAATAAAGAATAAAAAATATAAAATGTATCCAACATACAAAACACAAGTAGACTTCAGTTCCATGTAAGTGACATTTGCTTCCTTCTGAACCAATCGTGCAAAAGTTGTCATAATTTTACAGTGGTTTATGTGATTAATTGATTAAGGTCTTTCTCCCCCACTACACCCAAATGGACCATGTCCATATTTATCTAACACATAGTAGGTGATCAATAGGTACTTAATGAATGAATGCATAATCCACTGGTGTTGATTACAGCTAGAAGGGAGTGAATTTAGGCACTACGTGAATTTAGCCTTTTTGGTTAGGCAGGAGCAGAAATGTTAGCGGTATCTTACACAAAAACACTGAAGATGGGGAAAAAATTACTTTTTAGTTGCTGGATAGGATGAACTTGCTTGTACTAGACATAGTGATTTGAGCTCAAGGACAGGGCTAATCTAACCAGAGCAGATGCAGTTGCTAAATGGTTGTTTACAGGGTAGTGAAAGTCAAGAGACTGTATCAATTCTACAAAAAAAGAATGAGGGAAGTTTCTTAATGTGTGGTCCTCAACAGATTGGCATCAGACTATCTGGGCAGTTTAAGAAGGCAGATTCCTGGACCCAAACCTTCAGAATCCTCCGGGGTGGTGCCAAAGAATCTGCATTTTTAACAAACTTCCAAAGTTTAAGACTGGCTGGACTGGAAGGGGGTGGGGGTCTAGGACTCTGTCTAGGGAGAAGCCTGCATTTAAAAAGAGAAGAAGAGAAACCTACAAAAGAGACTGAAATAGCAGCCAGGGAGCCAGAGTCAGAGTCCATGTTACAAGACAAGGAAGGTGAAAGTTTCAGAACAAGTAAATGGCCTAAAGTGTCAAACGTAACAGAGACGTCAAGAATGAAGACGGAGAAAAGTTGTGAAGATGGATCTGGACCTGTCTTTTAAGACCCAACTCAAAACATTTCCTCCCCAGGGATGTATTTCCTGCTCCACTGGACAGAGTCCACCAAACTTTGCCGTATGTAATTCTATTATAGCATTTCACCTATTGCACTGAAATTCTGTTTTTCTTTCTTATTAGAAATACCTGTTTTTCTTTCTCATTAGACTGAGAATTCCTTGAAGGCAGGAGCCGTGTCTTACTCCTTTTCAAATGTCCAATGTCTGGCATAATACCTGGCATACAGAAAATATCTGCAAATGTCTGCCGAATGAGTGATGGGAGAGCAATGGGAGGGAAAGAACACAGTCTGGCAGTGAAGGTAGAGTCTAGCACTGAAGGTAAATGAGAGCAGGGCAATTGATGCTGCTGGAGCAGAAAATAAGTAGGGAATCAGTTCCTCCAGAGTACAGAAAAGATGTGATTAAAGCCACAGCTTTAGCTTTAAAAAGCAGAAAGGACAATTCTCTCTCTGAATCTTGAAGGAAGCCAGAGAGGATGGGTGTACAAGATAAAGTAGCTTAGCTCAGATGGCCCTACTCTAAATAAGTCAGGAAGTTAAAGACTTTGCTGAGAGTGAGGTACAAAAAAAAGCAGGATCTAGGGCCTGAAGCAAAAAGTGAAAGGAAAAGGAAGAGTGTTGGTGGAAGTGTGCTGGTGAATCAATAAGAGATGAAGAGATCCAATGCTCTATCCTCAGGCATTGTTAAGAGCACGTTATCACAATCTGACTCCTTTCTGTAGCCCTTGAAATAACAGGCTGCATGTATCAGTCATGCTAACTGGAACTGGCTACCAGACCTGGGACCTGAAACTAACTGGAGTCACTGATCTCTTCCTCTCCTGAACTCTCCCTGCACTTCCTTTCCACCGCAAATGCACGTGCTGCAGTCCATCCTCTATAGTAGCTATTTGTCTTTTCCTTGTTAGACTGTAAATAGTTGAGGGCAAAGGCTGTGTCTTATTCACTGTTGCATTGTACCTTAGCATAGTGCTTTGTACATAATAGAGGATGTCTGTACCAGGCACACACCTAATATAGCATTTATCACATCATACTGTGTTTGTTTGCTTGTCTGTCTCCCTTTTTAGACCATGAGCTCAAGGTCAGGGATTGAGTTGATCTATGTCTCTCTTGTGTTTGGAACTTAGCAGCTGTGCAGATGTTTATTCAATCAAATTTTGTTAGAAGGAATGCATGGATGAGAGAATGAATAAAAGAGAGTAAAATATGGGGATTTGTGAAGAAATCTAAAAAGATGACATACTGCACAGGCACTAAATTTTGTCAATTACACAATCTTCAGTCTCATCCTGACATCAGTAAGTGTGTAAAGTTGGTGGAAAATGATGCTGGGCCTGGGGGGAGGACCTGTTTTCAAACACACTGTGAATATTTGGAATACACATTCTGGATCTTCTTATGTAAATTTCCAGCCACTCCCTTTCAAGGGTACAGGGCCTGGGTGAAAGGGCTAAGGGTGCTGCTTTATCCACCCTTATTAGGTACCTGTTCGTATGGGATACAAGGTTACATCAAACATGGTTACTGTTCCCTTGAGGATTACAATTTAATGTTGTCATTGCAGTGAAAAATAAAAAGAATGATGAAGCAGCATAGAAACAGCAGTGGATCAAAACAATGAAAATCCACTGCTTTCCCCCGCCCCCCTTTTTTTTTTACAGGAAAAATAGCTACTTGAAGGGCATCTTTAAAATTTCATTGGTTTGTTAGGAACTTCTTTTCTTTTCTTTTAAACCACTGGCTAGCAGTCTGTGAGCCCAGTAGAAAATAACAAAAGCTGACCCTTACATAGGGCATACTATGTGCCCAAGCGTTATTCTATGTGATTTACATATATTAACTCATTTCTCTTAACAATCCTATGAGATGGACACCACTGTGATCTCCATTTTGGATGTGCTGAAACTGAGGGACAGAGGTAATGCAACGTGCTCAAGGTCATAGAGCTAGAAGTGGGGGAGCTGAGATTCAAACCCACACAATCTGGCTTCATACATCAGAGGAAAGCGCTCAGTTTAGGTGTCAGGTTTACTTGTGTGAAATATGAAGAAAATCACTTATCTTTTCTGATTATGAAAAATCTCAGAATTTATACAGGGCCTGTTATACGCCAGGGACGCTAATACACGGTTTACTGGCATTATCTCATTTCTTCCTCACAATAAACCCGTGAGATACTATTTTTATCCCCATTTTAAAGACACAAATTTAAGGCACGGAGATGAAAAATTATTCGCCCAAAGATTGAAATCCAGGCAGACTGACTCCACTACGAGCTTCTCAGTCTTTCCTGGCAGTAAAACGAGAGAACGGGGGACCTCAAAGGGATGCCACGAGAGTACAATGAAATAATGGATATGAAAAGGCCTCGGTGAACAAGTGCAAGGGATAAGGCCTACCCACTTGAATCACTGTTGAAAACTGGTTACCCGGGGCCTCTGGCCAACGGTTTCTAGTCCCAACCCAGCCCCTTCTCCGCCCAACCCACAGCGATATCTTTGAATCTCTTTCTCTATCTCCTCGGATCCTGCCCCCAAACACTTGGCTGAGCGGCGGACCGGAGAATAGAAGGTACGCGCGCGAGCAGAAGGCGGGGCCTGCCGCCCCGATCCGTACCGGGGGTGGCTTCTGCACATGCGTTGTGGCTCTACGGCTTCAGCTGCCTCCTCGCTGCAGCCAATCAGGGCCCGCGGCGCGTTCGAGACGTATTAACGCTATGTGAGTCGTTGCGTGCGAGGGGGGCGACGTAAGGGCGCTCCGCGAGCCCGTCTGTTCTCGAATGAAAGGAAACAACCTCCGGCGACAGAACCCCGCTCCCAGGCGCTGCCGGAGAACCAAGACCGAGTTCTTTCTCTTTCCCCTCATTGGCGCTTCTCCCCTGCCGTTCGCCTCTGGGCCCCGCCGGTGAGTCCCCACGGTACCTTGGGGCCCCCCATTCTCTGCCCGGCGGGAGAAGACAAGGAGGATGGCGGTGGCCAGGCCGCCGCCCCTGCCCGTTGTTAAGGGGGACTCTTGGTGGTCTCGCTTTATTGTCAGGGACCCCAGAAGCGCCGCTCATTGAAGGCGCTTGGCAGAGAGGCTGCTGAGAAAAGTGCTTCGGAGGAGCCAAGGGAGAGGTTAGGCTTAAGCCTAGACTTCGGGGGAGGGGGCGCAACATTTAAGGAGGACAAAATACCGGGAATTTTTAGCCTTTGCCATCGCTTAGGACATATTTGGGAAGGAGGGAGACTCCCAGTTTGGGAAGAGTGAGAGGAAGAATTGTTAGGATGGCAAGAAGGGTAACCTTACGGAATGAGGAAAAACTCCGGGGTGGGGGGAATTAGGGGTGAAACTGAGATAGGAAACGAAGACTATTAGAGGACGAACTCCTGGCGGGAGGAGGGTTAAAGAAAGTGGTAGGGTGATATTTTCCTGGATCCAGGAGGATTGGAAAAGGACAATTAGGGGACCCTGACTTTACGACCGAAAGGAACCTGCTAAAGTGCTTTATTGGAAGATAGTTTTGCGAGTTTATCTAGCGCTTGATTAGAGGGAGATCTTGGAGTCTAGTGTGTATTGAGGAATAAATAACGGAGAGGCTCCGGTACGTTATGTGTACCATCCTTTATTATATGGACGAGCAGCACGGCATTCTTTTGAAATTTCTTCGTTTCGATATTCTGCGTGGAAGTTGAAAAATCCTTTAATTTCGAAAAACCTTTTCTTTTTATCGGCTTACTACGTAATATCAGGTCTTATTCATACAGTTCAAATTCTTTCTCTACCCTTGGGTTTGAAACAACTGGAAAATTCCTTTAGTTTCCTTTTGAATAACCGCAAAAAGCAGTGCGAAGCATGTAATAATATCGTGCAACCAAATTCAGGTGCCCTTCCGGTTCATCTCTTATTCGTTTATTTCTCTCCAGTGTAACTTTCCTGACAGAAATACTGCTTCTTGGATCGTTTATATATTTTGATCTGTATATTTCAACTTCCTTGCGTGTGGAATTGTTTGATCTTCCGGAACTGCAGTTTTTGTTTTGTTTTGTTTTTCCGTGAAAATGGTCTTTCAGATATCAGACACTGAGTGAGCTCTCGAGTTGGTTCTTGAATGCTCTCCTTGATGTTTCAGGTTATTTCCACCTTGGTGCTTTAAAGCATCTTGGAAAATCTGAAATGCACTGATTGCTTCAGCCTAACTAATCGGGTTTTTATATTTTTTCGGACATGTAAATTATGTTTCTCACGCTGTTATCTTTGCCTCTTTATTTCTGCTTTATAACATTATCCATAATGCTATGTTTCTTTTAAGGAAAAGGTTTCATTGTTGGGTGGAAGCATCAAAGTTTGATCTCCGCATGCCCTGAAAAACCTTTTAGACTAAAATTAAAATGCCATATACTGTATGGATCATTATGAACCCCTTAATATTGGTCCTTGGAATGCCCTTATTCTCCTCAAGTAGAGACCACAAATGTGACAGCATTAGATAAAAATCTGCATTTTTATGATGAAGACATTTTTACTAGGAGTCATTGTTTCCATGATGTTCTCCACTTCATGTTTTACAAGGAGGCTGTAAAAAAAATTAGCAAGATATGCACAGATGCATTATTTGAATTTTAGTGGAAAAATCCATTTACTCATTGCACGTTGGGGAAAGTTTTTAATTGGTTTGGTGCACTTTTATGTGCGTTTCTGTTCACTTTACAAATTATATTTAAACTGATTACAGGAAAAATACACTAGAGTATTTTTGAATGCAAAATAAAGTGTACCTTTTTTTCTCTTTTAGATTTTGGGGTCTTTGATACCTAGAAAAGTAGGTTCTCAAAATTAGGATGAGAAATTTACCTGTTTATAAATGGAAAGAGGCAGGATTCAATATGGGTAGAATTTTGGGGACACCATTTTCAGAATTAATTTTAAGAATAAAAAGTGATGTTCTAATCTAGGAATTTACTTTGTCTTAAGCTGTTTTTATAGCTTATGCTAAGGTTGTACAGAAATTACACATTAAGACGTCTGTATAGATTGGATTCATAATGTGCCATCCTTTCAGCTGGCCAAGGATGACCAGGAGAAATGCTGAATACATTACAGTGCTTTCAGAGTGCTTACTGTTCATTGCACAGTAGTAAAGAAAGCTAATTTAGAACTCAAGTAGCAAATTCTGGAGCTATTTATGAATTTTGATGTTTTGCATATTTAATTCTAAAGATGTTGGCAGCTACATTCTTGATAAAGCAACTGAACACATATTTGCCTGAGCAAATGCAAACACACTTCCCCTTTTGTTTCTTTTGTTTCTCTGTTATGTTCTTTTTTTTTTTCTTTAATCCTAAAAGTATTTGCTGCCTGTTTTCAATCAGTTTCACGGTTTATAGCCAGTGCTATGAATACAGTACTGTTGTAAAGTATCCGATGCCATTTGGAAGAGTGAAGTATTTAAAATTGTAAATAGCCTTAAGAGTTTGTTAAACCCATCAATGCAGAGACTGTCAGGGCCTTTGAAGTTTCATTAAAGAGAAAAACCTAGATGTAAATTGCTGAGAAGACCTGTTTCTTTGTGACTTCGTGTTCAGTTTTAAGTATTTGCATTGTTACATTGTAAAGCACTGAATGGTTTGCAGCTACCACCTTGCTGGCTTCCAACTGCTCCTGTTCTTGTTGGTGAGCAAGTGCTTCTCAGAAAGAAACAGTGTAGTGTTAGTGAGTCCATTTTTTCAACATATTTTGAAAATGTTCAAATGTATGGAGGAATGGAAAGAATTTAGTAAATGTTAACACAAAAATTTGAGATTTTATTGACTGTAATGTGTGTTGTGGTAACCTGGGTCCTGAACTGCTTAGTTATGTTGATTTGGGAAACCTCCACAATTCAAATAACTGATTCTACATTTGTTTATAGTCTTCTGAAGAATCCATGTTGAGATTGATGATCTAAATCTGAAACCTTCCATGTTAGAGCTTTTCTTCCCTTTTTTTGTTTGACTATACTACCTATAGTTATAATTTGACTAAATTTAAGGCTCATTCAGAAAAATTTTCCTTTCTTTATACAGTATTACTAATTAAGGTATGAAAGTTACTACATTTAGAACACGACTGTCAGTTTGTAACTTTAATAAGCATATTTTTGGAGTAACTCTCAGAGTCAGGTAATACAGTTGTTTTTATAAATGATTGGTTCCTAAAGTCTGCGTTTTTGAATAGACTGGTGTAAAGCTGAATGTTTTCCTTACTTGCAAAAGGAATACAATAGCAAAAACTAATAAAGATGTATACATGGTTTTTTTAAACTTGAAAATAATTCAACTTTTAAAAATAAGTGTTCCAAAGTCATGGTTATGTAAATTCATTTCTCATTTGTTGGATTATCAATATGTGAGCTTTAAGGAGTTGTGCAGTTATAGAATTCTGTTCACCCTGGATATTGTGTAGTTCTCTTATTAGTTTTTGCTCTGCTCTTAGATGTATAATTCTTTGTCTCCTTGAAGGGGCACCTAGCTAGCTATACATGAAAAATGTTTTTCATTAATTATGTCAGCAGATGACTATTTTAATATCATACACTGTTCGTGTTTTATGTATCCATGCAGAAATAGTTCTAATTATTTCACATGTCCCTTAATTTGAGAGCAGTTTGATTTTTCTCAGTACTTCATTAACTTATCTTTATGCATATGCTGTACATTTTTTAAAATTACAGAGGTTTGAATATTAATTTGTCTATACTAAATAGCTATTTTTAAATGCATATATTAAGACCTAGGTCAAATATTAAGCAATTTATATTACTGTGTAAACTGATTTTTAAAACAAAATTAACCATTTTGTTGCCCTTCTTATTCTCTGTAGCATTTCTTGAGACATAAAGTGGCATTCTAAAGGCAATTTAAAAATCATGTCAAGCTCAGTTGAACAGAAAAAAGGGCCTACAAGACAGCGCAAATGTGGCTTTTGTAAGTCAAATAGAGACAAGGAATGTGGACAGTTACTAATATCTGAAAACCAGAAGGTGGCAGCACACCATAAGTGCATGGTAAGTATGCCCGCAGCAACCAAGAGATCTGAAACCATGAGAATCTTAATAATGAATATTCCTGATTACTAAACAAAACAAAACAGCAAAACCAGTTAAACTTCTAAGAAATGGTTTCTCCCTAATGCTATGCCATTTTTACTTGAATATTTCCTTTTAAATTTAGCATCTTATTCACTGTTTCACTGTAATTTCTTTATATATGAACCTTAATTTTTTTTAAATGTAATTTATAGCTCTTTTCATCTGCTTTGGTATCATCACACTCTGATAACGAAAGTCTTGGTGGATTTTCTATTGAAGATGTCCAAAAGGAAATTAAAAGAGGCACGAAGCTGGTAAGTTGGTATTTCTGCCTCTTGAGAATAAAACTTACTTTAAGCTCATTAAGGAGGAAATTGCTTATTTTAGAGTGTATCATGTTATTAACTGAGTGTAATTTTTTAAATTGCAGTCTTATTTTTTTCCCCAAATCAGCAAATTGCAAGGCTAGGTTTAACTTATTTGTCAATCAGTGAAAAAGGAGTGAATCAATATGTATATTCATTTTTTTTCTTTTCAAAAAGAATTAAAATCTTCTTGGAGGCCATGTTGACTTACAAAACAAGCAGTTTGCTTAATTTGAATATTTCATGTATTAAAGTCTTCATTCACGTATATTTTGATAATTAAAATTCTGAAATGTTTTCATTTTCCATTAATAAAGTAATTGTGATCATTACAAATGAAGATGACAGAACCCTTTCAACAGGAAAATGTTAGTAGTTGCTGCACAACGTATTTTACCATGGTTCAGCTATACAACACAGCATTTCTGACTTTGGATAACTTTTGGTGAATCTTACAGTTTTTCTGAAGCTGTGCTGAGTGTAATGTTCCTACAGTTGTCTTCACTACCAAGTAACCAGTTTGGCAAGATACTGTATTGCTCTTTTGGAGAGGTAGTGTCGTCTCTGTTGCTATTTAATACATTATGGTTTACATTGAGACAGTGTCTTCTCATTTGGTTATTTTTCTCCTCTGAGCTCTTTATTGAAATTACATCTGTAAATGTACCTTCAGTAGCTCCACTATCAAGTGTTTCATTATTTTAAAGATGGGTTTGGCAGAACATATATCTATGTTCCTAGGCACTAAGTAATCTCATATTTCGTAAAGAATCTAATGGGAAAGGGGGGGCTATCTTTTTTTTTTTTTTTTTGCGGTACGTGGGCCTCTCACTGTTGTGGCCTCTCCCATTGCGGAGCACAGGCTCCGGACACGCAAGCTCAGCGGCCATGGCTCATGGGCCCAGCCGCTCCGCGGCATGTGGGATCTTCCCGGACCGGGGCACAAACCCGTGTCCCCTGCATCGGCAGGCGGACTCTCAACCACTGCGCCACCAGGGAAGCCCGGGGGCTATCATTTTGATGTCAGGAATAATCTATTTTGAAAAGTAGTCAGTTTTCTAGTATTAGTTGAAAAAAAAAGAGAAAAGCAATACGAAGATGTTCAAAGATAACATTTGAGATTTGTTTTAAGGATAAATAGTCTCAAACCCTAGAATCAGTATTGGCACAAATGGGAATTCAGAGGTCAGACAGTTTTTGTTGTAGTGAGACCTTAACTGTGAAAATGTTTATATTCCCCACCCTCAAAACTGTAGATAGCAATAGAATGCTGCATTTTTTTAAAAATGCGTTTTTTTTTTTAATTTGGTGGTTTTAGATTTCTTCATGTTACTGTGGCTTGCTGAGTTTTGAGAACCAGAGCAGTTATGTTTTTATTTCCTAGTCCTTAAAAACAACTTTGGGTACAAAGAAAGAATACTATTTACTTGAAGCTAGTTGTACTGTAACCCTTATCACCCCATTATTTATTCCTTGGCATTATGAATATTCCTGGAAAATGCATCTACATCCTGACTTGTTAGCATTTTTGTTATTTGACATGGCTGCTCTAGTCAGAACAGGAGCAGGTTTGGTCCCTGATGTTACTGTGTTATTAACAAATGCAGTGCCTAGTTTTATATGAAGCAGCAGCATTCATCTGGCAGTATTGCTGAATTCAATGGAGATTTAATTTATTTGTACCTGTTTGTGCAGAAAGCATCAGAACTTTGTACAGATTTCACTATTATAAATGGTTTTGATTAATTTTTAATGGTATGGTGTAGGGAGTTAATTTTTTTGCCCAAGTGTAGTGAGTTATAAATAACTAAGCTTGTTCCTTGATCTAGGGAGTAGAACAGTATTGGAGGTTAAGACCACAAGCTTTAGTAACTAACTAGCTGGGTGACCCTGGGCAAGTTGATTTACTTCTCTACACCATGTTTTCTTCGCCTGCCAAAAGGAGATAACGGTAGTACTTGCCTTCCAGGGATATTGTGAGAATCAAAAAAGAGACGATACAGGATTTAGCATGGTACCTGGTACATGGTTAAGACTTGATAAATGGTAGCCCCTGTTGTAGTTATTGTTCGTAAGTAATAATAAGATCCTGCTAATATTGTTGTAGGCTAATGAAAAGGATGCTGGGCTGGGAATTCATGAGGCCTGTTTTTAAATAACTGCCACTGACACATTATATAACTTAGGACAAGTCACCAACAGTAAACGGATAATGCTGTATCACTGCTTACTAAACAGTGATGTTGCATAACTAAAGAGTGCTATAAGAGATATAAAGAGTTACCTTAGGAAAGGTGTGGGTTTTTTCTTTTTTCTTTTCTTTTTTGGCTGTGCCGCATGACTCGTGGGATCTTAGTTCCCCGACCAGGGATTGAACCTGCGCCCTTGGCAGTGAAAGCATGGAGTTTTAGCTAGTGGACCACCAGGGAATTCCCTTAGGAAAGGTGTTTTGTAGCCATTTTGAGGCTGTGGGCATCCAGCATTGAGGAATAGTGGCAGAAGGAGAGAACTTTTGAGCCAGGTATATAATTTTGCTCCCTTTCCTTCTCTTAAAATGTCAGAATTTAAATAATTTACATAGGGGCTAGGACTGGAGTAGCATTTGTATGTTTAATTTTGAAATAATTTTTAAGTCACCTTTTAACCTTTAGTTTTGTTCCTTCCATTACATCATTTTTACGTGAAATACTATCAAGTAACCAAAATTCCAGATTTTGGTTTTCTTATTTACTTTTCCCTTTGTAGATTTGTCTAAGCAATAAAAGGGCCATAAATCAAATAGAAAGGGAGAAAAAAAGTGAAGAGTTTCATGTAAGTAGGTAAGCTACGTGTAAACTAGATAATCAGTTTCCATAATTGACTTTTTAAGGCATTTTATCCTGTGAGTCTGCCCTGGCTCCTGTTCATCTAGATTTTAGGTGAAAAGTGGGTCATGAATTCCCGTTGAAAATAATGAAAAACAGGAGTGCTGGTCCATGGGTGCTTTTAAGACAGGTTCCAGTCTGTATCTCGTGCTGGCTCCAGAGATTCTCACTTGCCCCAAAGAAAAGTATAAAGAGAAGAGTCTGGGGTTTGAGGTGAAAGTATATAGGCGGCCAGATGGGTCAGAGTCTTGAGAGGATGGGAATTCACAGTAGAGCAGGAGGTATGGGTGGCAAGTGTGTTCTTGCTGCCATAGGCCATTTTCCAAGATTTTCATGTCAGCCAGAAGGATCAGGGAGGAAAGCCATTCCACACAAACATATTCATCTCTTTTACATCACCTTTAAGCACCAAGATGGACCAGGAGACATTTGCCAGCCTACTAAGGTTTTTATAATTTGAGACTCTGTTTTTGCAATTAAGACAGATTTTTTTTTTCCAGAATGGTTTCTAGTTCCTCTTGAATTCATATGTGGAGACACCACATCTGTACCATCTACGCTTATTCTCCAGCCATCTAGCCAAGAAATGCAAATTTCCAAGTAAGATTATGAGTTATCGTTGCCGTTTTCATTTGTTTAAGGAGACACTTGAGTATATTTGAAGAACATACTCTAGCTGGATGAAACTAGGTGGTGAGATCATTAAGAGTATCTACATCGGGGGAATTCCCTGGCAGTCCAGTGGTTAGGACTCGGCACTTTCACTGCTGGGACCAGGGTTCAATCCCTGGTCAGGGAACTAAGATCCCACCAAAAAAAAAAAAGGAAAAGAAAAGAAAAAGAGTATCCACATCAGATAGTTACTGTTAAAATTGGTACCTATGTCACATATATCACAGACTCTAGGAACAGAAGGAGTTGAGAGGCCATTTAGTTCACTTTCCTTCCCCTTAGGCAAGATTACCTAAAAGCCATGTAACATAGATTTTTTTGTCTATCTTATTTTAAATATATCAAGAAATTGTGATTCTACCCAAGCAACCTGAAACAGGACCAGTATTATATAACACTCTTCACAGTTGCGAAATTCATCCTCCTGTATAACTCAAGTATCTCACTTAAGTTAGAGTCATTTATTCTAGGTCTGCCTCTTTCCATTAAAGGAAATATTTGGTTTTTTCTATATTAAAAATGAAGAGTCCTTCATAAACTTGATGACTATCCTCAGGTCATTCCTAAACTTTCCCTTTTTCAAACTAAATTTTACTCACATGTCTTAAGAAGTCCTTTGAACATTTTTCCTGCTTTTTTCAGTAGCAGAAATAGCTAACATTTATTGAACACTTAATATGTGCTAGGAACTGGGCTAAGTACTTTAAATACATGAACCTTTTTAATCCTTACAGTCATATTGTGAGATAGGAAGGTATTCATTCTCACTTTACAGATTAGGAAACTGAGGCTCAGAGAAGTAACCTGACTATGGTCATATAGCTAGTAAGTGGCAGAGCTGGAATTTGAATCCAGGGCCAGTTAACTCCAAAGCCAGAACTCTTAATCTCCAAAGCCAGAACTCTTACTCTCTAGATTATACTAGACTGCCTTTTAAGCTACCTAACCAAAAATCACATTTTAAAAAATGTAATGATTAGAGCTTAGAAGTTTTCTAATAAAGATGGAAATAGTACTGAATTTAGGACATAATCAGACTCCTATTAATATATTCTGTTAATAGCATTGTTTTGGGGACAAAAATCCTACATACATACTATGTAAGAATATGCCAAGTCTCTATTGCCCTCAAGATACTTTTTGTAGCCTCTGAAAATAAAAAGACAAATTTTACATAGTGTTTAGTTTATTTACTCAGTACCAGTAGAGTGCTTGGCACCCCAAACAGGGTGTCTCATTTTGAGAGTTCATGATCTAGATATTGGGCATGCCATGAATCTGCATACATGACAATTTATAGATACACCTTTTTATTCTCTGCGGGAGGGATCTTGCCAATTTAGGTGGTTAAGACTACTTCCTAGAGATGGTAAGTTTAAAAAAAAAAAGGATGAGTCCATGAAATAGGTTAACTATAACAGAATGGGTCATTGAGACTGGCAGTAATGGATTAGAATTGAGAAAGGTGGGATGATTACAGGGTCTTCAAACATTAGACAGGAATTTCAACTTAGATAGGAGGGGTAAAGCAGGATTTTTCAGGAGACAGGTGATACACAGTAGTCATTGTGGAGGATGAAGTATAATAATGGCAGCATATTTGTCTGCTGTACATAGATGTCCTGCAGGCATCTTAAACTCAACCAGTATTTATCATCTCCCTACCCTGAAACCAGATTCTCTTTCTGAATCAGTTACCTTCAGTTCTTCCTTCTTCCACATCAGTCACATCGATTCTACTTCTGGGATGTCTCAGCCCTCTTGTCTTTCTTACTGCGACCCTTACTTACTGTATCCAGTCTTCCTCTTCCCATCCTTCCAACATACTGCTGGTATTTACTTGATCTCTACTTTTATAACCTAGTATCACTCACTTCCTGACTCCAAACCTTTACTTATTCCTTACTGCCTACAAAATAATATCTGCCCTTCAGAAGTCGTACCTTAACCCACTTTTTCCATTCCTAATGTCATCCCCTCTCCTCTCAGTTTCCCAAGTATCCTCTGCTTGTCCCCATATCTGTGCATGTACAGATGTTATTCATCTCCTAGCTGCCTCTCAGAACTTCTGTCTGTTTTTGAGTCTAACTCAACCTTCACCTCTGTCATAGAGTTTAACAGTATGCATTGTACTTGTTACACGTGCGCAAGCCATGCTTCTCCACTGTGTTGTGAACTCTGGGAGAGCAGACTGTATTTTCTTTGCCCAGCATAGGATTAAGTGGGGGAAATGCATGGAAAACACTTAGCATGATGCTTGGCGTATCATTTGTGCTCAGTTATACTCTAGTAAGTGGGCACTCATTAACTGTTGGCTGAATTTGAAGGAGGGAAGGGCTTCAATTGGATGATAGTGTGAAGCTTAAATAATGGGCTAGGTGTAAATTGACCACGGAAGTAATAGTATAAGCATAAAATTCCTGTGTTTTGGTTAATCAGTGTTTTAGTGTTGTTTGCAGCTCTAGCAGTTTGAAGGGGAAGGAGAGAAATCTAGAGGGAAAAATCAGGTTGGTTATTTGTTCAGGATGGTGGAGAGCTGTGTATGCCTCAAACAAGGGCGTTTTCATGTTTCTTCAACCTTCACTCTACCAGTAGGGTGTTAAATTTTTGTTGTTTTCCTCAGGCATTGTATTCGTCAAGGCCTCCATCTAGATTCTAGAAATCATCTGTCTGTCCATTTATCAGATACTTAATTGGGTGCCTACTTTGTACCAAGCACAATGCTAGACACTTTGTATGCAATCATGAATAAATGTACTTTAGCCTTAGAAGTATGAAAAGAATGCCACAGGGGAGCTGGGAGAGAGGACCATAATTAATTTTACCTGAGAAGTCAAAAGACTTCATAGAAAGTGACATTTGAAGTGTGTTCCACTGGGAAAATGATGCTGTAGAACTCAAAGGGGGAAGAGTTTCAAGGAGGAGGAAGTACTTTTGACAAGTATTAAATGAATATTAAATGCCAGTGCTATTTAAAGTAGAGTGTGTGTGGCTTATTTGGCATTCAGTAAGGGTAAAATGGAGCACCCAAAGTGTATAGAACGCAACCACTGCTTACTACATACAAAGAAGCAGAAGATGCCAGGTAATTAATGGTGCTACCAAATCCTTAGAGCACTGGTACTTAACCAACTATTAAACCAGAAAGGGGTGTGGGTGGGTTGCAGATAGGTATTTTCTGAAAAAGATTCCCAAGTGATTTTTGATGAACACTTTCCGTTACGGACCATTGCCTTAGGACAGGGGTTGGGACACTTTGTGTAAAGGATCAGATAATAAATATTTAAGGCTTTGCTAGCCATATTGTTTCAGTTGCGGTCACAGACTATACACAAAGAAGTGAACATGTCTGTGTGCCAGTAAAACTTTATTTATGAAAACAAGGTGATGGGCCGAATTGGGCTTGCAGGATCCTTGCCTTACAGTATTTTGGGGGAAAAACAGGTAAATTTTTTCCTGAAGATTTGTTCACTGGCTTCGTTGTCATCTGTGTAACTAAGTGTACATGCGTCATGAATGTATTTGTATAAATGTGAATTTTTTGAAAGCTCATTATGGCATGCAGATTAATTTAAATGTGCGCAGATACTTTACCTGTCGTTTATATAAAATGAACTTTGTTTTACTTTGGAGGTGATTAAGGAGAATGAATGTGAGGCCAAAGAGAAACTTCAGATCTAATGATGAAGAAAATCAGGTCTTTGACTATTACTGAATAAATTAATTTTTAAAAAATTCACAAATTTTTTTCCTTTGCCTTCATTGAATATTGATACTTCTTTGTAATTGAGAATACTGTAAATTTATGTCATTATATAATCACTTCTCGCTTATTTGTGCTAATGGAAGAGAACCCAAACCAGTAGTATAAAATAATCTATGTCTGGTTTTGGGGGGATGTCTTGGTACTTATTTGAGTATGGATTGTAGTTGGTGTTCTTCACAGATTAAGTATAGTAAGCAGCGTGGCACTTTAGAGTACCCTCAGCCTGAAAGACCTACATCTTAGAAGAGCTTAAACAAAAAGATCTGAGCTCAGAAAAACTCTGAATCTTTCAGATGAATAAAACAAACTTCAAAAGCTCCGATAAGATAATTTTATATTCCTCATAATGATGATTCATAAAGTTGGATGGAGTTGGAGTATGTGATATTGAGAGCTAGGTCAGGAGACTAGGTTAAGTAAGAGCTTGACAGGCTTACTTGCCCTCTGATTTCCAAGAGACTTCTGAAATTATTTATTCAGTAACTGCTTAGAATTATCTATTACTTCAGTAAAAAACAAGTGCTTTTCAGTAGCCCTGTTTTTTAGAAGCACTTGGAATTTAAGGTCCTAATCTATCAAATCACTTTTCAGTGACTTTGACAGCGTTCAGATTTCATTTTTGCTTTCTAGCTTTCTACTTAGACCTAATTATTTTATTATATAACCCTTATTAAGAATATTTTATTAAGTTTGTATTTTTTGAGACCTTCTTCAAAATGCTGTATATATATATTTTTTAATTGTAGCTGTAGGATAAACCAGAAACAGTTCTGAGTTCATGTTCCACCTTTCCGGGCAATGGTAATTTTTTTTTAGGGGTTTTTAACAAATCAAGTGGACAGCATCTGCGAACCAGATAATTCAGAGGTTACTCTGTTTTCTGACTGTGTTGGATATGTGAGGTATTACTCTATATCAAGTAATGAACCTGGAGTTAGGAGCATTTTTTAGGCAGCTCTGAAAACTTGCCCCAACCGCACTGTCCTCCATTCTAGTTTTAACCGGAGGTAGTGTTTTCTGTTATTAAAAATAACACAGAATAACAAACACCAGTGTAAGGTGAACTACTCTCACTTTATTTTTGTCTCGTTTCTCCTGTGAAAATATCCTAGGTACACTATTCCCAACTCCCAAGTGCTTTTTTTAAAAAGATTTTTTGACCTGGACCATTTTTAAAGTCTATTGAATTTGCTACAATATTGCTTCTGTTTTATGTTTTTGGCCCCGAGGCATGTGGGATCTTAGCTCCCCAACCGGGGATGGAATCCGCACCCTCTGCATTGGAAGGCGAAGTCTTAACCACTGGACCACCAGGGAAGTCCCTCTGATTTTTCTTTGTTTTGCTTTTGGTTTTTTTTCCTACAGACTTTTTTTTTTTGAAACCTCTTTCATTCTCTGTACATTTGTAGCAGTTTTCTTGCAGCAGGTATCTTGAGAGTAGTAAGTACTTGGCTGTGAGAATTTATATTTATACACTGGTGGTCAGTTACTGACATGCATAGTAGATATACAGCAGTTAAGCTGAGCAAGCTAAGACTTAGAGCTTTTCCCCAAGAGCCTTCTCTTTCTGCCTGTCCTAGAAGTTGGCAATCTCATTTGTTTTGCCTTGTCTCTGTCTGTGGTCTTAGTTGAGTTTTCCCTGAGCTTCCCCCATAGCAACTAAGAAAGCAGTATTTTTCCTTTTATTAACTTAAGACTTCTTCCTTTTGCAAAGTGAATTTCAGTCCTGGCCTATTTCAGTTGACTGAGGAGCAGGTATGTCCCAGCCTCTGTCTTCAGCGGGACTTTAGCTAAGTCATAGTCCTTTCAGTTCCGTTTGTCTCCTCTCATGCGTGACTTAGTTCCTCTTTCGTCTGTGGATCAGCTCCTTGAGACTCTGCTTGTGTGGCACAACTTAATCTTAACATAGTAAAGCTTCACAGACAGTAGAACCCTGGTTACCAGGGGCAGGAGGGGTGGGGGAAATGGGAGATGTTTGTCAAAAGGTACAAAGTTGCAGTTATGTAGGATAAATAAGTCTAGAGATCTCCTGTACAGCATGATGACCGTAGTTAATAATACCCTATGGTATCGTGGAAATTTGTTGAGAGTGGATTTCTGGTGCTTGTACCACATGCACTAAAAAAATGGCAATTATATGAAGAGATGGATATGTTAATTAGCTCAACTCTAGTAATCATTTCACTATGTATATGTATATTAAAACGTATACATCCTAAATATATATAATTTTTATTAACATTTTTTAAAAAGATAGTATGATACGTAAACATCTATAAGAGTCTCTTTTTCTAATCTTCCCATTTTGGAAGAAGTAATGGATTATTGAAATTTATTAGGTCTACTAGGTAGCAAACTGAATAGAGGAATAAAAGTAAAAGAAAAATCATTAACAACAAAGAAATTTTCACCTCTATTTAAAGAACTTGAAATCAGGGTATAGGCAGGATAAGCTGAGAATTGACATTTATACCTATATTGAAGACAGGAAGTTGGCCTTCAACAGAATATTTGATATGTGGGACAGACCTTTTTTCAGGGAAGAGGAAGTCCGCCACTGTCCTTGAGAAATGTGTTCCTGTCAGATTAACTTTGATTTGCCCACATGGAGAGCAACCTGGCTACAGTGCAAGCATGACACTCGTTCTGCTGAGGGCCCAGTAGGGCCTGTGACAGATTGGAGGGCAAATAAATGTTTTGTGTAAAGAGGAATACAGGATAACATCACTCAGGTCCAACCAACTGGTGCCTTGCTGTGTCGGGGGGGCCCGTTTTCCTATTATTCTACTTTTTTTTCAATAGAAGTCCTCTTTGTTTTATTTTCCATAATACTTTTTTTTAAAGAAAAGTATACTAGCCACCTATCTATTTTCTCAACTTCTTTAATTTTCTTTTTATCTCTTCTTGATTCTCTCTGCTCATTCTGTGTCCCTTCAATTGGATTGTTCGCAATTTCACCTTTCCAAATCAGACTTTTAAAATATTTTTAGATGTATTTTAAGATAATTATGTCAAGTCTGCAGGTATTAGAAACGTGAATGAGAAAAAGATATGCCATATGATATTAAAATCTTCAATAACAGAGTAACCTGAGTTTCTGTAGTTAACTGGTTATACTTTGGGCAGATTTGAATTTATAACCAGCCAAAACACGTTTTGATATATTTTGGGCATTTGGTTTCCTTCTCATTCTCGATAATTGAGTACTACATGGTAAGTCACAGTGTTTGTCTTCCAAAAAACTCGTTCTAGAAGCACTTGATGGATAAAGTCTATACATTTATAAAGATAAATTAGTCATACAAGGAAGTAAAATGGTAATAGCCAAAATGAATACTCTATCTTAAGTCCCATAGGCGTTCAAGTAAAAAGAATTATTTCAGGTGTTGCAATATAGTAGTGATGTCTTGAACACAGTAGTGTTCCCATTCTGTATTCATAGGTACGCAAGCAGATATACATTTTATATTTAGTTTTATTATGGACACTTTTTTGGTATTTTCTTAGTACTTTGCCAGAATTTCTTATACAAGCAGAAATACCTGCTTGTGTATGAATGCTGCATAAAATAGATCCTGTGAATTCTAATTAAGAAAAATTCCTACTCCTAGCCTTGAGAAGAATCTTCCACTCTCTGAAAACATTTTTATTGGGATATCTTCCTCTTTCTTTTCTTCCTTGAGATAAACTGACAAAAATGAGAATAAGCTTTTTCTCACTTAAAAAATTTTTATTTGTTCTGAGTTGCTGTAGTTAACTGGTTATACTTTGGGCAGATTTGAATTTATAACCAGCCAAAACACATTTTGATATATTTTGGGCATTTGGTTTCCTTCTTATTCTCAGTAAACTGAGAGATGGGTATTGAAATCATTTGCTAGAGTATTTCCAATGGTTTTTAAATAATTTTTTGTAATTTCCCCTTTGTAGAAAAATCAGAAAATATATGAAATGATGAAGAAGAAAACCAATCACACACAGTCACTCAGCATTTTGCTATGTTTACTTCCACCTATTTTCAGAGTATATGTTGTAAACATAATTAGCATACCTAACTCTGCATCCTGCTTTATTTTTTCACTTAATGTTATACATAAACCTTTTCCCATGCCATTAAAATGTTTTTGAAAAGAGTAAAGAACATTCCTACATATGGTTGTACCGTAATTTATTTAAACATTTTTCAG
Source organism: Aethalodelphis obliquidens (assembly GCF_003676395.1). Lineage (NCBI taxonomy): Eukaryota > Metazoa > Chordata > Mammalia > Artiodactyla > Delphinidae > Aethalodelphis > Aethalodelphis obliquidens. The sequence continues at coordinate 7,106,848 of NW_020838022.1, read as the reverse complement.
TGGTTGTTTTCCACAGGTGGTTTTACATTTTGGGCTATTCCAACTTTGCAGTGAAAATGATTGCATATAAATTGTTTAAGTATGATTTATTTTGTAGACTAGATTAATTCAAGGAAAATTACTGGATCAGAGAGTATAAACTTTTAATAAGTTCTAAGATAAATAAGGCAAGTTGCTGTCCAGAGAGTATACCAATTTCCAGCAGTATCTGAGAGTGCCCATCTCACTGTGTTTGCCAGTGCCGAGCCTCTACAGGATTTTTAACAGTACCTCTCCTTTTATTTTTGCTTGCTCATTGAACTCAATAATTTTTTTCAGAATGTACCCATGCAAACACATTTTTGATGTAATTTCAAAATGAGCTACTTGCAGTACAGTTCTTAATGAAGTAATGGTAATGTTCAGTTTATTAAGTTAAAAACCAAGTGACAGTATGTACAAAATTACATAGAAAAATACTTTCACGTAAGCATAGCAACACTGTAATGGTGTCTACACTTGGTGAGTATGAGTGATCTTTTAATTTTCGTTGTGCTCTTTCGTGTTTTCCACAATTTCTGTAAGTCTATGATTTTTTTGATTAGAAGTATAATTTACTAAAATAGTAGAACCTCATAAATAAGTTGTAGTACAAATGCTCCACCTCCTCAAGAATTTATAAGCCACCCAAAAGCATTTAACAGCTTTCCCTGCTTGATAATTTGGCACAGTGTTTCTTTTTACAGTATTGCTTTGAAGTTTCTATATTTATTTAAGGAAGTGGTGTATTTCTTTCGCATTAATAATGGGCACTGGCCATCATGTTTTCTGGGAAGTACCTGTATTGAGAATGTTTGTTTCTGACTTACATAGGAGTCTTTTTTAAATGATAGCTTGAATGAGAGGTTGAGTGTTTGACTTGCTTAGAGAAATGTAAGGCAATTTATTAGAATTTACATTAGCCTCTTGGTACACTAAAATTGCTTAGGAGCCAAGTAATGCAAAAATTAGGATGTTCTTTATGTTAAAATTAATCAAGAGGAAGGAGAACAGTTCCAAATGAGGCATCTAACAACAAAGAAACAAATGAACAGATTTTAAGATTTACCTTACTGTGAATTTATTTTTGCATGGCATTTATAGCTTAGGAGACAGCCTGATTAAAAGTCCACTCAGTACCGTATACTATGATATGTTAATCAAAACCACTAACAGTCATTGTTATGTACTTTTCTTAAAGAATTTGTTTCTAAATTTAGACATGAGCTAGTTAAACAGTATGAATTATCCAATAAAGTCAGAAGGTAAGGTATATTAAAATATCTTGAAAGAATCTGTTTTATCTACTTCCTTGACTTCATAATGTGAGAGGTAAGTAACAGATTAAATTAAAATAGATGAGCATGTTTTCACAATCAATTTGACATCACAAAATATTTTTAGGGCTCGAGGTATTTGAAAATCTACCTAATTCTTTTATCTTCTCTCCTTCCCTCACTTGAAATTGATTTTACCAGGTTCCCAAATAGTATGTGAGTTTTTTTCTAAAAATTCTCATTGATAAGTGGAAATGTGAAAGAAAATTTTTTCTGGAATGAGCCATTTTCTCCAGTTACTCATTTCCAGGAAGATCTGGATTGTGAAAAGGTCTACAGCTTACATTCCTGATTTACAACATTTCAGATTTTCTCTTAACCACAATGAACCAATAGATATTAATAATATTCCATTAATATTGTCATAGTTTAACATGGGAAAAAATACTCCCAGTAGAATTTGATTTGAATTATTTCTAGGTGAGAAAACAAGAAAAGTAGCATTATTAGTTACAGAACTTTTCAATAACCAATTTGTTTTCCTTGACAGAGATTTGATATGCCTCTAACCTGATTTCATAGCCATAGCAAAATCACACACTAATAATATTATTTTATTGTTTTCCTGTAGATGTGTTCTTTGTGCCATTGTCCTGGAGCTACAATTGGTTGTGATGTGAAAACATGTCACAGGACATACCACTACCACTGTGCATTGCATGATAAAGCTCAGATACGAGAGAAACCTTCACAAGGAATTTACATGTAATTATTTAACTTCTCTTTTAGTTTTTTTAAAACAGTCATACTTTCTTTAGGCCTTTGTAAAAATTTGTTCCCATTTCAAAGCATTTCATCATCATCGTAAAGGGTGTTTTTGGTAGGGAATTTAATGCTTAGAGAAATGGCATAGAAAGTTTAATGATAAGGTTTTTGGAATCCAGCTTGTGAATGGGGTGAAGTGTACTGCTCATTCTTAATTTGAAAAATGAATTTGGTTTGTTTACTTTTAATTTCTTCATTTTTTGTAGGGTTTATTGCCGAAAACACAAGAAAACTGCACATAACTCTGAAGGTACGTTATTCAGCCACTTTTCAATTTCAAGAGGAAATTTGAGTAAAATATGAGTGAATTATACTGTATTGACTTTCACCACAAGACATATCTCAATATTGAATACATTTTGAAGAATTAAAAGCATTCGGGTGCTTTCTTCAGTAGCACATATACTAATATTGGAACGATACAGAGAAGATTAGCATGGCCCCTGTGCAAGGATGACACGCAAATTCGTGAAGCGTTCCATATTTTTCACAACATTGTAAATCATCTATACTTTAATTAAAAAAAATAGAATGCTTAACCCAGTTCCTACAGAGATTCAAAGCCCTTTGAGAGCAGTTTTATTATATCTGTAAATTAATTCCCTTTTTATTCCTATTATTAAGATTTATAACTAAGATATTTAAGTATAGAGAACACGTTCTGTTCGCTTTTAAGTTTAAGCCCTATAAAAATTATTCAAGTTATGAATGAACCATTATGAGGGGGGAAAAAAGAGAGAGAAGCATTCAAATAAACTAATGTACATAGTGAAAAAGATCTGAATTTTTAAGAAAACTTTTACCCCAAAATTCTTATGAAGAGTATGTTGAGAATGTATTTATCTTTAGGGGGAAATGATGCTAGTGGTTACAGATTTCTGTGTTCAGGTAAGTATGTTAGTAGATTGTAAAGGTAATAATTAGAAACCTTGCTACTGTCAGATAAAGAAAACGTGAACTGGGGATACTAGTGCATTTTGTGATAAACAGGCTTTCTGTTAAATTTTTATTCACATTGTAGTACTTCTTTTTCTTAATACAGACATGTTCATAAGAGGTAATCACTTTTAAAATACAAAGTTTTAAAATTGTTTTATAGTTTATTTCCACTTAAATTTATACAAAACCAGGATAGTCATGTTCATGTATAGTTAGCCAAGCTGTAGTTGGTCTTTAAAAGGTATGGGAAAGTTCTCAAATTGAATTCTGACTTGTTTCAAACCTTTTCAAACAGATGGTTTTGATACTTTTACTAGCAATATAAAAAGGCTTAGATTTAATTTGAGATTGTTCTATCCTTCCATTTAGATTAGAGATCTTTAAAGTTTTTGTTAGCTTCTGAGAACGTGTTGCTTAGAATTAAGAATGGTTTGAACCTGTTGTTTTAGGAAGTTGTTGCTTTTATAAAGACTTACCTAGTTATCAGTGTTAGCATATTAAAATTTGTGGCCCTTTTTTGATCTCTTAGATCTTGGTTTTATAATACAAAATAGTATTGTTTCCCCTTCAGGACCAGATTGGTCTAAATACTTCAGAAGTGCTGGTTAAAAATTCAGTGTTTAGCAAAAACTTGTCATTAAGGTAAACATATTGGACAAATAATAAGAACAGAATGTTTTTGAGGTGATAAAGTACAACTGATAAACTTTATAGTGTTTTCCTTCAGTTTTTTCCTCACTTAATTCTGTAATTGAATTGAAAAACCTTTCGTGAAAGGTTAAGAGTAAACTTTCCCACCTTTCATTGCTTCAGGTTTTAACAGCGGATTTATTTGATTCTCTTCACAATTGTAGTGAGCATATATGAAAAGGCAAGGATTGAGACTTAATAATCTGACGAATACAAGTGTGTCAGCATACTGGGGCAGGATATTTGAGGGTGGCAACAATGATTAATATAGTCATCTCCCCTTTTATTTCCTCAGTTTCTGAGGCTGATAGTACCATCTAGTGGTAGAGATAAGTCAGTGCAGACTACATAAAAATAATTTTGACCACCTTTTTGCTTTGAGAAACTTTTTAATGAGGAAGATCTAAATTCATGCTTTTCAGGAGGGCTTTCCGTTTTTTTTAAGATTTTTTCATGTGGACCATTTTTAAAGTCTTTATTGAATTTTTTACCATATTGCTTCTGTTTTCTCTTTTGGTTTTTTGGCCCTGAGGAATGTGGGATCTTAGTTCCCCGACCAGGGATCAAACCTGCATCCCCTGCATTGGAAGGTGAAATCTTAACCACTGGACTGCCAGGGAAGTCCCAAGAGGACTTTTCTTTCAATATAGCTGGCAGGAATACTACAATTCAAATTTGTGATACGATTGATTTGAATTTTGGGTTCAGTGTATAGTTTGGTAGCACATTTGGGTTCCCTGTATTATTGACACATGTAGTATGTTTATACTCATCTTGTAGAACTTGAAAGGATAATATTACAGTTTAAAAGTATGACAGAGTTTCTGTTTATTGAATTTTGACTTTTATCACATTCATCTAGCTTGAATTTATTAGATATTGAGTGCTTTGTCAGAAACAGAACTTCCAATTATTTCATTATTCTAATGGGAAACATATATGCTACTTTATGATTGTAATTTATGTTGGGGGTTTATAGGATTGTATTTCAGGGACTGTCTTTGAGAATTGTATGGCACTAATCTATACAGCAAAGAGGAATTGATACCTTTGGCGATTTCTTGATCGTTTTTGCCATTTGTGGCTCAGTACCTACTTTGCTAATACTCAAAACGATAAATACTATGTAATTCAGTCTGTCATGTTAGCTTGATATAACATGAACTGTGCTTTGAAATATTAAATTTGAGAATCTCTTTACCATCTCCATACTTTTGCCTTTTCCAGAATGTCATATAGTTGGAATCATACAGTATGTAGCCTTTTCAGATTGGTTTCTTTCACTTCGTTGGCCTTTTTTTTGGTGGGGGGGGGGATTAGTTGTTAATGCTTACAAGAAAGGATCCAATGAACGAGAAGAGATTGAAGGTACAAGAAGGAGGATTCAGTGCACAAGTGGAACAATTGTCCTGTGATAAGGAGGTCCTTTCCACTGTAATAGGAGAGAAGGAAGAGGATAAGTGGTTCCTATCAGGTCTGTTTTCTCTGTGAGGGAGAATGTAGGGGGAGGGGTGGGGGTTGGAAGTTGAAGGAGAGAGAAGTTGTTTTGAAAGAATAGTTGTGAAGACCAGGGGAGGAAGTTTGCCTAGAGAAATGTAAAGTTTCTGGACTGAATTGGACCAGTTGAGGTTGGTAACCGTGAATTTATAAAGTGATGCCATCAGTCAGGTTGTGTGACATTTCTTACAGCAGTACAGGATCCTGGGTGTAGAATAGAGAAAGTATCTAGTTGGTTCATTCAGAATCGGAATTTTTCCAAGTGGGTTCAACATAAGAGTAAAGGGATAAGGGAGTTTAGAATATTTGCGAGAGTAAAGAAACTGAAAGGAATTAATAGACTGGAGGTCCTGGTAAGATTGAAGAACAATGAGAATGAAAGTACTTGGGAAAGCAATCATCTGTGGTTCCAAAGTATGATATAGTGATTTCAGAGGTAGAATCCTTTTAGGTGACTATGAGGTATCTGGGTATGATTATAGGGATTAGGTGGTTGATGGAGGACATCAGTGAAGTCTAAGGAACTGAATGGCTGGGTGTTGCTTGGATTGTCCATGTGGATAGTGAAATCACCCAGCATGATGGGCAGGGGTCAGGATGGAGAAGAGGGCTGTGAGCTGTGTGCTAAAGAAAGTGATGTGTGAGTGGAATGATTGGAAGTTGACAATTATTAGCAAGAAGGAGAGGAAGAAGGTAGCATAGTCTGTGGACCAGCAGAATGGACGTCATCTGGGAGTTGTTAGAAATGCCTGATCTGAAGCCCCACCCCTGACCTACTTAATAGGAATTTAAACAAGATCCCAGGTGGTTTGTATGCATATTAATTTGGGAAGCAGTGGTTTAGTTGAATGACATGGACCTCAAAGGTGCAGGGCTTTTTACAAGGGAATGGAGAATTAATGGCTCAACAATGCTGTCTAGCAGAATTTTCTGTGACGATGGAAATGTTCTATATTTGCACTGTCCAATATGGTAGCCACTAGCCACATGTGGTGATTGAGTGCTTAAAATGGTGTAGTGCCCTCCTATATGTTAGAAATGGACAGGAATAGCCAGAATTAAATCCTACATCTTATGTTCCCCCCCCCCCCCGTGGCGTGTTTTTATAATAAAAGGTTTATCCTTTACCTTTTTTTTAATAACTTAATTTATTTTATTTATTTATTTTTGGCTGTGTTGGGTCTTCATTGCTGCGCGCGGGCTTTCTCTAGTTGAGGTGAGCGGGGGCTACTCTTCATTGTGGTGTGCCGGCTTCTCATGGCTGTGGCTTCTCTTGTTGCAGAGCACGGGCTCTAGGCGCACGGGCTTCAGTAGTTGTGGCGCGCAGGCTCAGTAGTTGTGGCTTACGGGCTTAGTTGCTCTGCAGCATGTGGGATCTTCCCGGACCAGGGCTCGAACCCATGTCCCCTGCATTGGCAGGCGGATTCTTAACCACTGTGCCACCAGGGAAGCCCTTTTACCTTTTTTTTAAAGCAATATTTCAAAAATGTCAAATGTTCGCAATAGCAAATAGCTTTAGCTTGTAACAGATGCCAGTCTGTATTTTGTAGAAGTACTTTAATATGATAATTTGTCATCACTAAACATATGACTACTTATAAGGAACTGTGATTACAAATGAATGGTGGTTCTTTTAAAATCATTTTCATTAAGGGTATTACGGTCTTTGCATTAAATAATTTATATGGAGCAAAGTAATCTGTGAAGAGATAGAAAACAGTATCTAGAGTAGATGCTGAGTGTTAGATATTCACAGCAAGAATGTGTAGAATGTAAATCATCATCACAAACATAACCTCAGCTCAGTTTAAATTCTTAATTGTAAGGAGCCAAACTTGTGGTTTATTATACTTCTTAAATTACCCAATATAGAATGTTTTGCATGGGATGGGTACTCGAGAAATGTTTGTAACTTATTCATTTTCTTTGGCTTGAAACTAAGAACGGTATTTAACGTGTCACTTGTTCTGGGGTGACACTTCTTGTCCTGTAGCTTCTCTTGTGCTGGGTGTCAGTAGAGAAAGATGAATTAATAAAACAGGGTTTCACTCTGGGGGGAGTTACAGAATTTAGCAGCAGATATGTGACTAACTGATTAAAATACAGTGGTGATACATGGAAGTACTTAGAGATAAAGGGGCATCATGTTTGCATCTTACTCTTTAACCTTTCAGAAAAAGGTATATGGATAGAGGGAATGAATGATAACGTATATATGGTAAGATATTAACATTTGGGTGAAGGGTATATAGGAATTTTTTTTTACAGATTTTTATAAGTCTGAAATTAGTGATAAGTGCCACAATTACAGTGACCATAAAATCCCAGGTGTTCTGAGACAGTGTAAACAAATCAGGGACTTGGTGGAGCCCCTGATGGACAATTTGGGAGCTTTATTAGAGGTGTTTGTCAAATCATATCTCAGTTTATGTTTCAGGAAATAGTTATATTGGAAGTATGTTGAAAGTGTGTTGTCATTTATGTAGATTCAAGCCTTTGCCTGGTTTAATACTCCCTTAATATTTTCTTTCCCTTGTTCTTTTTCTCTAGATTATGCTGCAGTTTCCAATCTACATTACTTTTATTAAGTGGAAGTTTAGGGAGATTTTAATATGGTATCAAAGTGTTTAAAAACCTTTTTAATTTAGGTGCATTGAATACATTTATTAAGTACTGGAAAGGCAGTTTTGTACACTGGTTGAATATGGGCTTTGAATTCAGATGTATATTTGAATCTTAACTCTGCCACTTACTAGTCACATGATCTTGGGCAAGTTATTTAGTATCTCTTAGAACCTTAATACTGCATCTGTAAAATGGGGATTAAAAAAAACCCACCTGTAGGATTATTGTAAGAATTAAATGAAATGATGCATGTGAAGCTCTTAGCAATGTGCCTGGCACATAGTAAGTTGCTCAGTAAATACTACATTCTGTATCATTATGGTTGTAACCATTATTCCTTGAAAACTCTACCTACCTCTCTTACCACTCATCTTTTCATGTGCTCTTCCTTGGAAGATAATAGAATTTAAACTGTGTGATTTATTGACTCCATTTTCTTTCTTTGATTCACCAGATTTGTTGACTACCCATGTGCAAAGTGCTGTGCTAGGCATTATTTACACTCATCTTTGTTTTAGCACACTTTATAAACTTTCATTATAGGAAGTTTGAAACATACGCAAAAGTATGTTTGAAAAAAAAATCCCAATTCACAGAAAGATAGACAAGATGAAAAGTCAGAGGGCTATGTACTGGATGAAGGAAAAGATAAGACCCCAGAAAAACAACTAAATGAAGTGGAGATAGGCAACCTTCTAGAAAAAGAATTCAAAATAATAATAGTGAAGATGATCCAGGACCTCGGAAAAAGAATGGAGGCAAAGATCGAGAAGATGCAAGAAATGTTTAACAAAGACCTAGAAAAATTAAAGAACAAACAAACAGAGATGAACAATACAATAACTGAAATGAAAACTACACTAGAAGGAGTCAGCAGCAGAATAACTGAGGCAGAAGAACAGATAAGTGACCTGGAAGACAGAATGGTGGAATTCACTGCTGTGCAACAGAATAAAGAAAAAAGAATGAAAAGAAATGAAGACAGCCTAAGAGACCTCTGGGACAACATTAAATACAACAACACTTGCATTATAGGGGTCCCAGAAGGAGAAGAGAGAGAGAAAGGACCCGAGAAAATATTTGAAGAGACTATAGTAGAAAACTTCCCTAACATGGGAAAGGAAATAGCCACCCAAGTCCAGGAAGCACAGAGTCCCATACAGGATAAACCCAAGGAGTAACACACTGAGACACATAGTAATCAAATTGGCAAAAATTAAAGGCAAAGAAAAATTATTGAAAGCAAAAAGGGAAAAACGACAGATAACATACAAGGGGACTCCCATAAGGTTAACAGCTGATTTCTCAGCAGAAACTCTACAAGCCAGAAGGGAGTGGCATGATATACTTAAAGTGATGAAAGGGAAGAACCTACAACCAAGGTTACTCTACCCGGCAAGGACCTCATTCAGATTCGATGGAGAAATCAAAAGCTTTACAGACAAGCAAAAGCTAAGAGAATTCAGTACCACCAAACCAGCTCTACAACAAATGCTAAAGGAACTTCTCTAAGTGAGAAACACAAGAGAAGAAAAGGACCTACAAAAACAGACCCAAAACAATTAAGAAAATGGTCATAGGAACATACATATCGATAATTACCTTAAACATGAATGGATTAAATGCTCCGACCAAAAGACACAGGCTCGCTGAATGGATACAAAAACAAGACCCATCTATATGCTGTCTACAAGAGACCCACTTCAGACCTAGGGACACATACAGACTGAAAGTGAGGGGATGGAAAAAGATATTCCATGCAAGTGGAAATCAAAAGAAAGCTAGAGTAGCAATACTCATATCAGATTAAATAGATTTTAAAGAATGTTACAAGAGACAAGGAAGGACACTACATAATTATCAAGTGATCAATCCAAGAAGAAGATATAACAATTATAAATATATATGCACCCAACATAGGAGCACCTCAATACATAAGGCAACTGCTAACAGCTATAAAAGAGGAAAACGACAGTAGCACAGTAATAGTGGGGGACTCTAATACCTCACTTACACAAATGGACAGATCATCCAAACAGAAAATTAATAAGGAAACACAAGCTTTAAATGACACAATAGACCAGATAGATTTAATTGATATTTACTGGACATTCCATCCAAAAACAGCAGATTACACTTTTTTCTCAAGTGCGCATGGAACATTCTCCAGGATAGATCACATCTTGGGTCACAAATCAAGCCTCAGTAAATTTAAGAAAATTGAAATCATACCAAGCATCTCTTCTGACCACAGTGCTATGAGATTAGAAATGAATTACGGGGGAAAAAACGTAAAAAACACAAACACATGGAGGCTAAACAATACGTTACTAAATAACCAAGAGATCACTGAAGGAATCAAAGAGGAAATCAGAAAATACCTGGAGACAAATGACAATGAAAACACGACGATCCAAAACCTATGGGATGCAGCAAAAGCAGTTCTAAGAGGGAAGTTTATAGCTATACAAGCCTACTTCAAGAAACAAGAAAAATCTCAAACAATCTAACCTTACACCTAAAGGAACTAGAGAAAGAAGAACAAACAAAACCCAAAGTTAGTAGAAGAAAAGAAACCATAAAGATCAGAGCAGAAATAAATGAAATAGAAACAAAGAAAACAATAGCAAAGATTAGTAAAAATAAAAACTGGTTCTTTGAGGGCTTCCCTGGTGGTGCAGTGGTTGAGAGTCCGCCTGCCAATGCAGGGGACACGGGTTCGTGCCCCGGTCTGGGAAGATCCCACATGCTGCGGAGCAGCTAGGCCTGTGAGCCATGGCCGCTGAGCCTGTGCATCCAGAGCCTGTGCTCTGCAACGGGAGAGGCCACAACAGTGAGAGGCCCACGTACCATAAAAAAATAAACAAAAGTAAAAGCTGGTTCTTTGAGAAGATAAACAATATTGATAAACCATTAGCCAGACTCATCAAGAAGAAGAGGGAGAGGACTCAAATCAATAAAATTAGAAATGAAAAAGGAGAAGTTACAACAGACACTGCAGAAATACAAAGCATCCTAAGAGACTACTACAAGCAACTCTGTGCCAATCAAATGGACAAACTGGAAGAAATGGACAAATTCTTAGAAAGGTTTAACCTTCCAAGACTGAACCAGGAAGAAATAGAAAATACGAACAGACCAATCAAAAGTAATGAAATTGAAACTGTGATTAAAAATCTTCCAACAAAAGTCCCGGACCAGATGGCTTCACAGGTGAATTCTATCAAACATTTAGAGAAGAGATAACACCCATCCTTCTCAAACTCTTCCAAAAAATTGCAGAAGAAGGAACACTCCCAAACTCATTCTATGAGGCCACCATCACCCTGATACCAAAACCAGACAGATACTACAAAAGAAGGAAATTACAGACCAATATCACTGATGAATATAGATGCAAAAATCCTCAACAAAATACTAGCAAACAGAATCCAACAACACATTAAAAGGTTCATACACCGTGATCAAGTGGGATTTATCCCAGGGATGCAAGGATTCTTCAGTATATGCAAATCAATCAACGTGATACACCATATTAACAAATTGAAGCAGAAAAACCATATGATCATCTCAATAGATGCAGAAAAAGCTTTCGACAAAATTCAACACCCATTTATGATAAAAACTCTCCAGAAAGTGGGCACAGAGGGAACCTACCTCAACATAATAAAGGCCATATACGACAAACCCACAGCAAACATAATTCTCAATGGTGAAAAACTGAAACCATTTCCTCTAAGATCAGGAACAGGACGAGGATGTCCACTCTCACCACTGTTATTCAACATGGTTTTGGAAGTCCTTGCCACGGCAATCAGAGAAGAAAAAGAAATAAAAGGAATACAAATTGGAAAAGAAGAAGTAAAACTGTCAGCGTTTGCAGATGTCATGATACTATACATAGAGTATCTTAAAGATGCCACCAGAAAACTACTAGAGCTAATCAATGAATTTGGTAAAGTTGCAGGATATAAGATTAATGCACAGAAATCTCTTGCATTCCTATACACTAAGGATGAAAAATCTGAAAGAAATTAAGGAAACACTCCCATTTACCATTGCAACAAAAAGAATAAAATACCTAGGAATAAACCTACCTAGGGAGACAAAAGACCTGTATGCAGAAAACTATAAGACACTGATGAAAGAAATTAAAGATGATACAAAGAGATGGAGAGATATACCATGTTCTTGGATTGGAAGAATCAATATTGTGAAAATGACTATACTACCCAAAGCAATCTACAGATTCAGTGCAATCCCTATCAAATTACCAATGGCATTTTTTACGCAACTAGAACAAAAAATCTTAAAATTTGTATGGAGACACAAAAGACCCCGAATAGCCAAAGCAGTCTTGAGGGAAAAAAACGGAGCTGGAGGAATCAGACTCTCTGACTTCAGACTATAGTACAAAGCTACAGTAATCAAGACAATATGGTACTGGCACAAAAACAGAAACATAGATCAATGGAACAGGATAGAAAGCCCAGAGATAAACCCACGCACCTATGGTCAACTAATCTATGACAAAGGAGGCAAGGATATACAATGAAGAAAAGACAGCCTCTTTAATAAGTGGTGCTGGGAAAACTGGACATCTACATGTAAAAGAATGAAATTAGAACACTCCCTAACACCATACACAAAAATCAACTCAAAATAGAGGAGAGACCTAAATGTAAGACTGGACACTATAAAACTCTTAGAGGAAAACATAGGAAGAACACTCTTTGACATAAGTCACAGCAAGGTCTTTTTTGATCCACCTCCTAGAATAATGGAAATAAAAACAAAAATAAATAAATGGGACCTAATGAAACGTAGATTCTTTTGCAAAGCAAAGGAAACTACAAACAAGACAGACAACCCTCAGAATGGGGGAAAATATTTGCAAATGAATCAATGGACAAAGAATTAATCTCCAAAATACATAAACAGCTCGTGCAGCTCAATATTAAAAAAACAAACAACCCAATCGAAAAATGGGCAGAAGACCTAAATAGACATTTCTCCAAAGAAGATATACAGATGGCCAAGAAGCGCACGAAAAGCTGCTCAACATCACTAATTATTAGAGAAATGCCAATCAAAAGTACAATGAGGTATCACCTCACTCCAGTTAGAATGGGCTTCATCAGAAAATCTACAAACAACAAATGCTGGAGAGGGTGTGGAGAAAAGGGAACCCTCTTTCACTGTTGGTGGGAATGTAAATTGATACAGCCACTATGGAGAACTGTATGGAGGTTCGTTAAAAAACTAAAAATAGAACTACCATACGACCAAGCAATCCCACTACTGGGCATATACCCTGAGAAAACCATAATTCAAAAAGAGTCATGTACCACAATGTTCATTGCAGCTGTATTTACAATAGCCAGGTCATGGAAGCAACCTAAATGCCCATCGACAGACAATTGGATAAAGAAGATGTGGTACATATATACAATGGAATATTACTCAGCCATAAAAAGGAACGAAATTGGGTCATTTGTTGAGACATGGATGCATCTATAGACTCATACAGAGTAAAGTAAGTCAGAAAGAGAAAAGCTAATATCGTATATTAACGCATATATGTGGAACCTAGAAAAGTGGTACAGATGAACCAGTTTGCAGGGCAGAAATAGACACAGATGTAGAGAACAAACGTATGGACACCAAGGGGGGAAAGCGGCAGGGTGGTCGTGGTGGTGGTGTGATGAACTGAGCGATTGGGATTGACATATATACACTGATGTGTATAAAATTGATGACTAATAAGGACCTGCTGTATAAAAAAATAAAATTAAGAAATTTAAAAAAATGTAGGGACATGAGGAGAGCATAAAAAAAAAAAAGCCCCATCACCCAGCTTTAGTAACTGTCAGCTCCTGGCCAGTCTTGTTTCATCTATACCCTTACCCACTTCCTCCACCTGGATTATTTTAAATTCAATCCCAGCTATCCTATTTCATTTTGGCACACTTAATTAAGAATAATATATTTATGTATGTTACATATTTATATATGTATATGCATATGCCTAAAAGAAATCATTTTTCTGATAACTTTACTGGAAAAGCAGAGTTTACTTGTGACCAGGGGCATGCAGAGCAAGTGCTCACCACGTTCCCATTGGAGACGGCAGGGCAGATGACCTCCAGTCTTGCTTTTGTAGCTGCCCTAAAGATTCAAAGCAGATGTGGTAATGCTTACCCCAACTTGAATGCTTGGCCTTTTTCTTAAAAAACATTCCGACAAATGTTATTGAGTGCCTGCTGGGTGTAGGCAAATTGGGAGTTTAGAAAAGAAGCCCCTTGTGGACAAAGAGCTTAAAATCTACACAAGGTATGACAAGTAATAATTAACAATTGAATAGAATTTCATAGTTTATAAAGTGCTTTTCTCAAACATTTTCTTAAAGCAGCCTTTTCAGGAAGGTGTTCTTATTAGTCCCATTTGATATACCAGGAGACTTGCGAGTGTTAAGTAACTTCACCAAGTTAAGGCCTAGAAAGTGGCAGACTTCAGACTTTCTGTCCAGGGGTCCTTTCTACTTCATACTGTTAAGTGATGTGAGAATTTAGGAGAAGGAAGGAAATGGGGCTTAAACCAGGAAGATATAAGATGAGGAAAACATTGATTAGGAGGGAGAAGAGAATTGGTAAAGGGACAGATAGGGCTTATACAATACTAGGAGGAGGGGAGAGTTGGTTTCCTGGTAAGTTGGTCACCCCCCTGTCGCATAGGGGCAATCAGAAGGGTAACAGAGAAGGGCCTGGCCATTCTAAGGTGACATGGACATCTGTACTCATAAAGGTGGGGAACACTTGGTGGCACAGGAAAGGAGGACAACCTTATTTTGCTACCTACCTTATCAAGTCTGGATTTTTAGAAATTGTAGTTGTGAATACAAGGGTAAGGTTTTATTTTCTCCCATATTCTTTTGTTTGAATAGGTATATGAACATTGTACAAAAATCAGCAATACAAAAGAGTGTAGACTGTAAGTAAGCTTTCCTCTCATCCTTGTCCTTGTATCTCAGTTTCCAAATTTTTTTTGCTAAAAGCAACACCTACTGTCAGTTTCTTTTGTGTCCTTCCAGAGCGATGCATACATAAGCATATGTATAGCTATCCTTTTTCTAACTTGCAGGAGCATATGAAGATGTTTATTTCCATGATAGTGGGTATTACTACTTCCAAAGCATATAGTAGTGACTCACTGACATGTGTTTGTCCCAACTCTGCTACTCCCTAGCTTTATGATCTTAGGCAAAACTATTTAACTTTTCTGAATTTACTTATCTATAAAACGGAGGATGGGGATGGTGACTGATACAACCTCATGGGGCTGTTTTGAGGTTGAATAAGATAATGCATGTAAACTGCATAGCACATCCTGTATAGTCAAAACTCAAAAAGCTCTAATGTTAGCTCTTATATTTTGGGTATTTGCATTTACATATTAAGTGAAAAAGGGCAAGATGCAGAATAGTATGCTTAGAATGCCATTTGTTTGTATATGCTTTTAAAACGGATTTGCATATGCATAGAAAATAATAGCTGACATTTATTGAGAGTGTCTTATGTGCCAGGCCCTGTTCTAGATTAAGTACTTTACAGGAACTAACTCATTTAATTCAAGAACCCTCTGAGGTAGGTCTCAGGTCCAAGGACACACAGTCTGTGACAGATCCAGGATTCAAAACCAGGCTCTCTACCCTTGAGATTGAGAAAAGAAGCGTTAAGTTAACGGTACCTTGAGAGGAAGGGAGTGAGTATGAAGAAAGGGAAGCAAGGAAGCTAGGGTACCAGCTGGGAGTGCAGAGCAGATGGAATTGGAAGGTGGAAAGGAAGATTTTCCCTACTTTTATGCAGATAGTTCTTTATAATTATTATTAAAAATAACTTTTAAGAATGTTAAAACATTTTCACAGTTTTGAATTGGAAAAATAAACAATAAGTAACCATGAAAAATTTAAACAAAGGTGCTGTGACTAGCTTCATACTCACATTTTCATGTGCAAATAATTTTCAAATATTTTCTAGGATAAATTCCCAAAAATAAAATCACTGGGTCAAAGGGTTTAATCTTTTTAAGGTTCTCAATATGCATTGCCATATTACTTTCTAGAAAGATTGTGCTAGATTATATTCCCGTCAGCAGTGGCTGACTTTACCCCCTCCTTTCACCACACTGGATGTTATAAATTCTTTTAAATACAAACGTAGTACATAGCCCATTGTTAAAAAAATTAAAATAGTACAAAAGTACTATAAAAGTAATTCAGAAAGCCCTCTCTTCACCCCAAAATCACACTCTCAGTAGTAGTAGAGTTCCTACTACTAACAGTTTGTAAATCTTCCTAGAACCTTTCTTACATACGTACAATCTTACATATATATGCATATGCTCACTATTTGTAATACAATGGCATCATAGTATACATAGATAATGTTATGCAACTTGTTTTTTTCATTCTGTGATGTATCAGACACCCTTCTCTGTGCATACAGATCAACCTCATTCTTTTTAACAGTTGTGTTACATCCCATAGAATAAATAGAACCATAGTTTATTTAAGGATTTCTCTTAATAAAAATCAGTTATATTTATTTTTTATGTGAAATAGGAATAAAACTGCATTGATCTTCCTCATACGTATGTGCTTATGTACTTATGCAAGTGATTCTATAGGATAAAGTCCTAGAAATGGGGATGCCAGGAGAGACTCTGTGCATTTAACATTGGGAATCAGTACTGTCACATGTACCAACAGTGTATGAGAGTGTCCAGTTCCCTACAACTGTGCTGGATATTATCAGTCTTATAATTTTTACGAATCTGATTATCTCATTTAATTTCCATTTCTCTTGTAATTAGTAAGGTTGTGCTTCTGCCCATGTTTTTTCAGTCATTTATATTTCTTCTGTGAATTGTCAGTCCTATCCTTTGCACGTTTTTCTTTCAAGGTTTGTCTTTTTAAAATTGATTTGAAGTGCTGTCTGTAAAATATAGATATTAATTCCCTGCCACTAAATGGCTTCTTAGGTGTCCTAACCCCAAGATTATAAAAAAAATAATCTCTTCCATTTTCTTCTGTTACATTTCTGGTTTGTTATTTTATTAGATTTTTTGGATCCATCTCTAATTTTTTCATATAGTATGAGAAAAGGAATCTGAATTTTTAGAAAATGGGTACCCAGTTGTGCCATTATGTCTCTCCCCCACTCATTTGAAATGCTACCATTATCATACTCTGATTTCCCATATGCATGTGGGTCTCTTTTCAACCTGGCTTTCTCTTCTGACATGTGTCTATTCCTATGCCAGTGTTTTAACTACTGTTGCTTTATGGTATATTTTGATACCTTTTTTAAAAAAAGATAGTCTTGTGTATTATATATTTACTCTTCTAGAAAACTGTGGAATCAACTTTCAATTCTGTTTTATCAGCGTTTCATTAAATTAGGTTAGCAAGAACTGATACCATTCTAATGTTGATCCTATTCATCCAGAAGCATGGCTTATCTCAACATTTTTGTGGGGCTTCTTTTATATTTGTATTTCTAACACATTTTTTGTTGGGTTTATTGAAGTTTTTTACAACTACTTAAAGACTGCTATTTTGATAGGTGAAAATGGTGTATCACTTAATTTACACTTCTTTGACTTAGAGACATCAAATTTTCTAAAAGTGTATTTATTTATTTATTTTAAAGTTTACTTTGGCTGTGTTGGGTCTTTGTTGCTGTGCGCGGGCTTTCTCTAGTTGCGGCGAGCGGGGGCTACTCTTCATTGCGGTGCGCAGGCTTCTCATTGCGGTGGCTTCTCTTGTTGCAGAGCATGGGCTCTAGACGCGTGGGCCTCAGTAGTTGCAGCACGTGGGCTCCGTAGTTGTGGCTCACAGGCTCTAGGGTGCAGGCTCAGTAGTTATGGCGCACAGGCTTAGTTGCTCCGCGGCATGTGGGATCTTCCTGGACCAGGGATTGAACCCGTGTCCCCTGCATTGGCAGGGGGATTCTTAACCACTGTGCCACCAGGGAAGTCCCTAAAAGTATATTTAACTACTTATGTTCTACGAATTATTTGATCATACGGTTCACCCATTTTTCTGTTGAGGTCTTAATCTTTTATGAGCTTATCAGATCATAAAGATACTAATCCTTTGTCATAAGTACAGCAGATATTCTTCCAGTTTGTTTGCCTTCTAATTTTATCACTTTTTTTTACTTTCAGAAGTTTAAAAGTCTAATATAATTAAATCTGTCAATCTTTTGTGATTTTTTTTTTTTTTTTTTTTTTACTATTGCTGGTAAAGTCCCCTAAAATTTTATACTGAACGATTCCATGTTTAGGACAGACAAATACGCCATCTGGAAAACTAGCCATGTTGGCCTGATAATGGAATCAGTTAAGTAATTTCTTTATAGGTGTTTAACAATGTAGTGTTATTATAGTGTTAGTGATTATTTGTTTTCATTGTAAATAACAGAATATTATGTATATCATATATATGCTGTAATATATATCAGGATGATTGGAACATTTGGTTATGATTTTTCATTTTAATTTTTGGCACATGCAAGTAATTCTAATAGCTTTAATGAAATTCTGTGTCTTAAAAATTGTCAGATTGAATGTTTAAAGTAGGTGGCGTGTTCTGATGTGAAATTTGCTATAGTGTTAAGATCAGAATTATCTTTAATTGACTTGTCTGTCTTCACAGGGAGAGTTATTCACATGAATTTGTCTTATTGCCTATAAAACACTATCCACTTTTACCTTCCCCCCCTTTTCTTCCCTTAAATCCTACCATAGTTAGGTGAAGTTACATTGATATAAATTTTTATTAACTGTTTTGCAAATGGTCTAATGCTCTCAGTTCTTAGAGTTTATATATTCAAATATACTGATTAAATTACCCTTTTCTTATCATAATGAATGTGCTTTTATTGCTTAGGAAAAAACCCTTTAAAGTATTTATTAGGAAAGATCAGCATCTGAGAAGAGGAGTTGATATGCTTTCTCATGGAAGAAATTAGTCCGTGGAATTATAGTCGATAATTTATGGTAAAAGAAAAAACAATGTAGGTATTAGAACTATGCCTAAAACTTTCTATAGTTTGACACTAAGACAAGTGAATATTTGATTTTTATACCTTTTTGAACACTAAGTACATTGTCTTATATACAGTAGGCCCTCAATAAATATTTTTAGTGAATAACTGAATGAAGCACCTCTATTAATGGTAGAAATACTTTTCAAATTACTGGGAAGCACAGTTCTAAAACTTCTCCATAAATTTTGTTTAATCCATTAACGTATACACAGACAACCTGCACCATAGCTTTTCTACCACTTATGTTAGAAATTCCTTTTATACTTAATATTTGTTTAATTACTTGATCAATTGGTTAGTTCATTTGTAGATATGTTCCTTGGTGAATTTGATCTTTTGATTTTCATGATAGTTTAAAGAGCTATCTAGAGCAGTGCTGTACAATAGAACTTGTCTGTAATGATAGAAACATTCTATATCTGTGATGTCCAGTAGAGACTCAGCTTGCCACATGTGACTAATAAACACGTGAAATGTGGTCAGTGTGACTGAGAAACTGAAGGTTTAATTTTTTTTTTTTTTTTTTTTTTTTTTGCGGTACGGGGGCCTCTCACTGTTGTGGCCTCTCCCGTTGCGGAGCACAGGCTCCAGACGCGCAGGCTCAGCGGCCATGGCTCACGGGCCCAGCCGCTCCGCGGCATGTGGGATCTTCCCAGACCAGGGCACGAACCCGTGTCCCCTGCCTCGGCAGGCAGACTCTCAACCACTGTGCCACCAGGGAAGCCCTAATTTCATTTAATTATAAATGACTTAAATTTTAAAAAGCCACATGTTGCCAGTGGCTACTATATTGGACAGCACAGATACACCTACTTTATTTTCATTTAGCTTTCCAAGTTATAGCAAGTTTATTTTCTGGGTAATTGTTCTGATTTCACCAACAGTGTGAGGTAAAACTCTTTGAAACCTATGGTAAAAAAAAAATTATACAAGATCTAATTCTAAAAAATTCCCTTATTAGAGTTTAGAAATGTTTATTGAATTATGTGCACAGTTAAGATCACAAAACTCATTTTCATAGAATTATAACTTTGATGGAAATAATTAATTTTACAGTTATTATAGTAAAACTATTTCTTTGTATTTCATTTTTGTTGCATTTATATGAAATGTTAGGCCACTATATCAAACATACCACAGATCATTTCTCCCCATATCTTGAGGTGATTTTATTCTAAGGAGAAACATATGTTCTAAGGACCCATGAACTAATGCTCATTTTAAGATTGGTCCATGTAAAGCTTTTATTCATTTTTAAGCAGCTGATCTAGAAGAAAGTTTTAATGAACATGAACTGGAGCCTTCATCACCTAAAAGTAAAAAGAAAAGTCGCAAAGGAAGGCCGCGAAAAACTAATTTTAAAGGACTGTCGGAAGATACCAGGTCCACATCCTCCCATGGAACAGATGAAATGGAGAGTAGTTCCTATGTAAGTAGAAAAATGTTGGATTCTTTCTTTTTGTTGCACCATGAATATTTCATCTGAACTGTGTTGATAGGTAAAGTTAATCATTTGAAGTGTTAACTAAGCTTGAGGTACTGATAGCATATTTTCATGGATTTTTTTTCAAGGTTTTCATTTTCTTTTACATTTGCAGAGAGATAGGTCTCCACACAGAAGCAGCCCTAGTGACACCAGGCCTAAATGTGGATTTTGTCATGTAGGGGAGGAAGAAAATGAAGCAAGAGGAAAACTGCATATATTTAATGCCAAGAAGGCAGCTGCACATTATAAGTGCATGGTAAGTATGGTTCTTTTTATGTGCTTGTAAACACAAGTTTTGGAAAAGCATTTAGCTAGTAACCAAATATAGAACTTTCCTCCCCAGCATTAGTGTTTTAGAATTATGAATAGTGTATCCTATAATCTCAAATCTTTTTTTAAAAGTATAATTGACTTACAATATTATATTAGTTTCAGGTATACAACATAGTGATTCGATATTTTTATACATTACAAAATGATCACCACGATAAGACTACTTACCATCTGTCACCATACAAAGTTATTACAATATTATTGACTCTGTTTCCTATGCTGTACATTATATCCCCATGACTTATTTATTTTATAACTGGAAGTTCTATAAGCCCAAATCTTCATAAACTCTAGATTTTAAAAAATATAGCCTTTATGATTTAGTGCGATTTAAAGTAATCCTAAGTATAGTTACTATGTTCCAGATAATCCATAATTAATGATTTCATAACTGTAAAAATTTCAGCTTTATAAACTTGTCTTGGAAGCTATGTTTGGCCTCCACTATAACCTCGTAAAAGTCTTTCTTATTGCACTTCATATACTATATTGCAGTTATTCATTTATGAACCTCTTTCCCCTAATAGACTCTTAAATCGCTTGAGGGTAAGAACTATATCTTATCTTTGCATCCTTAGATCCAGGTCTGACATATAGCATATGTAAACATTTTTGAACTAGATTGTATTGAATTACTCATCCCATTTATGATTAGGTTTTAAAAAATTATATTATTTAGGGAATTCCATGGCAGTCCAGTGGTTAGGAGTCCACGCTCTCACTGCCAAGGGCCCGGGTTCAATTCCTGGTCGGGGAACTAAGATCCCACAAGCCACATGGCATGGCCAAAAAAAATTTTTTTTTTAAATTATATTATTCATATCAGAGGTTCTTAACCAGAGATGCATATCAAATTTACCTGGGGAGCTTTTTCCATAATATGTACCCTTGGAGTAGATCCCAAACATGTCTAGTTTGAAAAAAAAATCTCTAGGTGATTCTCATCTGCATCTATGATGGAAATTTGTCATTTTAAACTATTTTTGAAACTGTGGAAATGTAAAATAGTTGAGATGACAGGGTGACACTGCTGAACTCTCCTTGTTAAATGAAGCATTTAATCTTGGCTCCACACTGGCAACCTTAGTTTTATTCCATTGTCCTTATTTTGGGTTATATTTTAATCAGACGTGAATAGATTAAAAAATATTTGAGTCAGTACTTGATTATTATTAAAGAAAAGTCATCTTTCTCAGGATATTAAAATAATGTAACGTAAGTGTTCTTAAGTTGTTTAATCTTTTTCTCACAAGGATTCTGAATATTAAATGTTCCTGCATTTTTCTTTTCTAGTTATTTTCTTCTGGCACAGTCCAGCTCACAACAACATCAAGAGCAGAATTTGGAGATTTTGATATTAAAACTGTACTTCAGGAGATTAAGCGAGGAAAAAGAATGGTCTGTGCTTTTATGTTTATGCTATGCAACATTACTCTTCTGACTTTGTGCTTTAAATTTAGAACACATCTCAAATTTATCCAGTCATCAAAAAATTTAATATAAAGTAGTTCATATGTTAAAGTGAAGTATATATTTGACTTATTTGTAATATAATAAAGGATGCTGATGTTACTGAAAGTTATTCCTCTTTCTATGTAACTTCATTACCTAAGACAATTATACTGAGATTTATACTTCAGGGTATCTGAGAGTCTTTTAGTAAAATAAATGAAGATGTGAACATGACACACCTTATTAAGTTTAAAATGTTAAATTGTTTAAGCTCGCTTAAAGAAAAATTCCATGACCCCAATAGAACATTGAGAATCCCCCCTTGTTGTTATTCATTCTTTTTTTTTAAATAAAAGGAGATTTTTCCAGAGCCTTCTGTTTAGTTAAAGTTCACATACATAGTTATATCTTTTAATATGTTTATCATAGCTTTAAAGTTTCCTTTATAAAATGTGCCTAAGTCTCATGTTTTTAAACATACTGAATTACTAATAAATAGCTTTAAGAAATAATGGCATCTTTATTTGATGACTTACTCCTTTACGGTCTGTGAATATTATAAAATGTCATTGGAATGCAGAATCTTTTCTTTAAGACAGCAGTTGTCTCTAGAAATGACTATTTAAAAATTTTTTTATTGTGAAAATTTTCAAACATCAAAATTAGAAAGACTAGTAACACACGTCTATCCATCACCTTGACTCATCAGTTATCAAGAATTTGCGGCACTCGTTTCATCTATGCCTTTTATTCTTGTTGCTTGAAGTATTTTAAAGCAGAGCTGAGACTTCATATCATTTCACCTCTACATATTTCAGTATGTATCTCTTAAAAGTTGGACATTTTCTTACCTAACCACAATGTCATTACACCTTATAAATTAACAATGAGTCTTCAGTGTTATTTAATACCTAGTTCGTATTTCCCCAATTGTATCAAAACTATCTTTTTAAAGTTGGTTTGTGTGAATCAGAGGAGGTTCACATATTACATTTGGTTGTTATATTTCCCTTAAGTAATCTAGGGCACTCCCTCCTCCCTGTCTTTGTTGTCTCTGTTTTTGTTTTGTTGTATGCCATTGACATGTTGAAGAAAACAAATTAATTGTCCTGTAGAATATCCCACATGTTTTATTTGTCTGTTTGCTTTTTCACAATGCTATTTAACTTGTCCCTCTATCCGCCAGATTTTCTTTTAAAGTGGAAGTTAGATGTAAAGCTTGATTAGATTCATTTTCAACATTTTGGGGGGTAAGAACACTTCACAGGTGGGACTATATCATCCATATTTTATCACATCAGACAAGTCATAATGTCTGACCTTGGATTCAGGTGGTGAGTTGATCCCTCCGTTGTGAAGCTCCCCTTCGATCTTTCATCTGGTGGTTTCAGGCATTGTTGATCTTTGTCTGAATCCATAAGAAATGACTTTTTCTTTGTGGAACTGTATTTTTGAAGGTATAAAGATTTTTGATGTCAGTTGTTCCATTTAAACCCAGTTCAGTTTTTTGATACTTTGATTACTCTTCTAAAAATGAAACTCCTTTAAAACAGAATGTGGAGTACTAAAAAAAAAATAAAGGGGAAAAAAATCACTTCATCGTATGTAGCACAATGTTGTGTCATACAGCTAAAGTCAAATAGGTGACTAGGATAACAATTCACATTCTCTTGATCAACTTATTTACCTCTGCACTGTTGAATCTTAGTGTCAACACTAACCTAGCATTTCCCCAAGTGTGCTCCAAAGGAAGTCAGTCCATCGGGATGCTCTCCCACTGCTCCAAAGTTAAAAGGGCATCTGGAGTTCAGTAAACTTGGGAACTGTTTACTATACCCTCCTTCCTGGAGGAAGGCTGTCAGAAGTTCTACAATCAAGTAATCTGTTGAAAACTAGCATTTCTCAAACTTCTCTGACTATGAAACCCTTCTTCCAACAATCACCTTAAGTCTTAAAAAGATGTCAGCCCCTTTAGTCTGTTTCTGCCCTTTTGCCTACTTGGTAGCAATCCCTCTCTGAGAATCTTCTCATTCTTCCCCCCCAGCCATAATAGGAAAGGAACTGATCTCAGGGAGAAAAAGAAGCCAACCACTAAAATACAGAATATATTTTTGTGTGTGTGTTTGGCAGTATTAAGGAGTGTTCCCTTTATGTTTAGATGTCAGCTCTCTGATGGTTAGTAGAGTTAAATAATGGAAACATCAGGGGTGACTACATATTAGAAAGTCTATCAAAGTATGATTTAAATTGCAGTGTTATTTAATACATATGCTATACAATAAGTTCAGTGCACTCTTTTTCAATAGAAAAACTGGCTGTTTTCTTTGTAACGTGGACTGTTTGGCTGAAATAGCTAAAATAGAAGAAATAAGATTGCATAAACTTTGAAATACTGCTTATGATTATTCTTTCTCTTCCCTTAAACAGAAATGTACACTTTGCAGTCAGCCCGGTGCTACTATTGGATGTGAAATAAAAGCCTGTGTTAAGACTTACCATTACCACTGTGGAGTACAAGACAAAGCTAAATACATTGAAAATATGTCACGAGGAATTTACAAGTAAGAGAACAATTGTCCATTTTCCTAAACTTGTCAGTAAGTAACTGCCCTTAAATAGATGACATTAGTTTACTTGCTCACTCTTCTTAGGTGGTGTTTAGCCAAGTGTAGAATACTAAGGACTCTGTATAAGAAATGAGTACTGCAATTGACATTTTCCTCTGCCTACACATCCCTGGATTAGCATTCATTCAATCAGTATTTTTATGCTTCCTGTGTGCCAGGCATTGTGCTAGGAGCTGGGCATACATTAGTGATCAAAACAGACAGAGACAGTGTCCTCATGAAAGCTTACAGTCTAGTGGGAGAGAGATATATCAATTAAATGGTCACATAAATATACAATCATAAACTTCGTAAGTGCTGTAAAAGATGTTACAAAGCGCTGTGACAGCATGTAACAAGGAGGAGCTAACCTACTAGTCTGTAGTGGGGGAGTGTTTGGGAATTTCCTTAAGGAAATAGTGCTTGAGCAGAGATATGAAGGGCGAAATGAATGTGGGCATTGGGAAGGCGTTCTAGGCAGAGAGAACAGCGTGTGCAAGGCCCTAAGATGGGAGAGAAACAAGGGTGCAAATGAGGGGGTGGGTGGTAGGAGGCTACTGCTGAGGGTCCAGGTGAGAATTGTGGGTAACTTAGAATAGGATATAGTTGTGAAGGCAGAGGTTGAAAAGATACACTTGGAAGACTGATGAAAGAGTAAGGTTTGGAGATTTGGGATTACATGTTACCCTCCTTTTTATGGGCCTCCACTTACCAGTGCTGCGTTGGGCTAGTGTTATCAATGTGAATCTACAATGGTTCCCTTTGTTTAATCGAATGGAGAATAAGTTGGTAGAGATCCCTGAATATTTATTTGGTTTGCCTTTGCAAGTTGTAAAGCACTTCCTCGCTCTCACATTCCCAGCGTGCAATAAACCAGTGACTCGGGGTCTCCTATTCCATGGACAAAGCAGTTTGCGTAAGCAGTCACCAAGTCATTTGGGTGATTGCGTGAGGTGCTAATGCTGTATTATAAAATTGGCCAAACTTCGCTTAATAATAAAGGCACATGTTTTTCAAGTGAGTTCTATCAAGCCTTGAAGGAACAGATAATTCCAATGTTATTTAAAGACGTCCAGCACATAGCAAAAAATGGAAAACTTCTTGGTTCATTCTGTAACACGTGCATACCTGTGACACCAAACCTAACAAAGACAGCATTTAACAACAAAAATTTTAAAACTAGAGACCAGTCTTAACTTTTATAAATATATGTACCAAAATCTGAAATATAATATTAGCAAATCAAATCCAGGGCTGTAGTCTAACAATTTAAAGATTATTCAAAATTAGGAAATATATAAATGTGACCTGTTACAATTAATAAAGAAAAATCCTAGTGGATAGTGAAAAGACATTTGATACCATTCAACATCCATTTCTGAATTTTAAAGTAAGGTAGCAAGAGTGCTCTTGGTGGTAAGCTAGGAGTCTTAATAGAGTGTTAGGAGAGACAAAAACGGCAAACAGCTTATTTAGTGTTAAAGTAAATGGACCATGGTTCTTAGCCAGAGCTGAGCCTCAGAATCGCCTGGAGGTGGATACGGCCCTCTTTAGAAATGTTCATGCCTAGGCCCTACCCTCAGATTTAAATTCAGTGGGTTGAGTCCCAAACCATGTATTTTGATGACTCTGCAGGTGATTCTCAGGTTCATCTCTAATTGAGAGCCACTATATCAATACACTTTCATTCAGATCAGGAACAAGACAAGGGTGCCAACTGCCAACGTTAACTTTCACTCTTTTTCTGGAGGGTTAAGCCTGTGCAATGAGAAAAGGAAGGAAAATGTATAGTAAATGTTGTGAAGGAGAAAAATACAATTGTCAATATTATTGATATTACTGTCTACCAAGAAAATCCAAAGAAATCAGCTCTGAATTTATTAAAACTTATAAGAGCTCAGTAAGGCTGCTGAATATGAGATGAATTCTTAAAAACAATTCCAGTAATAACTACTTAGGAAATGTAAAGGAAAAATGTCTATCCCACCACACACACACACACACACACACACACACACACACACACACACACACGTGCATACACATACACCAATGGTGAACCTTTTTTAAAAATAGCATTTTACATAGGACCCCAATGAATGACGAAATATATTATGTTCCTTGATAGGCTCAACTTTGAAAGATACCTATTCTCCCCAAATTAATCTATATACTTAATACAATTTTAATGAAATCCAACTTTTTGAGTTTTATCTAAAAAAGTAAATGTGGTATTATTGTCTATTAGTAATGATTGTTACCTTATATAACAGGAAAAGAAATAGAAGCTTAAACAAGATAGAAGTTTGTTTCTCCCCTAAAAGACGTCCAGAGGAAAGCAGTGCAGATGTGGTAGGCAGCTTTTCAGTGTTATCGTTGGCCTCCATTAGCGTCTTTCTGCTGTCTCCTCCTTGGGCTTCCTTCCATAGGAAGCAGGAGGAAGCAAGGGCAAAGGAAGATGGAAGGACAAAGTAGCTGTTGCTCCAGCTGAGTCAGGCTTTAATCAGCCTTCCTAGAAGTTCCATACATGCTTCTGCTCAGCATCTCATTTGCCAGAATTTAGTCATATGTCCAAAGGAAGCTGGGAAATATACTCTTAGTGGACACATTGCTACCCAAACAAAATATGGTTTAGTACTATGGAGGGTGGTGGGGGATAGATAGTGGGGTAGCCAACTAGTATAGCACATGAAGCCAAGAAAATTTTTAATGCAATTGAGAGGAGAAATCCCCTGTTAGATATCAAAGCCAATCATATAGTAATTAAAACAGTATCACATAAGATAGATCACAGAAGATCACAGAAGACAGATCCGTGTCTTTGTTGGAATCTTATAAATAATTGTGGTAGCATTTTATATATGTGGAGACAATGGATTAATTCAGTACCTGATATCTATACAGTTGGCTCTCCATTTAGAAAACGGTCTTGACCCAGGGAACTCTACTCAATATTCTCTAATAACCTATATGGGAAAAGAATCACTGATTCGCTTTGCTGTACACCTGAAACTAACACAACATTGTAAGTTAACTATACTCCAATAAAAATTTAAAAACAAAGAAAAAGAAAAGAAAACAATCTTGAGTATAGGTGGCCTTTCTAAGCATGATAGGGAACTCAGAACTTTTATTTGACTACATTAAAATTAGACTACCTAAAGAGAACTCCAAATCATTACGAAAAACACAACCCAGTTTAAAAAATGGGTAAAGGACGTGAACAGGCAGTTTATAGAAGAAATAGCCATGGGTTATAAGCACATGAAAAACTGTTCAACCTTATTAGTAATGAATCAAATGCAAATTAAAACAAGATCTTACCAATTTTGGCAAAGATGAATAGGATTTAGACTATCTACTGTTAGCTAGGTTTTTGAGACACAGGCATTCTTATTCCATGTTAAGGTTGAATATAATAAATTGGTACAATTTTTTAGGAGAGCAATTTATTATTGGAGATGAAAACCTTAAAATAGTATATATCTTTTGCTACTAGTGTGCTTGTAGGGATTGAGCAGACAACAGTGCAGAGATGTATGTGCAAGAAGTGTCATTGCATTATCGTTAGTGATAGTGGCAACACCCACTAGGGCATCTTCTTAGACTCAACTATACTTCAAACTGACAAGATTACCCCAGATGGCATCAGTCTACTCAGGAAGAATATAGACAAGAACTACAGCTTGCCAGCAGGGTGGCATCAAATATTCGTCTTCTCTGAGAGTCCTTGCAGCAGTCATTGTAGCAGTACAGCTCAGGTCCAATAAGATATGATCCACATTGGGGAAAAGCCTCATACCCCATTGGAGTCAGCACCTCTTAACAATACAGTCATATAGGCATAGATAATTTTCAGGTTACACCACACTGAAAGAGGACCAAAGATAAGACTTCTTATCAGAATATGCATATTTTTCCCAGTCCAGGTACAGTCTACCAACTGGGGGGGTAACATAGCTTAGTAAAATAGTTGACACACTAATTTTTGTTAAGTTGCTAGAGGAAGAGAGCTAAAGAGTTAACCAAAGGTGAAATTCTCATGTGGAATGGGAAAAGATTTTTAACTTTTCACCCACAATAGCAAAGAAAGAAAGAGAGAGAGAGGGAGGGAGGGAGGGAGGGAGAAAGAGAGAAAGGAAGGAAGGGAGGAAGGGAGGAAGGAAGGAAGGAAGGGGAGAGAGAAAGAAGGAAAGAAAGAAAATCAAATCAGAATTCTATCAGGAGATTTAGTAAATAAATTTTAGTACATACATGTATCTAGTGGAATACTATGCAGAAATTAAAGAATAAAGTAGACCCATGTGTAGAGTTGTGGAGAGGCATTTCAGTGATTGAGTCAGGGGAAAAAGTTGCATAATTCTATTTTAGCATATAAAAAGTACGTGTGTACACACACGTACAAGATTTGTGTATGTTTTTTATACATAGAAAATTTTCTAGGAGCATAGTCAGCAAACTTAATAGTTGTCATCTCTCATTCGTTGCATAGGGGTGGAGAAGAGGCAATTTTATATTCTCCTTTATATGGTTCATGAGCAATCCATTATTTTTAAAAGTAGCCAATAATATTTTAAAATAACAGGCCCATTTAAAATGTTTAGAATTAGATATGTGGAGAATTATTGTGTTTACATTTTAACTTTATTTAGATATTTTCACAATAGTTATCCGTTTTCATTTCAGGAAAAGATGGAAAATGTAGATAAGAAAAATAAAACCAAATGTCAACTTTAATTCTACCACCAGAGATAATAACTTTAAATCTTTTGGAATATTTTCTTCTAGACATTTGTGTGATTGTGTATATGTGTATATTTATAAAAACAAAACTTTCTTATATATACTCTTTTATAACCTGTTTTCCACTTACTATATCTTTAGTAGAGGCATTTTTTTTCTGTGACGTTAAACAGTTGTACATCACCATTTTAATGGTTGCATAGTATTCCAGTGTATGGGTGTACTAGTTTGTTTAATCAGTTCTCTTTTTAGACATTTAGATGGCTTTTATTTTTTAGCTGTTAGAAAACCATGTTGCAGTGATCATTTCTAAACAAAAGTATTTGGACTGGGATCCATGATGATTTGAAATGCTCTTTTTACTTTTTCACATTGAAATTTGTTTCTTAAATCTGCTTAGAAGTGGATTCCAGATTTTTTCATAGAGACCATGGAGTTCAAATGAGTCCTTAAGCAGGCAGTTTGGGGAGAGAAGAATGGACAAATGAAAGGAAATGCAAGGAGGAATATTTCTGAATGAAGTGGCTTCCTTCCCTCCTACATGTGACTTGCTTTCTTTCTTTACCAGCCCTTTCTGGATCCTGAATATATTCATATTAAAAAGGCGAGGGAAGATTATATAGTGATCTGTTTATCCTGTTTTATTGTCTTTATTGTATTTCTAAGCTATTTAAATATGTATTTTTCTAAAATGTCAGCCTCCCACCATAAAACAGTAAGTTCTGTGACAGCAGAGATCTTGTTTGACTGGTCAGCACCTGCGGCCTTGGTGTCCAGACTGGTGAAAGACACATAATAGGCCTATGGGAAATAGTCCTTGAGTGAAAAATAATCCGATAAAAAGATTAAAATTTGTTCTAACAAGAAAGGGCTCATCCTTTTAGATAAAACTCTGTTATAAAAATTTCTAAAAGCCCACAAAAATAGAAGAGTATAACAACCCCAGTCTCAGCAGGTACCAACTTATTGCCACGGTTGTTTCATCTACATTTTTTTTCTTTCTGAGGTATGTTAAAGCAGAATCCCAGATCTCTTGTCATTTTATCCTTACATACTTCAATATCACTATGCTATCATCACATCTTATAAAATTAACAGTAAATTCTTAGTATCATCTTATACCTGGTTCACTTTGGCATTTCCCCAGTTGTCTTGAAGATGTCTTTTTAGACTTGATTTGTTCAAACCTCAATACATGCAAGGTCCTTACATTGCATTTAATGGATGTCTCTTAAGTCTCTCTCAATATAGAGCAGTCCCCACTCCACCCTTGCCTTTTCCTTCTACCTGTTAAGGAACCCTGATAAGTTGTCCTGTAAAAGTCCCATATTCTAGATTTATCAATTTGCATTTTCCTGATGTCATTTACCTCATTTCTCTACCCCTCTGTATATCCTGTAATTTATAAGTTGGCTCAAAGGCTTAATTAGATTCAGGTTATATTTGGGGGAAGATACTTCATAGGTGCACTATATAGAAGTGATATTTGATATTTGAACTCATGATTGAACTCATGATTTAAAGTGATTCCTAACATGCAGCGTTTGAAGAGTAGAAATTCTCCATAGTTCTTTGAAAATGTTTTAAGAATAAAAAATGATGAGCAAAACTAGGTCAGAAGTCAGTTGTTATTGCTGCCCCCCCCCAGCCCCACCCCTGCCGTTTATTCTACTCACTTGTTAGAAACTTTTCATGTTAAACCTAGTCTTACACCATTTGTGGCAGATGAATTCCTGTGATCATCTTTTATCCGTTGCTGACCACAAGAGGGCATCCACTGAACATTTTCTAAGCATTGTTCCATCTTGTCATCTTGTGTATAATTGACCTAAAACTGAGCTCAGATCAGCTCCCACCCTTCTTTGATTATTGTAGGGGTATTTAACTATAAAAAATATAGTGATGTATATACAGTAAAGTGGCCTAAACCTTTGTTCAAAATCACCTGCATTGCTATTTTCATTAAAAACAATGAATTTCAAGTATATACCCAAGTAAAAGGTTGTCGGAACAGCATGATGTCAAAGTATCCCTCCAGAGATGGTTTGTTAATTTCAAAGAGGGAATACTTACCCTTACGATAGAGAAATCTGGCCGTTTCTACCACCTTAAAGCAAGTGAAAACAGCACACTCATAGCAGGACATTCTGAAATTACATGCATCCTGAGGTATGCAGGATTACCTACAAAGTATCCTGGACTAACAAAGGAAAGTTGAACCTAAACTTAACCAAGGCCTTAGACCTTGTTTCTAGTTTACAGGAAATAAAGGGTGAGAGAAAACCAAATAAAACATTCACAGGGACTTCCCTGGCGGTCTAGTGGTTAGGACTCGGCGCTTCCACTGCCGTGGCCTGGGTTCAGTCCCTGGTCAAGGAACTAAGATCCCACAAGCTGTGCAGAGCGGCCAAAAAATGAAAAAAAAAAACTGTAAAAAAGACTCTTAAAAACCAAACCAAAACAAAAACATTACCACAGTTAGATAAATCCAAAATGTGGTGTAGTTGATGAGGCATATGGTCTGACTCTTCCCAGAAGGTCAGTGTCATGGGGAAAAAAAGAAATTAAAGGAGCCAGTCTACATCATGAGAAACATAGCTAAATGCAGTACCTGGAAAACTGTTAGGTGACTCATAAAGGTGTTCTAGTAAAGGCCAGGACACTAATGATGAAAAGGTACTTGAGGAGTTTGAGTAAAATTGTTTCATGAAATGTGAGCAGAAAGCAGCAGCATGTATACAATTTATATTATTTCCTAAAATGTGCTTTGAAATTATGTATATGAACCATTATAGAATTTCATTATTTCATATATATACCTAAAAGTTGATATTTTCATGTTGGCCAAGAACTTTTTTTAATCTCATTGGGCAAAGTGAGGAATTGCCTTATATTTGGACATATGTGGTTTTATTTCAGACGAACTTTTATTATTTCATTAATAGAGTGCTTTCCTTTCTATCTTTTAGACAGAGATGGACCTATAGCTAATTGTGGGGTGTTTTTTTAGTGTGGATGAGGAAACCCAGATTTTAAATGGGCATGGACCTCATCCACTAATGACATAAATATATTCTCATCAACAATGACAAAACATTTTGAGATTTTTATCTTTCATCATTGTAGACTATATTGTAAAAATCATAGTGGAAATGATGAGAGAGATGAAGAAGATGAGGAACGAGAGAGTAAAAGCCGGGGAAAAGTAGAAATTGATCAGCAACAACTAACTCAGCAGCAACTTAATGGAAACTAGGTATGAAAGTTAATTATATTGGCTCTGTTGTCAGGATACAGTATACACACTGATAAATACGTATTGAGGTAATAATGTGCAGTATGATTTTTTTAATGCTATTATGTTTAGTTAAGCATGTTACTAGAATGCTGAGGATGTGTAGGCTTGCATAGTTTTTTTCTTTTAACTAGCTGATTTTGTAATAATAAACACAAGCTATCCACTTTATCAATAAATGTAGTTGTAATGTCAAACCAATAAGATATTCTTGCTCCTCAATAACATTATATTATTGTGTTCCCCTCAAGCATCATATTTTACATTTTTTTATCATCTTTTAAACAGGTTCATGGGACAGAGTTAGAAAACTGGGAATGAATAAGACATCCATAACTACTATTCTTTTTTCACTGTTTTCTAAAATCAAAAAGGGTTTGTAACTTTTTACTGCCCAACTCTTAGATCCTTCATTGAACTGCCTAAAAACATCTTGTTTGTTTTATGAGCCTTCACTAGATGGCAGAGTTTGACATGTTGATATTACGTAGCTGTAGTTTGCAGTTTCTGGGAAGCAATTGAAACACTATTAACCCTGTGTATAGTGTCAACAGTTAAAGCAGACATTGAAATGAAGTAAGCTATATTTCTGGACTGAACAAAGTTCTACTGTTTAGAGTGTCTAAGTTTGTTTAGTGGATTCATACTCAAGGGAAAGCATAAGCAAATTTCACTTTACAGTGCAAACACGCCTCTGGTGGCAGCACATGGGAATTTATGAATTTTTTTTCCGCACTCAAGTAATGGAGGCGAGAAATGAAGAGAACCTTCTTTTTCTCTTGGCTTCGACAGCACATGCTAAAAATCTCTTCCAAGAAGTGTGCTAAAGCTTTTCATTTGGTTCCTGTTAAAGTTGTTCTCACTGACCAGCATGGACTCAGGCAACTGGTGATTGATTATAAGCTCTGAGCTCCAGTGCTTACGGCAAAATTCTCTTGACAGTAACCCTCTTCTCTTTTCATGTCATACAAAGAGCTTCTAGCAAAATGATTGGATCCTTTCAAGTTTAAACTAACATTTGGCAACAGCAAATTAAGCCTCTTTAACCTTTAAAGGGTTACCACTTACTAAGGACTTTAGCCACCGTGTCTGAAACCCGTTCCTCTCAAGTGCCGTGTTGTTGTGGAACACTTCATATATTGGCCCAAAGTATGTAAGGAGATCTCATGTGCTGTAGAAGTAAAAAAAAAAAAACAGTCTTTGCATAAAGCAGTATTTATTTTTAATTTTGTGACCACTATTTTAGAAACTTTATTTAATATTTTTAATGTTTTCATTAATTGCTTTGCTTATCTATAAAATAGGATTCTGTGTCCTATTTTTCTTCTGGTAGGGTTCAGTGGTGTTTTATTGATCATCTGAATTGTTCCTCAAAGCCTAAGAACCCAGCTTTTTAGAAAGGATTTTCACACTGGCATTTCTAGCTAGTGATATTTTCTTCCACTTACCTGCTGAAGCACATTTATATATTTCTTTATGGCAAAACCAAAAAATTTTAGTTGTGTTCTGCCGAATATTACCATAGCACCTCAATATCAAGGGTAGGGATTCTGATTTCTGAATTATTAGTTAACCTACCACATTAAAGCAAATTAGCCAACAAGAAATAACATGTTAACTTGACTGTACATTGAGATATTCTGCAGCTTATGGAAAAGCATTTTAAAAATGTAACAGGTGGAAAATTACACTGTGCTTAACGACTGATTTTTTTTAACTGCTAGTCCCTTAAAGTCACATTTGTCAAGTGTGTATTCACACATTTACTTAAACCAAGGGACTCGATGACTGCTTTATTTTAACCATCTTTTATTATTTTTAGAAGGAAACTAGCTTTAGTAGTGGATTGCCCTATATGTTTTTCTCCTTTTGCTCTAAATATACCATTGGATTTTTTGTGTGTGTATGTGATGAATTTTCAAAATTCACCATGACTTGAAGTGCAACGACAGATCTAGATGTTTGTTTACCAAACTATGTGACTTTTCCCAAAGGATCTGTACTTTATTTCCCTACAGCAGCTTGAAACCCATTATTTTAAATCTTTGAATCACTGTGTCTAGATCATTTTTACATTGTGTGCCATAGACTTACCCATGGAATAATAGAGCACCTTCATTTTTGGACAACTACTGTAATGATGTTTTTAGGAAAAATGGAAGGTGCCGGGGGTAATAATGGCCAGTCAATAATCATGTAATGGACTTCAAATACAATAGCTGTCAGTTAATGGATTTGTTATGTAATAAACTGTATGACTTTGTATGGGTTTCTTCAACCCTTTCTCTGCCACTAGCAACCAGAATAGCACTTTACCATTTGGTTGGCTAGATAAGTGGCTGGCTACCTATTTTTCTCACTGTGGTGTGATTGGCTAAATAGTCTTTCATTAAAAATTGAAATGTAAATTGAAGTCACATGAAAAATCACCTTTGGTTGTAAACCTCCAATATTTTGATTCTCTATCCATGTTTTCGTCACATGCTGAGTAAAAGTGCCTTACAATGTAAAAATTGTACAGTACTTATGTTCCCAAGTAGCATCATCATCTTCTGGGTAGTAATTACATCGTGGTATGACTATTTAGAAAAATGGACCTCAGCAGTGTATTTACCGTTCATCTCCTAAGTCCTTAACTGTAGTTTTAATAAGCATGACATTATTTGATAAGTATATAACATTTACATCATTTCAAAAAATACTGCCATGACTGTCTTTTATGCGTATTTTAGCTTGAAATTTTGAAGCGTCTTTTCTTTTCTCCTTTTTTTTTTCCCTTTTTTGTTTTGTTTTCGTTATCGATATTAAACAGTGTAATCTTTGCAAGCGTATATTGAAGATTATTCTGGAGCATTTATTGCCTTACCAGAAATGTTAGTAAGAAATGTTCTTTAGAGTAGAAAGATAGACTTGAGTTTCTATACTTTAATAAGAGCTCTTTGTTCCTGGGGGGAGGGGGGATGGGAGGGGTGAGTTTTACTTTCATCTCAGTTTATTAAATACCCACAAATGAAATACATTTTATTTCAAGGATCATCCATTTTAGAATTTCAGATAGTACTTGCTCAGGAGTACATGCTACTCAAGATATTAAGAGAATAACAAGATATGTAGATCTACTGTTGAATCAGAATCTATGTACTTGAACAAATGTGTGACTCAAATATCTCAAAGCAAAAGAAAAGTGTTCTAGAATGTTGTTGCTTTTTTAAAAAGCACTAAAGTTAGACCAAGGTATACAGTTTTGTTCTAACAGACATTTAGGTTAATTGTAAAGATAAGGAATGCATTATGGGTCAAAATCAAACATTCCTCTCATGTTATGTATATTTTGTTCCTGTTATATTGGCTTTATTTTCAGAATTGTAGTTTGTAGTATTAGTTTCCTTTTATTGGTATTCTTGCATATACTATTCATTCAATAAATGAGTTATGACTTTCATGTTCGTATTTATGTCTTTTTTGTGCAAGGGTATGATGAAGCTTATTTGTAACAGCAATAGTACTGTGTTCCTTTTAGTCTTGCTTTTATTTCAAGGTGAAATACCTAGTTTGTTTAATAAATTTGTCGTTAAACAAGTATGAGAGAGAAAAATGTGAATTTGAGTTTAGTTCAAAGTTTCACACATAAGGCTTTATCAGGGAGAGAATCAGCACTCTTTCAAAAGTATGATAGAACTGCATTACATTTTGGTTCTTTTATCATTCCATGATAAAGATACCTACAACTTAAATCGGGTCCTCTGGAACCTAGTTAGAAGGTGATTTTAAAAATAAACCAAAACTCGTAGTACAATTTATCTGCTTGCTAATAAGGGTGCAGGATAATATCCTTGTCATAAAGGGATTCCACCTTAAAGATTTAAATGTACTCCCTTTACTCTGGACAGCTTACTTCTAGCAGTAGTGCTCATGTATTGAGATGGTCCTATCCAGGGCAGAAATCAAAGTTTTAATTGGTAGAATTTGCTCATTCCATACATACAATTCCTAACCTGTGTTCCTGCATTCCTACTCAAAAGGAAAAAGAAATCAAGTAAGAGGTTCTGATTAATGCTGGAACTATAGGAGAGTGTGCTTTATTGCAACTGTTACACGCATGCTTGGCAAGTGTGTGTGTGTGTGTGTGTGTGTGTGTTGAAAATCCATTACTTAGTTTCATTTTAATTACCCCATAAAATTATAAAGAGAATTATGTGGTTTTCTTTACCTAATTGAAACTGTTGACAGCTGGGGTTGGGGTGTTTTTTGTTTGTTTTCTTTTCTCAGCTGCAGTCATCAGCAATTGCTGATGATCATTCCAAAAGCATAAACGTGCTAGAATTTCCTACGAAAATTCTATGGCCAGCAAATGGCCAGTCCATGTTTTTAAGGGAAAACCCAGTCCCTGAGACAGTGCTGCTTTATGTATCAACCAGTGTTACATAATTTTGCCGTGTTCAGATAATGAGGTAACTGGGACATTAAGGACAAGGCAAAGGTGCATTCTTGATTTTTCTTCAGAAGATGAAAGCTATAAAATACCAGTTATGATGAAAGTTAATGATAGTATTTTACCTTGTTAACTGTAGCAGACGTGTTCTCTGTGTGGTCAGTGTACTGAAGTTAGTCAACCAGACCTGGGTCTTTGTCAAAAGATAGCAGATCCGTAAACATCCAAATTCTACCTTTGCCTATACCTCTATAGGCTATAAATGTGTTTTTATGTTGGGGGTGAGGGTAGCAGTGGGGAGATAGGGAAGGTACAGCTGGGCAAAGAGCTAACTAGATCTGCTGTGTGAATGAAGGGCAACCTTTTAAATGGAACCTGAGAGAGTAGATATTCAAGGGAGTGTTAGGAGCAGGGAGATAGAAATAAACTGTACTTTAATGTGGACATTGGATTTAGACTGTTGAGTTTCTACAAAGTCATTTGTACAAAAGGGTAAGGTTTTTCTGTTTGAGTAGCTTTAAAATCACAGCTATTTACAGATTTCTTTTGAATTTTATTTTATTTTTTATACAGCAGGTTCTCATCAGTTATCTATTTTATACATATTAGTGTATACATGTCAATCCCAATTTCCCAATTCATCCCACCACCACCACCCCACCACCAGATTTTTTTATTTATAAAAGTAATATATATACCCATAAAAAGAAATGAAGTACTGATACATGCTACAGCCTGGATGAAGCTAGCTAAGAAGGGGCTAAGAAGGCAGCACAAAGTGTCACATATTGTAGGATTCCATTTATATGAAATGTCCAGAAGAGGCAGATTCATAAGAGACAGAATGCAGTTTAGTGGGTGCCAGGAGCTGGGGGGAGGGGAGGATGAGAGTAACTGGCATGGAATTTCTTTTGGGGGTGATGAAAATTAGATAGTGGTGATGGTTATATAACTTTGTGACTATACTAAAAACCACAAATTATATGCTTTAAAAGGGTGAATTTTAGGGAATTGCCTGGTGGTCCAGTGGTTAAGGCTCCGCGCTTCCACTGCATGCCACACGGCACAGCCAAAAACAAAAAGGTGAATTTTATGTTATGTGAACTTTACCTCAATTAAAAAAATATGTAGTCATTGTACAAAATTAAAATATAAGATATATCAAGCAAAATGTGAGAATCCCCCCCTTTTCCACAAGCCTACTCCCCAGTATTTGATGTGTATTCTGCCAAATGCCTGTGTACAGATATAACTTAGACACGCTTTTTTTTTAGCATAAATAGGCTCATGCTGTACCTACAGTTCTGCACCTTGTCTTTTTCGCTTGAACAACATCACAAGGTGTCAGCACAACTAGATTTCTCACATGCTGTTTAGCGGCTCCATGGCATTGTAGGGTATGGTTCTGTCCAGTCTCACGTGCACCTTCATGTCCTTAAGCAAGTAATTTCTTAGGCTAAATTTCCAGAAGTGGAACTGCTACGTAAAGGGCATGTACATTTAGAGTTTGGATAAAAATTGCCCTCCAGAAAATTGGTACCAATTTAAAAGTCCACCTGTAGGGATTAAGCTTCCTTGCTCTGCTACTCCAAAGAAGTGCTTTTTAATGAAAAGAGGTGTGGTACCTTTTTTAAAAAAAAAAATAAAACCATACATGCTCTACAGAAAATTCTATGGGGTTTTGATTTTGTTGTAAAGACCAGATAGACTGTATCTCAAAGTGGAATATGAATTATCTTCGGGAAAATGGACACTATATTTCATTTGTGAAAAGATTAAGTCAAAAGGTTTTGTTTTGTATGTATTATTAACAGTAGTAATTGGTGAATCATTTTCCTTCCTTCTGCTTTCTGAACAGTAACAGCTTGCTCGTAGCTGTTCATTGTTGCCAGATGGATCTGCTTCTCTTTGTGTCCAGGGTCGAATATGGCTCAGTTTAGTGTACTTGAAGGGGTTGTGTACTGTTTTGCTGAAGAATTCCTATGACCTTTATCTGTCGTGATGGTTCCTACTCCCCAAATCATGACTCCAACAACTGGTCAATTATGTAAAAATAAGATAGAATCACTTGACCTTTTCAACTAGTTGTTTTGTCCTTGTATGAATAAAATCTAAGACTAACTAGAAAAATTGACTTGATATTTATATCATGCTTTTAGCTTATTTGCTAGAAAATTGTTTTTTTCATTTAAGAATTTCAAGCAACAGTTAGTTACCTGCATGTCTGAAAATAAAGTAAGAAATAAAAGTAAAAATAACATGAATATTTGGTTATCAAGAAAGTTCCTAAATAAAGAATAAATTGAATGTAGTCAGGATGAATTGATGCCGTATGATGCCGTTAGTTTTTTTCTAATTCTCAAAGTCACATTTTGTGCTAACTGGGTATTTATGACATTAGCCAAACAACTATTTTACTTAAAAAGATTTAAGTCAGATGTATAATATTACAAAAATAATTTTTAAGTATTTTACCAATAACCTGACCTTTGGTCATGTTTCCTTCCCCCCCCCCTTTTTTTATATGCTTATAAAATAATTAAGTCTTTAAGGAGGGGTGACAAAACAGGATGACTACACTAGAGAGTTCTTTCTGTAACTTTGAACTGCAGCAATCATGGAGACTGGTGTTACTTTCACTTCAGAGGTTAGCCATACAACTTAACACAAAGGCTTATTTTCAAATGTTCCTGACCCTTAAGCCCAATAGGCTTATGTTCTATATTTAGTATTGATTTAGTATTACCAGGAAGCAATAATTCTTTGGACCCTGGTCTCATATGTTCTTGGTTAGAGAGCAAGCACAAAAGATAAGCAGTGTCTGAAAGTTTGCAGATCAGAGAGCTGGAATTTTGGCATTATCCTCAAATACAACAGTCTTTCCGGACCTCCCTTAGAAGAGTTGTTCTTAAGCATTTCAGCTCATCCCATGTGCCCAAACAGCCTAGGGCAGCTATCCAGTATGCTGGGGGTGGGGGTACAGGAAGAGGGGTTAAGGAAAATGTATGTCGCTTAGGGAAAAGACTTGACAGGTTTTCTTTCTCCCTGGGAAAGAGGCAAGGTAGGAGATTTAGGTAGCCTTTACTGCATTTAATAACTGAGGTCACTCCATTCCATGAAACTTGGAAATGCAGCCAACTATTTGTAGGCCACTTCCTAGAAAGATTGACACAAAACATTTAGAACATTCATATCTTTATTCTTTTTTTCCTTTGATGCCCTCCTGGAAACTCTCTTACCTTAATTTCCATGATCTATACCACCCCTTCAAGACCAGTCCTTTCCTGACTCTTTTCCCTACCCTGATCTAAGTGTTCCATGGTGTCCTGGTCTTTGCCCTCTTGTACTGTTCTCGCTTGTCACCACAGTCTACTGCTCCAGCTGTCACCTGTGTGTTCTGCTGATGAGTTCCAGTCCCTACCCACAGTCTGCTCCACCCGCTGAAGCTCCATGCTGAGTCTCAAATGAGACTCTGTGCTATTCTCCTGGACATTTTTACTCAATCTGCTGGCTACTCAAGCATGAGTCTCAAACCAAGTTGTCCTGATAGTGCTACAGTTCATCTACTTTGATTTCCACATCTACTTCCTTAGAATCTGTCATTCTGTCTTTTGGATCCATCCTCTCTATTCTTACTGCTGATTAACTAGTTTGGATTCTACTGGGTTTTGTTTGTATGTTTTTCTTTTTAACTTTTTGCCAAGATTCCTAACTTCTTCCACTCTGTGCCCGTGTTCACCAGACTCTTAGTTCCTTCGTTTTCTTTATTGGGCAGTTTTTGGTCTTGCTTCCTTAACTACTCAGTTTGGATAAGATGGTTAATCACCTCCATTACCCTTTGACACCACTGGCCTCAACTTCCCACTTCTTGTAATTCTCTTCCACCTTTTTGTCTCCCCTCTGCCTAGAGTTCACCCCAGTCTTACATCTGGGGAAGATGACCTGCTAGAGGACATCACAATGCAGACTGATGCCACCAAAATTTTGGTGTTTAGTCTCAAATTCTCCATATCAGTCTGCAATCCTTTTTACTTACGTATGGACTCTAGATTTTGGTGGCCTTGGCTCAGATCCCATGTAACCTTGACTAGGTTGCTGACTCTCTCTGTACCTCCATTATCTCATCTTTTAAATGCAGGTGAAAATACTACTCCATGCATAGACCTGTGAGGATTAAAGGAGGGAACCCAAACTGAAGATCTCCGTCCCCTAATCCACCGTCCCTTGTTCCTGTGCTCCCTTCTAGTTTTACCCTATTTCTTTCCTCTTCTCATATAATTTTCTTGAAAGTCAAGTCCCCACTTGATGTCTCCACTTACATATCTTTATTATCCATTCCTTAGCGCACTGTACTCGCTTCTGTCTATACGTCTCCATTTCTCTCAACTACATTAAAACCACTCGAGCAGAGTTCACCAGTGACTGTTGCTAAAGCCAGCGGGCGCTTTTGAGTTCTTACCTTACTTGACTTCTTGACTCTGTTTAATGTCCCTGACAGTCCAAGCACCATCATATGGTTCTCTGCCAGCCTGCTTTTGCAGATGACCCAAAGATAAGAGTAACTCATAAGGTGACAGGAGCAAGATTGAAAGGGCCTTCCAGTGGTTGGGACTGTACATGGACTATCTACCTAGCCCCTCCCCACTAGCAGAGATTTAATAGGTACCTATGCAAAATCACAATCTGGTCTTTCCTTGGCAAAGGACCTACACATACAGAGTGGGGTGAACTGTAGGCACCTGGGAGGTAAAAGGGTAGAAGGGAAAGTTGAGAGAAGGAAGATGTTGAGGCCATGGGTATCAAGAGGTAATGAAGTTGATTAGCCAACTTGCTTGTGAAAAATGCCACGTGGTAAAGGCAACTCAAAGCTTGAAGCACATCAGAAAGCAAAATGCATTTATGTTCATAGATACACATATATAATTCTTGTTTAGTAGAAAAAATCAAAGTTAAGGTATTTGCCTACTTATAAAACCTATGAAAAATCACCAGAGGTACAATGGTGAGACAAAAGCTGGGGAACTGTAAAAATTCTAAGCCTGTTATGCAGATAGAATCAGGCAGCAGACACCTGAAAAGGGGCCACACAGGAGCAGAGGGAGGTGGATAAATTAAGAGCTTTATGGTCTGAAGACCTGGGTTTGAGTCCTAGTTTTACCACTAGTAAGTGGTAACTCTGAGCAAGGTAACCTCCCCTTCTCTCAGCCTCAGCCCCACCCCATCTGTCAAAATAGTATCCCTGTTTTATATATATATATATATATATCCCTTAAACCACTGGGTTGTCTTAAAGAGCAAATAAGATAAAGTTATTTTAAGTGAAATCAGCCGATTCATGGTAGATAACAGTACAGAAAAGTAATAGCTATTCCCTTTCCACACAGTGATCCTTCAGATATAAAAGTGAAGCTATCCCATTACTTTTTAAAGTTTTTAAAAAATATTTTCACTATTCACAGATGACCTGACGCTCATCGTACCTAATTTAGAAAATACAGATAACTAAAAAAAATTTTTTTAATCCCTCATAATCTTGTGGACCATAGGTCACCATTATATTTTTTGTAAAATCTTCAATGTTTCTATGCATATATGTAATCATATAAAATGGGCTCATATTATACCTACTGAGTTGTATTCTGCTATTTTCATTTAAAACTTGGAAATTTCTTCACAGGTCAGTAAATACACTCTATCATTCTTACTGGTTGCATAATAGTACATTTTGTGGCTGTATCACAGCTTATTTAACCATTTCCCTATCATCAGACAGTTAAGTTGTTTGCAGGTTTTTTTGTGGCCATTATTTTGCTAGTGCAAACAGTGCTGATCTAATCATGAAGAAACAGCAGAGAACTCCAGATTGAAGAATGTTCTACAGAACAGCTGGCCCATACTCTTCAAAAAAGTCAACGTCTTGAAAAACAAAGGCAGAGGAACTGTTCCAAGTTAAATGTGACCAAAGAGACATGACAACTAAAAGTAACGTGCGATCCTGAGTTGGATCCTGGTTCAGAAAAAGAATTCGTGCTATGAAGGACATTTTGGGGACTTTTAACTAAATGTAAATATGGACTGAATATTAGATGATACTGTATCAATGTTAATTTCCTGTTTGTGATCATTGTTGTTATATAAGAATATCCTTGTTCTTAGAAAATACATACTGAAATGCTTAGGAGTAAAGGTGTGTCATGTCTGCATTTTAACTGGTTCAAAAAAATAATGTGGGTGTGTGTATGTATGTGTATGTATAAAAAGACATAAAGCAAATAGGGTAAAATGTCATAAGTTGGTAAATCTTGGTGAAGGATATACAGGAGTTCTTTGTATTATTCTTGTAACTTATCTGTAATTTTGAATTTTTTTTCTAAGTTAAGTTAAACACACCAGCAGAAACAGCAGCTCTTGTTAAGGGAGCCTGAAGAAGGAAATAGGAGTAAGCCTTGGTGAGCCATCAGGATATTTCACTAGGGAACCACATCTGGAGGAAAGAGTATAAACTGTATTCGGATCAGGTGGCCTAGAGAGGAGCCCTCTCCTTTCCCATGCAGGAATCAGGGAATTCGGAATCAGGGTGATTCCCAACCTTTTCTACTGAAGTACACCCAAAATAGGGGAAATTGGTCTTTTGAGCTGTTTTCACCCTTCAGCTGCCACTGTTATGCTTTGTATCTCATTTCTTCATCTATCTTAGATTCCTTTTTCATTTTGTTGAAGTAACATTTCTTTTTTTCTTATAGGATACAAAGTAACAAATATTTAAAAATAATGCTGAGATGAACATTCTTAAACATATAGCTTTCTGCCCTTGTCTGATTATCTCCTTAAGATAAATTTCTAAACAAATTCCCAAGTCAAAGTTCTGTGCACATTTTTTAAAGTCCATTAATTCATATTACT
Organism: Aethalodelphis obliquidens; assembly: GCF_003676395.1. Taxonomy (NCBI): domain Eukaryota; kingdom Metazoa; phylum Chordata; class Mammalia; order Artiodactyla; family Delphinidae; genus Aethalodelphis; species Aethalodelphis obliquidens. The sequence continues at coordinate 7,062,616 of NW_020838022.1, read as the reverse complement.
AAATGCCCTGCAGAAAGTTTTTACTGTGAACACATTAGCCAGTTTCAACAATTATTAACTAACTTCCAATCTTGTTTCATATATACCCCTACCTGTTCCTCTCCCACAGAAATATATATATATTTCTCTAAAAAACAAAGACTTTTAAGAAATAACAATCACAGTACTATTATTGAACCCCTCCAGTGTTTAAGTTTCTCCAGTGGTAAGTGCTAAGTGTTTGTTATTCTCATCTAAATTTCCACAGATTTGAGGAGGGAGAAGCAAACAGAAGTTCTTGAGGTTTTGTTTGAAATCATCTTAAAGGTCATAATTCACTTTATATATAATTATCTCTATATTATATGTTATACAGGTATATATTACAGGCAATTCTGGTAGACTGTATAAAATCAGATGCTTATTAATCTAGTTTAATGCTAATTTAAACTCTCCAAACACACTTTATTAGGATATATGATCAAAATAATACAGACAAAATACAATTGCTAAATAATTATTACAAACATTTGTCGGATAGCATGCCTTTAAAAGTCCACACACAAAGTTGAGTAGAAACAGTTTTATATATTCATGTAAATTGCAGAATTTTACCTGGATTCGGCTAAGCAAATTATTATGAAATAGCTGCCAGTGAAAATGAGTTATTTAAAAAGCAGTTGATTAGGCAACAATGAATTTGTTGTGGAAATTAGGCATAGTCTTAATTATGTAGTAACAAAGTCATTATTAGCATTATTTTTTATCCATGCTGATACTATTCCTTTAAACTAGTTTCCTGTATTAGGAAGGTGTTTCCAAAGAAAATCCCATGATTTGTCATTTCCACTGGTAGTTATTTCGCATAGCCTGTGGACCAGCTAAAGGGTGAAAACAGCTCAAAAGACCAATTTCCCCTATTTTGGGTGTACTTCAGTAGAAAAGGTTGCGAATCACCCTGATTCCCAATTCCCTGATTCCTGAATGGGAAAGGAGAGGGGTCCTCTCTAGGCCACCTGATCCAAATACAGTTTATACTCTTTCCTCCAGATGTGGTAGTTGCTGTTGGTGCCCTGGCCAGGTTCCTTTACCAGCTGTGCCCCCATCCCACATTAGCTTCGAGTGCACCTTACACCTGGGACCTCTGGTTTCTTGCCCTTGCCTGATGGGAGCCTGGGAGGCTACACTCACCCTCTTCCAAGGTAGTCAATGATTCCAGGATACAAAATCCTTGTCCCCCGGGCCTGAAGGCAGGACTGCTGCAGCGGGTCAGTCCAGGGCTCTGTGTCCTTGCTCACCTCTCTCCCTCTCCTGCTTCGATTCCTCCCTTGTGAGTTTTTCTTTAAGAGCGCCCCCTCCACAAATCAGAGAATTGAAATAACGTATCAGTCAGGGAAAGAGTTATGCTTTTCTTTTAGAAATTTAAGTTTCAGTTGCAAGTCCACTGATAGTGAATTTTTAAGCAAATGTATTCATTCCAAGGGCATTGACACAGCCTGCTAAACTGAGGGTTAGAAGTGGAGCAGAAAAGAAAGAATGGGGCCTTTGTCTATGCCTGTCGGAAAATAGAGCATTAAAAGCAATTCTGATAAGATTCTAAGACAACCGCAACTAGATTTCTCATCAGTTTTACTCAGTCCTGTTTCGATTTCCACTTGGAGTAGTCGTCTACTTTTGTGAAGTCATCTGCCTCTGCACCAAAATAGTCCTGGGAATCCTGAGTCTTAGGTGCACTGGAACAGTCTGTCAGTTTTATGCACCTGGTAGCAGTATCAGCTTACACTGAAAAGCCTGCTTCCTTCCTCCCGAGGCTCTGAGACTGTTCTTTACCATTCCTTCCAGAAGACTCTAGCCCAGAGCTGTCCTACAGAACTTTCTACAGTGGTAGAAATGTTCTGTGTCTGGCCGCTGAACATTTGAAATGTGGCTAAGTAGGACTGAGGAACCAAGTGTTTTACTTTATTAATTTTAATTCACTTAAACTTAGATTTAAATAGCCACGTGTGGTTAGTGGCTGCTCTATCAGATGGCACAGCTCTATCGAATTTATAGCAGGGCCCTTTAAGTAAGTGTGAAGGGAGAGCAGAAACCAAGTGCTGAAAGATGGAATGGTTCTGTTTCATTTTTTAGAGTAACCAAAAGTATCAGAATGGAGGGAAATGGAATGCCTTATTAGAGAATTGTACGCAAGTGAATGGACCTACTTGTAACTTTTTATTAACTTAGTGTATGATAACCCTGAGGCAAAAACATATTATGAACAGAGAAGGCCTTGATAAACCTTCAGGGTGTTAAAATCTGTCCCAGTACAGTGTGTGCTATATAATCACTTTCAAACAACAGAGCTATTTTAAACTCAGCCATAAAATCTTCTTTAGAAGTCAATTTATCTGTCACCTTGTTACTACCCAGCTTGAAAAGGTACCAATTTCCTATAGTAGTATTTGGCCTATACAAAATTAACCTAAAGTAACCTGAGCTTCTGTCTTTGACTTAAAACTTTCCCTGTGTTGGAAGCCTGAACTATATAAGACAGTTTACTGTTGAGCTCGTTAAAAATATATGAAGCATATCTATTATACCTAATTATTTCTAACACACACCCCTCCATCCTGATACCACGGGTCAGCAGATGAGGGAGTAAGCCTTTGGTGCTAGCAGCCACCTAGGAGGGTGCTAAAGATGGTTTGGTGTAAAATACCCTGTTCATTTTAGTATTCTGAATTTTGGGCCCCGTCCTGGAAAAGAGCAACATTAGAAAGAGATGTCATGTCAGCATACACATAACCTGAGAACCCCAAGAAGCCACAGCCTTAGCTGTATTAATAACCGGAGCAACAGTGCTTTCTGAAAACCACAATAGCAGGTAACATAACCTTAGGGATTTTAACTTCTCTAGAAGTAAGGAGCCCTTTATTATTCTTTCTGTCTTATTTGCTGATTTTTCTACAATTGTCTATAGCAGAAACACTCAAATGCAGCACATAAGCATGAAGGTCGGCCTTTTAAGAGTACAGATTTATGTTGGGTGAGGCAACAACTCTGCCTTCATTTAGAAAGTAATTTTGGGGAACTTCCCTGGTGGTCCAGTGGTTAAGACTCCACGCTCCCAATGCAGGGGGCCTGGGTTCGATCCCTGGTCAGGGAACTAGATCCCACATGCCACAACTAAAGACCTGGTGCAGCCAAATAAATAAATTTTTTTAAAGTAATTCTTTTATTGCCTCACCTTGAGAACAAACTGTGTACTTAATGTGTAGTCCTTTTTATTTTTGTGAGCTACTAATTCTATTTTATATAAGGTTCTCTTTTCAAAAAAGAATTTAACATACCTCAAAATGTACGTATTTCAATATACAGATTTAAGTATACATACACATACTAAATACTGATAGATGGCATTACATTTTAAACCTTAGTTGTTAAAATATAATTACTCTTGGGACTTCCCTGGAGGTCCAGTGGTTAGGACTCCACGCTTTCACTGCCGAGGGCCTGGATTCAATCACAGGTCGGGGAACTAAGACCCTGCGAGCCGCGTGGCATGGCCAAAACAAACAAACAAATAAATAAATATGAATTACTCTTTAAAAGCTTATTATAAGACTCTTGGTTTTTATCATCATGATTTAAATTATAACCTAGTGCCCAGAGCTTGGTTTCTAATGCCACTCTCCAATGAAAGGAACCAGGGCTTTTGGGGGAAATGGCTGATTCCAGGGCTAGGGCAGGGAAAGTACAAGATGAGCCTAGAATATCATGCGGTGCCAGAAATTAAGAAAGTGCCCAGGACTTCCCTGGCAGTCCAGTGGTTAAGACTCCGTGCTCCCAATGCAGGGGGCACGGGTTTGATCCCCTGTTTGGGGGAACTAAGGATCCCACATGCTGCATGGCGCGGCAAAAAAAAAAAAAAAAAAAAAGTGCTCAAAGAATGGTGGGGAAATATCAAGACACAGGAGCCAACATAGAGGGACTCCCAACAGCCAAATCTTGGGCAATTTGGGCAACAAAGTAATGCTATTAATGGATCATTACCTATAAGATAAAATTGGAACCCGTGAGTCCATGACGATGTAAATAATTTAATAAATAATGACTGGGGAAAAGGGAACGCTCTCCATTATAATAGCATTTCAGCTAATAAACTAAGAAGGAATGATGTTAATAGGAAAATCAACATTTGACATACACCCCAGTAATAATTACTTCAGGCAAGAATCATCAGTGGATGCTAAAATTGGTGAAAGTTTGATGAGGAACAATATTTACATAGTCTTAGTATCATTCCTCATAACCTTTATTAGTTACAAAGGGGAAAATAGTATCTTTATAGTGAAGAAACCTGGCAGACACTGCCTTAACTTAGTGATCCAAATGAACATCAGTAATGGGACAGATCGGTAGCATATGCCTCCAAATACGAAGCACTGTGAAGGACACACCATTACAGCTGCTGTATTTCTGACCCAAAATGGAATGCCTGAAATTTAATGAGGCCGTACCATTGGACAAACCCAAATTGAGGGAAATTGTACAGAATAATAACTCACCAGTGCCCTTCAAAATTGTCAAGATCATATATACACTATTGATACTATGTATAAAATAGATAACTAATGAGAATCTACTGTATAGCACAGGGAACTCTACTCAATGGTCTGCGGTGACCTAAAGGGGAAGGAAATCCAAAAAAGAGGGGATATATGTATATGCATAGTTGATTCACTTTGCTGTACAGTAGAAACTAACACAACATTGTAAAGCAACTATACTCCAATTAAAAAAAAAAGTCAAGATCACAAAGAGTGAGGAACTGTTCCAGAATGATGGAGACTTAAGGATATGCAACATGCATTCCTGGATTCAGCGTGGTCCAGGAAAGGGATAGTAACGAGACACTTGGTGAAATTTAAATAAGGGTTCTAGATTAGTTAACACTGTTGTAGCAATGTGAGTTTCCTGATTTTGATCATTGTACTGGGTGTGGTTGTATTGGATGTTAACACTGGGGAAGGGTATACTGGAAACTTTGAGAGAGAAAGCAAGAAGAAATAGGGCAGCAGGAGAATCAGGAAGGTGGTGTTCCGGAAGCCAAAGAGATGGCAGAGACATTCAAGAACAAAGTGATAAATAGTATCAAATGCAATGTGAAGGACAGTTATACAAGGCCAAAGATAGTGTCCATTGGATTTGGCAAGATAGCAGTCACTGGTGTTCTTTGTCAAAGCTGTTTCAGTCCAATGGTGGATGCAGAAGACAATGAAAGTTTGTTGAGAGGAGATGGGAAGTGAGAAAGTAGATAGAGCAAATATGGAGAGACTCATCACCTCTGGGCCTGGAGGATAAAGGGGAAGAAGCAGTGTAGATGTGGGTGGAAGGAACTGATGTGATTCAGGCCTGATTCCTTCCCTCTCTTCATAAGTTAATGGGTTGAGTCTTCATTCTAGAGTGAATTTGATGGGGTTGAATAGGGATGAATGTTAAGAGCATTACTGAGGGGAACAAGACGGGGAGCTGACCAAGCACTTGTGAAGGATTGTGGAAGGGTGTTTAGGGCCCAGTTGAGGTTTGAGACCGTGAATCTGTAGAGGAACCAACCCGCATGGTTGCGGGGTTTTCTCCTACAGCCCTCCACAGCCTAACAGGTAGACAAAACAGGCTGTGGGTTGATCCAGGGTGTGGCTTTGCCATTGTGGCAGAGCAGAATTAGAAGGGCACAAAGGACTTCTGGCAGTGGTGAGAGAGTGGTTCATGTGGGATGCAAACTGAACTGGGAAGTCAGGGATGTAAGGGAAGCCGAGAACAGGGTGATAGACCGTGGAATTGGAGGTCTCCCGTGGATCTGAAGCATGCTTAACGTTAGGCAGGTGGCCAAAGTGAACTGGAGAGGGAGAAAACTCTCAGAGATTGGAGGACTTCAGTTGAAGAGCTGAACTGCCATCAGCAGCATTGGAAAGCATCCCCCAGCTGGCCCTATACCATTGTAGGTATATACATTGTAGGTATATACATTCCAGTTTGCCCAAAACATTCCCAGCTTATGTGTTATCCCGGCATCTTGTCCAGTTTAGCATTTGTCCCAGATTTTTCATTTTCCCACGAAGTGTATTAATAGTTGAATTGAAATAAGCCAGGATGGGTCTGTTGCATCACCACTTTTTAATTCCAGCTTCTGCCTTGGTCTCATCTACTAGCTTGTGAGATGCATGTACAGAGAACCAAATTCTCACTTTAACAGAGAGTTAAACCTAAACAACAACCAGTGATAACTCTTCTCCCTTTTCCTAAGTTTTTCCAAATACAAGGTAACTAACAGCTCCCTCTCAAGGACAGTGTGCTGGGTGTTCACTGATAACAAAGCAAGTGCACTGACACTAGGAGTTAAAGACAACCGACTCATTCTTGTCCTGGGTAGGGATTGGGGGGGGGCAGTATTCACCACTGTGCCCCTTGCTGGACACTGGGTGTGCCAGCTGGGTGTTCCCGTGCCAAAACCTGCAAGTTACAAGAAGCTGCTAGGCCACCAGTCAGTAGGCCAGTGGACACAGGGAATTACATATTTATGTGTATGTAAAATACATTCAGGAAATAGAGGCAGAAATATGTCCTGCCATAGAACATAATACAGCGAGTAATCTGAATGCTCTTGGTACAATGGTTATGTCATTCATTATATGTTGCAAATCTACAACCCTTTTTTTAAAAAAATTTGCAGTCCACCCTTTCAGCATGGGTTCAAAAAACTAAAGTGCATAACTGATAAAAAATACCAAATTTGTTATTCCAGAAAATTGATCATGAATGTGTAACATGAACAAAACATTTTTGATAGTTATTATCACTGACTACATGAAAACCAGAAGACATGTCTACAGAGACAGCATCATCATCTACCTCAAAGGTTTGTAGTTATTTTAAGAAGGCCGTGCAGCAAAGGTGATTTAACAAGATGCAGCTGCAGAGAGGGTATCTTCATATTGCTCGTGAATGACTTTTTTTAGATCAAATAACTTCTTCAAAATTCATTTACTCATTTTTGATTTCAGGTTTCCTTGTACATGATGAAAAGTGAAACAATACCTTTTAATAAGTAGCTCTATTTGCAGGAGAACTTCACAGTTAAATGATGTCAGTTTTATATTGATATCGTGAGATGATTCAAATTGAAAATCAGTTATATTAGTCAGGGTTCTCCAGAGAAACAGAACTAACAGGATATGTGTGTGTGTGTGTGTGTGTGTGTGTGTGGGAGAGAGAGAGAGAGAGAGAGATTTTAAGGAATTGGCACACACGGTTGTGGAGACCTGGCGAGTCCAAAATCTGATGGAGAAGGCCAACAGGCTGGACACAGGGAAGAGGTGCAGTTCCAGTCCAAAAAGGCGGCAGAATTCCTTCTTGCCTGCAGGGGAGGTCAGCCTTTGTTCTATTCAGGCCTTCAGATGATTGGATGAGGCCTACCCACATTAGGGAATGTAATCTGCTTTACTCAGAGTCCACTGATTTAAATGTTAATCTCATCCAAAAAAACACCTTCACAGAAACATCCAGAATAATGTTTGACCAAATATCTGGGCACCATGGCCAAGCCAAGTTGAAACATAAAAATTAACCATCACATTGGTTAATTCCAGTAATGGTTCAATTTGTCATCCAATTCATGGAATCAAAGTAAAGCTAATGGGAATTTATTCTGATGAAGGCGAAACATCTGACATTGAGAAAGCTATTGTAAATTCAGTTTGAAAATTTAACATTTAGGATAAGTATTTTTTAATAAATTTATTTATTTTTATTTTTGGCTGCATTGGGTCTTCACTGCTGTACACGGGCCTTCTCTAGTTGCAGTGAGTGGGGGCTACTCTTTGTTGCGGCGTGCGGGCTTCTCATTGCAGTGGCTTCTCCTTGTGGAGCACGGGCTCTAGGTGCACAGGCTTCAGTAGTTGTGGCTCATGGGCTCTAGAGCGCAGGCTCAGTAGTTGTGGTGCACGGGCTTAGCTGCTCTGTGGCATGTGGGATCTTCCCGGATCAGGGATCGAACCTGTGTCCCCTGCATTGGCAGGTGGATTCTTAACCACGGCACCACCAGGGAAGCCCTAGGATAAGTATTGTTGCAGTGATAATTTTTTTTAATAGAAATACAAATTTTGGTGGACCACAGCACCATGGTAATGTGTGGAGCAGAAATATACTCAGAATTAGTTGTGGTACAGAAATAATTCCTCATTATGTCCACATAAGTGAATTACAAAACTGTTCTGGAAAGTCAGGAGTGGGGCAGGGGAATCTTGGGTTATACCCATGCTTTCCTTATTTCTTCCTTCATGCAGATATTCTAGTAAAGATCGGTGGCATACATAGCATATTTGACACCCAGAATGACAAAATTATACGAGAAAATTATTTTGTCTGACAAAATTATTTTCTGTAATAGTAAAAACCATTATTTTCTTGATTTCATCTTCAGTTTTGAAACAATTAAAAATTTAAAAGAATACATTTCAATTTTAAATACATTGTCCAAATTCAGTAAAATATTGCATACATTAACCAGATTTTCACTTACCAAACAAAAGGATTACGTCTTGTAGACTGCACTTTGTTTGCTGTTTTAAATTTTAAACACAAGTAAAAGCTCCAAGTTGTCACCTAGAATGACAGGGTTGAAATAATGACTGTTTCTTTGTCTTTAAAGTCAACTGGGCTTTCACCATTTATTTCAAATCTGTGTTAAAATACAGGAGTATGTGGTACCATAGGGGCTGGAGAAAGAAACTGCAAGCCAGAAGCAAGCTGGAAGGGTTCTGAAGTGTTGGTATCTAATTTAGAAACCAGTGTGGGTGGCTGAGTCCATTTGTGTCAGGGGCCAAATGTATAACCGAAAGTTCTCTGAATTAATTTCCCAGTGAAACAATGATTGTTAAAAGAATAAGTAATAAAATGTGCTAATACGAACTTCAAAGTCTATATACCCAATGGAAATGCACTCATGTTCACCAAAAGATACGTAAAAAAACAAAAAAGTTCATAGCAGCACTATTTTTTAGAGAAAGAGACTGAAGCTCCGAGTTCAATGACTTACCCCGTTTCACAAGTCACCTACCATCACATTTCCCTCAGTGGCCTTAATGGAGGCCACCAACTTTGTGCTGGGCACTGTGGTGGGTGGGTGCTGGAGCTACACAGATGAGCACGTTAGGAATGGAACAACTCTTATTTGCTTACTCGACCTATTGGAGAGTCGGGGAAGATTTTTTCACCCATTTCCGTATCGGGAATTGTGGTGGCAAAGAATATAGATCAGCAAAGGTGATAGTTCCCATTTACTGATTGTGCACTGTCCTAAGTGCTGTACCATATATATATATATATATATATATATATATATATATATATATACACATATGCACACACCATATACGTACACATCATCTTCTTTAATCCTCAACGATCCTTGTTAATAATATCCCCATTTTACTGAGACGAAAAAGAGAGGCTCAGTGAGCCTGATTCGCACAAGGTCACAGAACAGTTAAGGGTTCCCCTCACATTTGTACCCTTATCGGGCTGACTCTAGGGCTCTAGGTCTCAACTCTTATATCCAGTTAAAGATTTTTGTTAGAATCCGGCCACGAGTCAGGAAAAATGGAAGCCGCAATGCAGTCCAAGGAACCTGAAGAGCCGGCGCCCAGTTTAGGGCCACTGGGAAGAAAGGAGGGCGGTGGCAGGTCTGGGAATTTGGGAGCCTTCTGGATGGGAGACTGAGGGAAAGAGGAAGAGAGGCTGCGCGGGAGTCTCCGCTTCTTTGGGAAGAAAATTCCCACGGCCACCTCGGGAGCGTGGAAAGCCGCAGGCTCCCACGGAGGGGCGCGGGGAGCGCGCGGCCGTTATGGGCGGGGCCTCGGGGCGGAGCAGGGGCGGGGCCTGCTGCGCCTCAGCTCTTAGCGGCGGCGGCGGCGGCGGCGGCGGCGGCGGCGAGGAGCGCTCGGGCGGACTACTCTGCTTTCCCGCGCGGCGCCGCCTCCTGCCGCGCCTCCGCCTTCTTCTCGGCCCCGCCACCGGCTTCCTCCTCCTCAGACTGCCCTCAGCCCGCGCACCAGCCGGCTCCGTTATGGCGACCCGCAGCCCCAGCGTCGTGGTGAGCAGCCTGGCCCGCCAGGCCCGTGGCGGCGGCGGCGGCCGTTCCCTGAGACGCGGGGCCGCAGTGCGGGCTCGGGTCGGCGTGGCCCGGGGCCGGGGGGCGGGGGCGGCCGCAGCCTCCTGGGTTCGGCCGCGCGTCACACCCGGGCGGTTGGGGGGATGGAACGGTGAGGTGGGGGTGGCCGCCTCAGGAGAGCCCCGGGAAGGAGGGCTGCGTGTGGGAGGAGAGGGTGGAAATGGCGTTTTGGTTGACATGTGCCGCTTGCGAGCGTGCTATGGGGAGGGGCCGTGGGCCAGTTCGGGAATGATCTGGCGGGGTGAGGGTGGGAGCTTTCTTAGGAGGGGCTCTTCCCTGTCGATTTGCGGTGTGTGGGTGAGGTCCTCGGGGCAGCTCCACGAGAGGGACCAGGAGCACGGAAACGACCACATGGGAGGCATGCGGGGACTGGTATTTTAATCTAGTTTTGCAGACATTGTAATGATTATTTGTGGGAATGCGCATTGCCTCATTGCATCCTCACGGCAGCCTTGGCAGCGGTAACCATGCCTACCTTTTTACACACGTAGAAAGTAGTTAGCCGATATTAGGTAGCTTTCCCACGGCCCAGAGGTAGCCAGGCCTCGTAATCAGATCTGCTTGAATCCGGATCCTATGCTCTTTGATGCTGCAGGGGACAAAAAATGCGAATCTGGTCCTTACCTTCAAGGGCATTGGCACCGTAATCCGTCTTTGGTATCCTGTCTCCAGCCTCATTGGTTCTTTTCCTTGTTTCTCGAACAAGCCCAGCTGCTCCCTCCCCTTACCCTCCCGTTTTGATCACGCTTGCTAAAATAGCCAACCCTCTCTCAATAGTTAAATGCCTTAGCCTGCATTATTACTATTATTATTATTATTTTAGCAGTTACCTTATTACCTGTTGATTGTCTCTCCCACAAAAACATAAACTTTATAAGGGCAGGAAGCACCGCTGTAACCCCAGCGCGTAGTACAGTGCCTGGCATGCAAGAAATTCTCAGTGATGGTCTGTTGGATGAATACATTAAATAATTAACCACTTGAGCCCTAAAAAGGGAAGGGTTCTAGTTCATATTAGGCATTGTGACTTAAGGTAAAGAGTAGTGCTCTTAATGGAGTCTGGCCTGGGATCCTGCTTGCGTGGGTTATTTACTAGCAGTGTAGCCTTGGGTAACTACCTTTCTGGATTTAAGTGTCTTATGTATAACTGAGGTGCTAACTACCTCATGGTGTTATTGAAAGGATAGCCGGTCTTTGTGAATGAACAACCTTTGCGTGGTTCCTGACTGGGAATAGTAATAATATCTATCGATGTGTTTACCTACATAGTCCTGTTTAGTCCTCAAAACAACCCTCTAACAAAAGTATGATTATCGTTTTACAGATGAGGAATCCTTGAAGCCTCAGTGAGAGGTTAAGTAACTTAACCTCTTAACGTAACATACCCAGTGTCACACAGTTATTAAGAGGAGCTCAGACTCAAACCTAGGTCTCTCTCAAGGAGGGCCCATACACTTAAATGTTATGCTAATAGTAGGTACTCAACTGTTTTTGTTCAGTTGCTGAGGAAGTTAGATGCTTTTAAGCTTTGGGGTCCAATGGCTGCACCAGCATATAGTGAATTATTTTTGCTAGAACTGGCTGTTAGTTTTGTTTGAGCATCAAGATATTGATTGTGTTTTCGGTTTGCAAATTCCTGTTCCTTTTTTAATTTCCTTCCCAGAAATTGTCTTCATGTTAGCAGTGACGGACACTTAAATAGTGCTTACTGTATGCTGGTTACTAAGCCCTTTACACATATTAACTGGTTTGATATTTATTTAAAAAATTTATGTGGCTCAGAGAGGTTAACTAACTTTCCCAAGATTACCCAGCAATACTAGGATTTGAATCTAAGCTATCTGGCCCCAGAGTCTGCTCTTAACCTCTCCACTTTTAGGTTCATAGTGACAGTAGTAGATATTTATTTAGTACTTACTATGCTTTAGGCATTGAAGTAAATATTTTGCAACAATATCTAATATAACTGCCCTAAAGATACATAATAGGAGGGAGAGAGATAAACACTAGTATGACCTTGGAGGCACAGATTGGTGAACTATTGATAACTTGCCCAGTATCACTTAGATGAAATTGACCTGCAGATCTGCCTGATATGACCCATGCTACTTGTAACTATCTCTCTAAACTTCCAGGGTAAACTTGGACACACTTGAACAAAGAACAAGCTTCTGAATGTTTGCAAGTTATTGTGAAACATCAGATACACATTATGTGGATAAAATATCTTCTAAATTTCAGGATGGTAGTGCTAGAAATGTAACCCTTATTAACTGGACTTAAATCTTACCCGGCTAATAATTTTCACAGAATTGATAAAATAGTGCATTTTTTTGGTCCACAACCCTATCATTGTTATCAGGGTTTAGACTGACAATGTAGACCAAAATTATTCTTGGTGACCACCAAAAAATGGAGCAGTTGAGTTTGGGGGTTTCATTCTACAAATTGATTAACGTGACATGCATACTGTAGATTCATCTTAATTGTTTTCTGTCCATTTTTTGTATCTAGGTGTCACAGAAAGTCCATAGGCAGGAGGTAGGAAAAAGACAAAAGGACCAACCAGATCAGCAGAGAAGAGGGGTCTTGAAGTTCTCTTTTAGATTTCTGTAGTTCACTAGGCAGTAACTGGGCCATGTCATTCTTTTCCCCTGTGAAGAGATGATAAAGATGTGCTAGTGTGCTCTTCTTCCTATCTGTAATTGTATATTGTATGCATTGATAAGATTTATATGCTATAAAAGTGTCAACCACCATCGTTAATATTGAGACTGGATTGTTATTTTCCACCAGTGGCTACCAAATTACTAACAAACATTTAGAATAACTTGCTACTAATAAGAATTCAAACAAACACTTCTGATTGCTATGAAACTACTATCTTCAGCACTGTGCTTCTGATAATTGATAGGCATTTATGTTTTGCCCAGAATTAACATGCCTGTTATGCCACTGTGCACACTGGAAAGGAAAGATGATAGTATTAGATAGTAGTTATGGGCCCGCTTACGTAGAAGCAGGTAATAATTTATCCCTGAGTTGAATAGAATGCTGATTTTAATTCTTGTAACCCTTAGATTCTTGTAAACCTTTTAATTCTTTTCACATTTAGGGATAAATGCATCAGTAGTTCATAATTTTGGTCTTATGATATCCTGAGTTATTACAAATTATCCCAAGGGGATGACACATCTGCTTTGGGTTTTTCTGAGAATTTTAAAGTGTCTGAATATAAAAGGTAAAAATATGCCACCTAGCCATTTCTGCCTATTCTAGAAGCTTGGAATTATTGTTGGTTACTAGGAATAAAATAAAATGTATTTTATCTATTACTGTACATCTTTTAATTCATATTTTTAAAGACTCGCTTCCTCACTTCCATTTAGTCTTGTTTGGACCCAGGAACATTGTCATTTTTTGACCACAAACAGGCTTAAGCAATCCTGCTCACAGATGATGAATTGATGTTGCATGTGTTGTCTTAGCTCGAGTTAATTTCCATGCTTACTGTAATTTTAGATAGTATATCTCTGTAATTAGACATGTGTAAACCACAAAATTTTTCATGTATGGAAACCATTATTATCGATGTGACACATAATTATTAAGAATTTGTGGCTTCAGTTTTACTGAAAAATAAAATTATTTTGGTAATTTATGATAGCAAATAGACAAAAGATAGTAATGTTACATTTTCAATAATCTTTCATATTAATAAAAGTGCCTTGTAGATTTTACCATTAACAAGTATATTACAGATAGGTTAGAATTTGAGAGCTATGTTTTAAAGCTCTGAGGAGATGCAGTCAGATTTCTGAACTGTCTGGGTAAATGGTAAGTAACTGAGAGCTATTAATAACCTATCCTTTGGCCATTTCTGGCTGAACTGGAAATCAGAGTAGGAAAGGTGGATCTGCAGAGAAACCACATTTCATTTGTTTACCACTTCCAGCCCCTCCAGGGCTCTCCCCCAAATATTTTGGGGTTGGGCCCTCCCCAAAGCCATCCAGGACCTTCTTTGCGATCTTTAGCCATTTTATGTTAAGTTCATATGTTGAAGCTCTAACCCCCAATGTGATGGTATTTGGAGATGGGGCCTTTGGAAGGTAATTAGGATTAGGTACGGTCATGAGGGTGGGGCCCTGGTCTTTTAAGAAGGACACCGGAGAGTTTCCAGCCCCAGCGCTCAGCACACAGATAGCTAGGAGAAGATGGCTGCCTACAAGCCAAGAGAAGAGACGTCAGAATGAAACCTACTTTGCTGGCCCCTTGGTCTTGGACTTCCCAGCCTAAAGAACTGTGGGGAATAAATTACTGTTGTTTAAGCCACCCGGTCTACAGTATTTTGTTGTGGCAGACTAATGCAGTTCTTTTAGAAGGTGTTGGTAATAACCACGTGCTTAGACATGCAACACCAAGTCACAAATAATAAAACAGATGTGATTTATACTCATATACAAAGTTGGGCATTGCTATTGCCTAGTTGATTTAGAAGGCTGTGCTAATTCAGTATCAGAGACATACCAGTCTAATTTACTCAGTTTATATCCTAGGCAACAGAATATATTGACTACTTTAAGCTTGATATTGCTTTAGGAGGGAGTCATTGGTGCTGGCTGACCTTGGGTTCCATGTTTATCTTTAGTGTGTATAACCGCTTTTGATAATCACACGTTTGTGGGCTTCTGAAGTTAGATTTGGTACAGATTATAAGCTTTAATGTGCTGTATAGTTAGTTATATGTGTATATGTCTTTTCCATTAGATTATATGCTCTTTGAAGGCTCTAAATTTATAATCATCTTTGTATCCCCCTACAAAATCTATTGCATAGTACCTTAATCAAGGTGGGTGCTGGATGCATTTTTATATAATTAAACATATTGCAATCCCTTCCTATCAGAGTACCCACTGGATTGTTAACTAATCCATGTTAGATGGGGTTAATTAATACCAGATATTAACCAATATCAGATGGAACAAATAAGGGCTGATAAGATTAAAGGCCACCAAGTATATTTCTCTCTAGCTCTTCTAGAGATTGAGATTATTAGCCCTGTTTAATATGAAGCTTTGGTGCTTGGGATGATTAAAACAAATTCCTGTCTATTGAATTATATCTTCTGTTATTTCTTATTGTCAGTGGTCTAGGTGCAAGCAAGGCTTCTGAGAGTTTGAGTACCCTCCTAAACTCCCATAATACTTTTTCTGTATTTTTAAAATAGTTTCACACTGTCTTATGGTTTTTCATGTATATGTCATATCTTCTACTACACTGTAAGCTCTTTGAGGGTAGTTGTGTCAAATTTATCTAATCCTCTCTAGTATGTACAACATAGTAGGTACTCAATAAATATTTGAGTGAGTGTTGGTGATAAGAATTACAGGTCCTGAATAAGGTCCTCACCATTTAAAAATTACTATTCTAATACATATTTGAACATTAAATATGAATTTTTAAAACTTGGATTTTTCATTAATGTAAAATTGAGAAAAAGTGATGTTGGTGCCTTGTTATCATTTAAATAAATTGCTTCCTGTTTAACTTTATTTGAAACATACACAGGTACACATATTAGTATAATGAACCCTCATGTAGTCCTTGCCCAGTTCTGACAATTATCTATGCATGGCCAAATCATATGTTTCTTAAATTAGGACCCCCATAAATACACCCCATGTATTTATAGTGAATTATAACAAAGTTGTGAACTTATGCCTAAAGTACCTCAAGTGATACAGGTTTTATGAATTCTTATTTTTGCCTTTTGGGAAGAGTTATATTGACATGTTTTTTTAATCTTGAAATAACATATCAACCCTTTTACACTGAATGTGATATGTAAATCTAATAGTATTGATTGAAAATAAAACCTTTTGAATTGGAAAAAAGAATTTTTTTAATTAAAAAACATTTTTTTGCCACGCTACACAGCTTGTGGAATCTTAGTTCCCCAACCGGGGCCCTCAGCAGTGAAAGCGCAGAGTCCTAACCACTGGACCGCCAGGGAAGTCCCTGAATTGGAAATTAATTTGGCCTGTTGACAGAGAGAGAATTCCTATTTGGGGGGGGTACATCTGTGCTGGTCTGTCTGTGTTAAACTGCATGTTTGGGATGAACTCTGGGCAGAATTCACATTGGCTTTAATTGAGACAAACAAGACTCTTGAAGTTCTTAGGCTGCCTGCAAAACCCATAGCCAGGCACTGAGCCATTTTCACAGAACCAGTAGGCTTTATAAGTGTTGCATGTTTCAAAGAGTCCTGGGTGGGTCTTGGTTTATGCTTATGGCAGAAGCAGTGAGTAACTGGGAGGAAGGGGTGAGTAAGTCTCAGGGAAGCCATTTTGGTGCTCCGGATCTTGACTTTAAAAGCACTATGAAATGGTACGTTTTCATTCTTGTCAGGTAATAGCAGATCTGTTCTGATGAGCCTGATATCAATGTTTGTCCTCTTGTAGCATCTAGCAAGGTCTAGCTCTTCTTTTCCCAGAACTTTTAACTAAATTTCAGTTTATAAAATTTAGAAAAGTAATGCTTGCTTGTTATGAAGCATTATAAAAGTAATGCTTGCTTGAAATACTCTTGTAGATGACACAAATGTCCTAGTCCCATTCTTTTTTTTTAACATCTTTATTGGAGTATAATTGCTTTACAGTAGTGTGTTAGTTTCTGCTTTATAACAAAGTGAATCAGCTATACGTATACATATATCCCCATATCTCCTCCCTCTTGCGCCTCCCTCCCACCCCCCCATCCCACCCCTCTAGGTGGTCGCAAAGTACCGAGCTGATCTCCCTGTGCTATGCGGCTGCTTCCCACTAGCTATCTATTTTACATTTGGTAGTGTAGATATGTCCATGCCACTCTCTCACTTCGTCCCAGCTTACCCTTCCCCCACCCGTGTCCTCAAGTCCATTCTCTACATTTGTGTCTTTATTCCTGTCCTGCCCTTAGGTTCAGAACCATTTTTTTTTTTTTAGATTCCATATATATGTGTTAGTATACGGTATTTGTCTTTCTCTTTCTGACTTACTTTACTCTGTATGACAGTCTCTAGGTCCATCCACCTCACTACAAATAACTCAATTTCATTTCTTTTATGGCTGAGTAATATTCCATTGTATATATGTGCCACATCTTCTTTATCCATTCATCTGTCGATGCACACTTAAGTTGCTTCCATGTCCTGGCTATTGTAAATAGAGCTGCAGTGAACATTGTGGTACATGACTCTTTTTGAATTATGGTTTTCTCAGGGTATATGCCCAGTAGTGGGATTGCTGGGTTGTATGATAGCTCTATTTTAGTTTTTTAAGGAACCTCCATACTCCCATTCTTTTTATAGTAAATGTCTTCTGAAATAAGCCTGATGACAATGTTTAGCAGATACATTAGTACTTCACCTTAGAGGACCTGGCATAATCTTTTGCCCCTCAAAATAGGATTTTTTTCCTGCATATGAAAGTAATACATGTTTTTAAAAAAACAAATCAATATTGACTTCACACCTCGTGCCGAGCGAGTGCCTGTGCACTATGTGCTGCTGGAGCTTACCTGTGGGCATGTCCCAGTCCACCTGCCTGAGTCACTGCCAGGCTCCTGGCCACGTGCTCCAAGCAGAAGCGGTGCACAGCTACTACCAGTCTGACATGACGGTACTTGAAATTCCACCGAAGTCTGGAAAACTCAGAGCTCTTGGGACTGAAAGAGAGATGATGTGAACCTCAAATTTCTTAGAATATAATTATCAATTCTGTGAATAATAAATGTATCTTAAGTATATATTTTAGAAATTTATTGAAAACCAAGCTACTTGTCCTTAAGCACCTAATACAGTGCTGACTGAAGGAGGAGGTACTCAATAGATATTAACTGATGCAGTGAGATTTAATTATGGTTTGACCAGTATTTCTTGCAAACTGCCAGAGTTCATGTCATCAGCTTCTTGAATGTGATTTGGAAGATACTTAGTCTTGAATGTCATGTGAGACAGTATTATAATTGTGGTTTGTGTCTTTGAATAAGCTTTAAATATAATGCTGAGTGGGAATTATAAATCAACTATAATTTTTTTAAAAAGTGAAATTGGCAGTGGGGAAAAAAAAAGAAGTCAAAGTGTAGAAAGTGGCAGGTCCCCACTTCTTACAGTTGACTATTGTTTGGTATATTCTTCCATACCCACCCTTTCTTTCTTCCTCTCTCCCTCTCTCTCCTCTTTTTTTAACTTTTTGTATTAAAATTTTTTTGTTTGTAGATTTGGTTTTAATATATCATAAAATTTCCCCATACTTTTCACATATGTATATAAAAACACATACTACCACAAATAATTTATAAGAAAGACTTGATATTTTTAAAAAGCAATATGTACTCCCTGAAGAAAATTTGGGATATATAGTATAAAGAGTTAAATAAAATCGCTGTAACTCCCCTCCGCAAGACAAAAGTTTTTTATGATTTTGTTATATTTTTCTGTGTTTATAGGCCCATTATATAATTATAAAACTGTAATCATAGTACATTTTACCACCACAGGTACCTCATCATCAGTGTTATTAAACATTTTGCATTATAAGGACTGGACATATCAAGACGACCAATATGTGGTCCTACTCAAACAATCTTAGAGTATCTATTATGAAGGCACCTCATGAGTTGATTATAACAATCTCAGACTTCTAGAAGTTTGGATTTTTAAGGAATCACTTAGCTTTTTTGGTGATTTTTTTTTCCTACTGTGAGATGAGAGAGACTCTTTGGGTTTGAGGTGGGGAACAGCAGTTTTTCTTGCTCACTGTAATATTTTAACTTGCTAGACTATACTGTATTAAGCATTTTTTACTAAATTTTCAAACATTTGCAAAAGTCGGGAGAATAATATAATGGATCCCCATATACTCATCACGCGTTTATAATATTGTCAAGATTTTGCCACATTTGTCTTAGCTCTTTAAAGTTTTTCTTTTACTCTGCTGAACTAAAGAAAATTTCATGTCATTTTACTTCTGTAATCTTAACTATTCATCTCTAAAACATGTGGTTGATTTCTTATATAACTGTAATTCATTATCATACCTACGAAATTACAGAAAGTTCTTGATATCATACCTAAATTTCTGTGATAGGCTAAGGGTTCTAAACGTCTAAATCCAATCAAGTGTTTGTATCATGAAATGCTCTCACTGAAAACAGCCATATTTCTCTTTCAGATTAGTGATGATGAACCAGGTTATGACCTAGATTTATTTTGTATACCTAATCATTATGCTGAGGATTTGGAAAAGGTGTTTATTCCTCATGGACTAATTATGGACAGGTTAGTACGATCTTAAATTGAAATTTTGTTTTTTTCTTATATTAATTTCAAGTGTCAGCAACTGTTTTAAGTAGTTGATGTTTGAACATGAACTAGACCAGCTTGTCACATAATAGATGCTTTCTGTTTTAAAAGCCCTCTTGACAAAAAAGGGAGGAAGGGAGAGCTTACTAATTACCCAGTATAAGTCATGGTATACTGGGAATCTGTAGGGAGTAGAATAAAGTAAATATTGAAGGGAGATTGGAAGAATGAACTCTAGGCACAAAGTCTGATTTCTCAACCCTGAACAGGGTAATGGACTGGGGCTGAATCATGGGAAGACAAGGTCAGATTTTGATGATTATGCACGTCTAGCTTGAAAATTTCCTGTTAAATGAATTGCAGTGAAAAACGTTACTTGTTATTTAAATGCTTGCCTTGTGTGTCTGGCTGTTGTATTTTATTTTAAAATTATAATATCAATATTATAACTCTATTCTAATATAGCTATATTCTAGAATTCTAAAATATTCTAACTATAGAGGCTTAAACAAGAAGAGTGAAGTTCTCTCAGCCTGCTGTACACATTTCCTCCCTATACATTGGCCATGTACATATACTATATATTTTAACACATGGGTATTACTATCATATAGGTCTAAAATTTATTGGGCATTTTTTCATATTAATACATCCAGAACTATCTCATATATTTTAAAGGTTGCATGGCATTCCATTTTCTGGCTGTACCATAATTGATATAACCAGTTCCTTATTGATTAGGTGCAAGATGTCTCCATTATTTTGCTTTTGCAGATCATACTAGAAGGGAACATCGTTTTATAGATGTTTGGGCAGTTGCTCAAATTTATCCACGGGGAAATTTTGTGACAAGGGGAAGGTGTTTATTGAATGTTTTGATACTGCCAAATTATCCTCCAAAAAGTTTATATTAATTTATACTCCCAATGGTATATGAGAGTGCTCTTTCCTTACAATCTCTTCTAATATTGTATTATTGGAATTTGCTGGTTTGATAGGTGAAAATTGTATCTTATTTTAATTTGCGTTTTTAAAATTTATGATAGATGTAACAGTACACTTGGATTTGGAAGGTTTTTGAAATTTTTATCTTCACTTTATGAGCAAGGATATTATACTTCATGGGGGCAAAGGATGTGTTTTGTTGAAGTTTAATCTTTTTTTTTTTTTTTTTTTTTTAATGCTTGGCTGAGCCTCGCAGCTTTTGGGATCTGAGTTTCCCAGACCAGGGATCGAACCTAGGGCCACGGCACTGAAAGTGCCGAGTCCTAACGACTGGACTGCCAGGGAATTCGAAGTTTAATCTTTAAGGGATGTTTGTTGTAAAGTTTAAATGTTCCTTTTATAATATAATTTAATTTCTATTAAATTCTTGATTTTATTTCTGTAGGACTGAACGGCTGGCTCGAGATGTGATGAAGGAGATGGGAGGCCATCACATCGTGGCCCTCTGTGTGCTCAAGGGGGGCTATAAATTCTTTGCTGACCTGCTGGATTACATCAAAGCACTGAACAGAAATAGTGATAGATCTATACCTATGACTGTAGATTTTATCAGACTGAAGAGCTACTGTGTAAGTATATTTAATGCATGTTTAAAATAAACGTGGCATTTTTATTATATGTATCCTATATGTATGAGCTTTAGCTGGTTATATATAAATTCCATTAGCTTATAACTTATACAACTAAAGAACCAAAATTGATCTACATAATAGATAAAAACAAAACCATATGAATTCAAATTAACATTAATTTGATGTGAAGGACTATGTTTTGCTGAAATAAAAACAAAACAAAACAAAAAAACCCATGGCAACTGTAGGTTTTCCTGTATGTTTTTGAAGCTCTGCAAACTATACTTACATGTTCATTTTACTTGGTTAGAGTGAGATTTTCTAATATATTCCCTAGTACTGTATATCCAAGTAAATATTGTCTTTTTCAAACTAGTCGCCTATACTTATTTTAAAGGTTCTTTGGTTTACTTTTGTTTTGTTTTGTTTTGGATTTTGAAAAACCCGTCTTCGGAATTGCTCTTGGGACTTGGGGGATATACTCTTTTGACTGTACTTACTGGTGGCAGATGTCCTCTCTGGAGCTAGATTGACTTGAGGGGGAGTCGTATTTGGAGTTAGGTGTGAGTAATAAGGTGGGTCAACAGTTGTCTCTTAGAAAGTGCGTATGGAGCGAGAGCATTAGCACATTGAAAAGACCACTTTTGAGTCACAGTCGCTTTGTCTGTGTCACACAATCTCAAATGCTTCAGAATATTGACACTTTGTGGTGAATCAAAATCCAAGTCATCTTTACTCGTGAATTTCATCATCCACAATTTCTTTGATCGTGTGAATGTTTGATTTTTATTACTTCATACTGTTGCTTTTTTTCTGGTTGTATGTTGTCATTGTAGTTCCTGAGAGTTACTCCTTTCCTTAAAAATAGGATTTTTCCTAGCTTCTTCAAGGATTAGAATAAATGTCTGATCTTTGCTCTTTCATGAATCAGTATTGTAGTGCATCTTTGTAGAAACTTGGCTTATGTTTACATTTTCATTGAGCATAAGACCACTTATCTACATTTAACTTTCAGCCTCCATTCTCTTCGTTAATCATCTATTTGACCCAAGTCTTTGACCTTTTCTCCATTTTCATCAGTCCTGTGGGTGATTGGACAGCCATTTAAGCATTATCATAGACATTTTCCCTATCCTGTTAAAACCCTTTGTGCTCATATATCATGACATTACTTCATACTCATAAGCTCCTTTTAACGTGTCAGAGTCTCACTTGAATTAAAGACTTGCTTAAATACAAAATTTGGATTTTTACTCAACAGAAGTTATTTATTTTGCTGATTTACACTAAGATTTAATTCTAGGCAGTATAGCTGCCCAGGCTTTAATATGTTGTTGCTTAGAGGCAAAACATGGGCTTACAGTCCAGGGCTTGATTTCTCTGTTTGGTTTTCTTAAGCACCGCCCCCCCGCCCCCCACATGTGCACATAAAAATCAATTTTGTTACTTTATGACTTATACTTCATTGCTCTGGGGACTTGTGCAGAATGTTCTTTCTTTGAAAAGAAAGCTCATTAAAAAACTGAGAGGAGTTTAATATTTTTAAGAGTATTTTATAGTTATAGAGCAATTTTGAAGCGGTAGAAACACTTTGACATTTTAATTCCATTTTCTACTTTTAGTTTTTTTCCTGTTTGTTGTTTTTTATTTTTATTTTTTTGTTTGTTTGTTTTTGGCCACGCTGCGTGGCATGCAGGATCTTAGTTCCCCAACCAGGGATCGAACCTGTGCCCCCTGCAGTGGAAGCTTGGAGTCTTAATCAGTGGACCACCAGGGAAGTCCTAGTTTTTTTCCTATTAGTTTCAGATGTTAGAGGATTGTTAAGCTGAACTCCTCAACTGATAAAAAGCGTTGGAACATTCAACATGATTAAAGCAAACATTTAGGTAAATTTTCACATAGAGAAAAAAATATCTGTTCTGTTTTATGTGAAATTCTGTGTAGATTTACTACTAAACAATAGAAATTAGGAAAACCATATACTTTCTGTTGATTTGAAGTAACATTTCTACCCTATTTAATAATTCATCAGCTTGTTGTGGAAGATATTCACATGTGCCTATAAAAAAACAGGCAATTTAATTTGATATAATCATAAAATGGGAATTTAAAATTGCAGCATCAGTAACATTGATGTTAATGCAGTTTTACATGTTGATCTTGACCAGTTTGAAACAGTGAATTAAACATTAACTGTTCTGTACTTATCCTAAAGAAATGCTCCATGAACTATTAAATGTTCCCAGAATATATAAAGAGCCATAATAATATTAACACACCCCATCTAGTTTTTCTTCAGAATGAAAATTGTATTTTTCCGATTAAAAAATACATGTTTATTATAAAGAACATACAACCATGGAAAGTTATAAAGGAATTAAGTCACCCTAAATTCCACTACCACTTTTATTTCTAATATTTTGAAGAATTTTCTCTCTGTGTATATACACTCACATTATAGTTTACATACTTAGAGTAGCTAGGCAGAATTTTATTTGCTTAGTGCCTAGTTGACAGATTGCCTGGGGATTCCAAATACCATGTTTCATTAAATCTTAGCACTGATTTTAAGATTTACCACTATTTTTTGTACTGCTAAGAAAGAAGACGCTGTCAGTTATTGTTGTAAGTTGCTGTTGATTGTAATATGTCAGTTTCAGGGGTATTAAAATGTGAATGTACATCTTAGAACAATAAAATGTAGTACTACATATTCAATGACTTTTCTATCCCTAAGGCTCTGTGATATTAAAAAAAGACACAGTTGATAAGTGTGCAAATGTATTTTCTCTGTTGTGAGTTCAATTTTGCAGTGAATTTTGTTTTTTACTAAAATAGTTTAATTTAAAAAAAAAATGAGGAAGTCTCGAGAGGGAAAGTTGTCCAACAAGTAAATTTTTTGTGGGAATATTTTTTGTGGGCCCTAAGCAAAGGAGAAATTAACCTGATTTATGGTGTGTCCAGACTAAATGGCTTACGTTAAAATGAAATTCTTCTTAGAATTTTATTTTATTTATTTTTCATTATTATTATTTTAAAAATATTTATTTATTTATTTATTTATTTGGTTGTGTCGGGTTTTAGTTGCAGCAGGCGGGCTCCTTAGTTGCAGCATGCATGTGGGATCTAGTTCCTGGTCCAGGGATCGAACCCAGGCCCCCTGCATTGGGAGTGTAGAGTCTTAACCACTGCACCACCAGGCAAGTCCCTCTTCTTAGGATTTTAAATCTTGCAGAAAACTTTTGAGTTATGAATTATTATCTCCATGTACATTTGAGAACAATGAGGGGCAGAGGGATTAAGTGACTTGCCCAGGATCATACAGGTCTTCAATTTGAACACAGGCCTTTAATTCTGTGCAGAACTGAGAGTCTTATTTGGGAAAACTTTTAACTGACTTGGATCCTCTAATATGGGCTTCCTATTATTTCTTCAGAAGTTTTGCATGCAAACAATTCATTTTGCCAGTTATGGGATTTTTCCTCAGTTAGGGTCAAGGTTCAGAAAGCTATAAGTTTCAGTCTTAATCTTGGAAGTCACTTGATTAGTAGCTTGATTAGGCTATCTGTTTAGTATGTCAAAGGTACAAATTACTTTATAGCAATTTGTTATTTGTAAGAAACTGACTTTTTGAGTGAGCTTGTTGAAGAAAAATGCAGAAAATATTGGAGTAGTTTCTTAAAGTGTCTCGTCTAAGAAGAGGTCAGTAGCTTTTGGTCTGACACTTTTCTCTGTATGTATTTAGTTAATGGCTTTAAGGTATGCTTTCTTCTCCAGAACAGTTGAAGTTAAATGTAAACGTACCACTTTGATGTTGACACTAGATAGTCTAAAGCTTATCTTCTGTAAATCTATCTATTTATATAAAGAAAGTGAAGTGATTTATGCCTTTCTCCTGCTTATTGAACTAAGACCATAGACGTGGATGGAGAAAAGAATTTGTTCAGTTTAAATTGGCAGGAATGGGGATGTGTACTGTCCATGGTATAAGGAAACACTAACAGAACTAGAGTCAAAAGTATACTTTCTAACTCTTGCCTGTGGATTTTCACTGTGATGTAGTCCTTGTCGGACAACTTAGGTTTTATGTAAGCACCCTGATTAGTAGAACATGAAGGTACTGGTCAGGTTTGGCCCCATGAAACCACAACTTCTATTTTTAAAAAAAATTAAGGAGGGAGTTTCCTGGTGGCGCAGTGGTTAAGGATCCACCTGCCAATGCAGGAGACATGGGTTCGAGCCCTGGTCTGGAAAGATCCCACATGCCGTGGAGCAACTAAGCCCATGGGCCACAACTACCGAGCCTGTGCTCTAGAGCCCGCGAGCCACAACTACTAAGCCTGCGTGCCACAACTACTGAAGCCCGTGTGCCTAGAGCCCGTGCTCTGCAACAAGAGAAGCCACACAATGAGAGGCCCGTGCACCACAACGAAGAGTAGCCCCTGCTCACCACAACTAGAGAAAGCCCGCGCACAGCAACGAAGACCCAACACAGCCATAAATAAATAAATAAATAAACAAATTTTTTTAAATTAAGGAAATTGATTAATTCACTCAGCAAACATATTACCACCTGTTGTATGCAAGGTACTATCTTTTAGGCCATGAAGAGTGGTTCTATAGAACATGTTTATCAGATCCTAGTCCCAAACCAGACATGGAATGAAAAACAAGAAGACAGGTTGCAATAACTTCTGAAGGTTTGAAAACAGTGTACTTGAAAATACTAGATATTAAATATCAGCACTAACACTTCAATCTTTTCTGGTACCCTGTTGTACTAAATGATATCTTTGATGTGTGTAGAGCAATGCTGACCAACAGAACTTTCTGTGATGATGGAAATGTTCTGTGTCTGTGTTGTCTAGTACGGAGCCACTAGCCACATGTGACTGTGAGGCTGTGAAATATATCTCATGCAACAGAGGCTCTGGTTTTTTTTGGGGGGCCACACTGCGCGGCATGTTGAATCTTAGTTTCCTGACCAGGGATTGAACCCGTGCCCTCTGCAGTGGAAGCGGATTCGTAACCACTGGACCCCCAGGGAAGTCCCTGAATTTTTAGTTTTATTTAATTTTAAATAATGTGGTTAGTGGTTATTATATTGGATAGTGCAGGATTAGATGATCTATAAGGGCCCTGCTTCATCAGCATCATTTTTAAAACTGATAATAGCTTCTTTTTCCTTTAAAGCAACATTTTAAGTTTAAAATAACAGGTAAATAAATTGACTTATTACCTGGGCATATATCCTTCCAGACTTACTATTTTCTGCATATATTTTTAGAAAATTGGATATCTGCCGTTTTTCATCTGAGGTGCAGTCTACCTCTAAAAGTTCATGATTCTAATATTCTCACTTTTGTTGATATTTGATCGGGGTACAGGAGACCAGTTAAAGGACACAGAGGATGGTTGAAATTATGACGTGAAGAGAAAATATGATTGAGTGTGGTGGACTTGGGACCTAGCTGGATGTAGAAGGAACAGTTGTTTCCCCATAACTCCATTCTAGGGTCCTAAAGAATGATCTGAAGTTCACTGCAAAAAGGAAGGCACATATCGCTAAGCCACTAAGTGCTAAGGCTGGACTTCCTACGTCAGTAATACTCCTAGTCTCACCCTCTTGGGAGCCCAGTTTTGGTGATTAACCTCTCTGCATTCTCTTCTTATGGTCTCAACCTGTTTGTTCCAAGCCGTTCTTTTGCAGCCCACTCATTAACGTGTTTTCACACAGCTTTCTCTCCTCTTTTCCTATACCAAGCTTCAGTTCCTGTTGCTACCTGGAGGTTTGCAAAATTTTTAGGGATAGACAAATAAGAAAGTTCCTTCCTATTTCCTTTCTCTTTTTTTTACGTAGACTCGAGAAAAGGTAGATAAAATGGAAACACAGACACGGAGGGTATGTATTTGGTAGACCCAAAGAGCTTCTCTGGGGATTTTATGTAGTTGACAGTGACATTCTGAGTTAAGGACATATCGGGCTCTCCCATGCCAGTCCCATCATCTCCTTAAAGATGAAGCACATAAGAGTCACTCAGTAATGAAATGCAGCAGGGATACAGTGGGAAGCTTGTCATAGACAGGAAGGGAGGGAGCAAGGGAAAATCCTCTGGTGGGGTAATTGATTCATGGGTGCCATTTGTATGCAATTTGGGCACTTATACCTGTATTCTAGCACAGTGGACTGTAACATTTTTCTTAACTGAATCTTCTGTATTACCCTTCATTTAAAAGGTGGCTGTGTTTCCAGAAAAAGGAACCTCGAAGCTAAAACCCTTGGGGCGAACGGAAATATGGAGTTTTAGATCTAGTGCAGCAGCAGTGTCTTGCGTGCTTGGAGTTCTCTTGTCTCTTACCCTATCACCATCGCCTTTGGATCACAGGGTTTTTTCCATACTTTTCAGTTCTCAGATCTTTACTCCTTTTCTCTGTAAAAAAGGGTCAATTGAAGTCGACTGTAATACCAAATTTATACAGAAGATGTCGCTATTTAACTTGATTTACTGTGTAAATCGTTTACTACTGTGATTCGCTCTCATTGAAAGCTTCAGGTTTCATACAGTTGTTTCTTTTTGTTTTTTTTTTGCTATTAATTCTCTGTCTTTGAAACTCTAGGTTTTAAGTTAGTTAGAATAAGAGGTGTCCGAAATTTCCTTAAGATGAGAAGTAATATGCAAGAGTTTTTTGATACTGGTAGTCATACTTACGTATCTTACGTTTAGTTTGCAACACTGTATACTGTTGGCCCATTTGTGATTTTCAAAAATAACACTCCATAAAATACGGACACATACATAGAAGTGTATGACAAAATTAGAAGTACAGGCGCACCACGTTTTATTGCGCTTCACGTTTTTTTAAGTAATTTTTTTTAATATTTATTTTTTGGCTGTGTCAGGTCTTAGTTGTGGCATGCAGGATCTTTCACACTGCATGGGCTCTGTAGTTGTGGCACACGGGCTTAGTTGCCCTGCGGCATGTGGGAACTTAGCTCCCCAACCAGGGATCGAACTAGGTGTCCTCTGCATGGCAAGATGGATTCTTAACCACTGGACCACCAGGGGAGTCCCTATTGCACTTCACTTTATTGTGCTTTGCAGATACTGCATTTTTTATAAATTGAAGGTTTGTGGCAGTTTTGGGTCAAGCAAGTCTATTGATGCCATTTTTCCAGCAGCACTTGCTCTCTTTATGTCTCTGTGTCACATTTTGGTAATTCTCGCAATAGGTCAAACTTTTTCATTATTATTATATTTGTTATGGTGATCTGTGATTAGTGATCTTTGATGTTACCATTACAAAAAGATTAAGACTCACTGAAGGCTCACATGATGGTTAGCATTTTTTTTGTTTTTTGGGTTTTTTTGTTTTTGCGGTACGCGGGCCTCTCACTGTTGTGGCCTCTCCCGTTGCGGAGCACAGGCGCTGGGCGCACAGGCTCAGCGGCCATGGCTTACGGGCCCAACAGCTCCGCGGCATGTGGACCGGGGCACGAACCCGTGTCCCCTGCATCGGCAGGCGGACTCTCAACCACTGCGCCACCAGGGAAGCCCGATGGTTAGCATTTTTATTTTTTATCTATTTATTTATTTATTTGGGGTGGGGTGGGGTTTTACCATAGTTTCATGTTTTATTTTTAAAGAAACTGCTGAAATGTTTTCCAGAGTGGCTGTACCATTCTACATTCACATAAACAAAGTATAAGTGATCCAGTTTCTCTGCATCCTCCACAGTATTTGACGTCACTATTTTATTTTATTTTTAAATTAATTTTTATTGGAGTATAGTTGATTTATAATGTTGCGTTAGTTTTTGCTGTACAACAAAGAGAATCAGTCCTACATATACATATATCCACTCTTTTTTAGATTCTTTTCCCATATAGGCTATTACAGAATATTGAGTAGAGTTCTTTGTGCCATACAGTAGGTCCTTATTAGTTATCTATTTTATATATAGTAGTGTGTGTATGTCAATCCCAATCTCCCAATTTATCCCCGCCCCTTTCCCCCTGGTAACCATGTTTGTTTTCTACATCTGTAACTCTATTTCTGTTTTGTAAGTAGGTTCGTTTGAACCATTTTTTTAGATTACACATATAAACAATAGCATTTTTTAGCAATAAAGTATTTTTAAATTAAGATATTGTACATTGTTTTTTTAGACGTAATGCTGTTGCACACTTAATAGACTACAGTACAGTGCAAACATAACTTTTATGTCCACTGGGAAACCAAAAAATTCCTGTGACTTGCTGTATTGTGACACTCACTTTATCGTGATGATCTGCAACCAAACCCGAAATATCTGAGGTATGCCTATATATAAAAGTAGAAAGTCTTCTTATCCCTTCTCACTACTCAGAGGTAATTGCAGTTAGAAACTTTTTAAAAATGCTGAACAGAAATGGTTCCGTAGGCAACACATTGCTCTGTAACTTGGTGTTTTTAGTTACCATTGTTCATGTCAGTGTGTATAGATTATCAGATTCTTTTTTTTCTTTTTTTTTTTTTGGCGATACGCGGGCCTCTCATTGCCGTGGCGCCTCCCGCCGCGGAGCACAGGCTCCGGACACGCAGGCTTAGCGGCCACGGCTCACGGGCCCAGCCGCTCCACCGCACGCAGGATCCTCCCAGAGTGGGGCACGAACCCACGTCCCCTGCATCGGCAGGCGGACTCCCAACCACTGCGCCATCAAGGAAGCCCTATCAGATTCTTTTTAATAGCTCCACAGTATTACATTGTGTGGATGAACTTAATTTAAATAGCTCCCTGTTAATAAACATGCTGGTTGTCTCCAATTTTTGTTTTTTATAACAGTTGATACAGTGAACATCCTTGTATGTACCTTTGCACACTTGTGTTTTTGTAGCTTTGATTCCTGGAAGTGGGATTGCTGGGGCAAATGGCATGCGTGTTTACAATTTTAATAGGTATGGCTATATATTTTTCAAAGGACAGTGTACTGATTTATACTCTCACCACCAACAAGGGTGCTTGTTTCCTGTCACTCTTGCCAAAATATATATCATCAGACTTAAGTTTTGCCAGTGTGAATGAGTGAACAGTAGAATCATGTTGTTTATTTGTTTCTCAGATATCATTTTATATGTTATGACATTCTTTTCTGTGAATTACCTACTCGTGTTCATTCTCCATTTCTCTATTGGATTCTTATTGTTGGAGCCCAATGTATACTAGAAATACTCGTTACAGATCTTTTCTTTCAGTTTAGGTTCATGTCATGCCTAAGTTTTTACCTTTCTGAGAATGTGAAAATATTCTACGTTTTCTTCTGGTTTGCTTATGGCTTTATTTTTTACGTTTAGATTTTAATCCATCTGGAATTTATTTTTGTGTATGCTGTGAGGTAGGGATCATACTTTATTTTTTTCCCAAATGGATTACTAGTTGATGAAACACCATTTATTGAATAATTCATCTTTTTCCTACTGACTTGAAATACCATCTTTATCATATACTAAATCCTCATATATTTCTGGGTCTGTTTCTGGGCTCTATTCTGTTCCTTGATCTCTTTGTCTGTTACTGTGCTGGTACAGCACCATTGTAATTGCCACAGCTTTGGTATGGTTTGCTCTCTGGTAGGGCAAGTCTAAGCTGTTTCATTCACCTGCTCTTTCACTCCAGTTTTCTGTCTTGAATCCAGCACAGCAAATTATGATCATTATCACCACCAACTACAGTGGGTGTGGAGCATTCCCTTTTGAAACTCTTTTAAGGGTTTCTACTAGATTCTGTGATAGCATAAAACTGGGAGCCTAAGAGGTATGCTTTAAAGGACTACTGATCAGACCCGATTTCCCAGACTGTGCTGAAGATGACCTGGGCCTGAGCTAGACTTTTGAGGGAAATATCTTTGGAGTCAAGTGTGATATAGACGAGACCCTACAACTTGATTGACTCATGGGAATGGTCCAGGGCCAGAACCAGACACCTGTCATGCTAATAACTTCTTTCGTGGTTCAGAAATTACTGAGACTGAAGATGGGTGGCCTCTGTAATACTGCCCACTCAAAAATGGGTGTACCCCATTTTTAGGACTCTTTGAAGCATCAAATCAGTAATGACCAATTAGAACTTCTTAATTTTTACTAATCTCTAGTTGAAAGTTATCTAGTCATTCATTTCTAGAGACATAATTCTTACAGTTTGTATCATTTAGACTATCATAATGCTATGACATTAGATAGCTAACTTCTTTTTTTTTTTTTTTAATGGTAAAACTTATTTTTATTTTTTTAATAATATTTTTAATTTAGAATAGTTTTAGATCTACAGAAAAGTTGTGGAGAGAGTTCCTGACAGCACATACACACTTTCCCCTACATTTGTCGCAGTTAATGAAACAGTATTGATACAGTATTATTAACTTCTTCAGATTTCCTTAGTTTTTACCTCATGTCCTTCTTCTCTCTCACCGTCCTGTCCAGGATATCATGTTACATTTAGTTGTCATGTTTCCTTAGGTTCCTGTTGACTGTGACAGCATCTCACAGTCCTTGTTTTTGATAAGTTTCCTTGTTTTGACAGTTTTGAGGAATACTGGTCAGGTGTTTTGCAGAATGTCCCACAGGTGGGGTTTGTCTGATCGCAGCATATCAAGGGTACATACTATCAACATGACTTATCACAGCTGACATTGGCCCTGATTACCTGACTGAGGTCATGTCTCTCAGGTGTCTTCACTGTGAAGCTACTCTCTTTCCCCACCCCTTCCATACTGTCCTCTTTGGAAGGAAGTCACTATACACACACAGCCCACACTTCACTGGGGAGTTCAGCTTCAACTTCCCAAAGACAAGGTATCTACATAAATTATTTGGGATTCCTCTCCCAAAGAGGTTCACTTTTTTCTTTTGTAGGTTTGGTTGTTTTTCTTTTTTTTTAATACAAATTTTAAAGGTTATACTCTGTTTACAGTTATTATAAAGTATTGACTGTATTTCCCATGTTGTGCAAACATCTTTGTAGCCAATCTTATACCTAATAGTTTGTACCTCCCACTCCCTCACCACTATATTGCCCCCCCCCCACTAGTTTGTTCTCTATATCTGTGAGTCTGCTTCTTTTTAGTTATATTCACTAGTTTGTTGTATTTTTTAGATTACACATATAAATGATATACAGTATTTGTCTTTCTCTCTCTCGGACATATTTCACTTAGCATAATGCCTTCCAAGTTCATCCATGTTGCTGCAAATGGCAACATTTTGTTCTTTTTTATGGCTGAGTAGTATTCCATTTTTCACAGAACTGGAACAAATAATTTTTTTTGTTTGTTTGTTTGTTTTTGTTTTTTTTTGTTTTTTTTATTTTTTTTTTTTTTTAACATCTTTATTGGGGTATAATTGCTTTACAATGGTGTGTTAGTTTCTGCTTTATAACAAAGTGAATCAGTCATACATAAACATATGTTCCCATATGTCTTCCCTGTTGCGTCTCCCTCCCTCCCACCCTCCCCATCCCACCCCTCCAGGCTGTCACAAAGCACCGAGCCAATATCCCTGTGCCATGCGGCTACTTCACACTAGCTATCTACCTTACTGCGTTTGTTAGTGTGTATATGCCCATGACTCTCTCTCGCCCTGTCACAGCTCACCCTTCCCCCTCCCCATAACCTCAAGTCCGTTCTCTAAGAGGTCTGCGTCTTTATTCCTGCTTTACCCCTAGGTTCTTCATGACATTTTTTTCTTAAATTCCATATATATGTGTTAGCATACGGTATTTGTCTTTTTCTTTCTGACTTACTTCACTCTGTATGACAGACTCTAGGTCTATCCACCTCATTACAAATAGCTCAATTTCGTTTCTTTTTATGGCTGAGTAATATTCCATTGTATATATGTGCCACATCTTCTTTATCCATTCATCCGATGATGGGCACTTAGGTTGTTTCCATCTCCGGGCTATTGTAAATAGAGCTGCAATGAACATTTTTGTACATGACTCTTTTTGAATTTTGGTTTCCTCAGGGTATATGCCCAGTAGTGGGATTGCTGGGTCATATGGTAGTTCTATTTGTAGTTTTTTAAGGAACCTCCATACTGTTCTCCATAGTGGCTGAACCAATTCACATTCCCACCAGCAGTGCAAGAGGGTTCCCTTTTCTCCACACCCTCTCCAGCATTTATTGTTTCTAGATTTTTTGATGATGGCCATTCTGACTGGTGTGAGATGATATCTCATTGTAGTTTTGATTTGCATTTCTCTAATGATTAATGATGTTGAGCATTCTTTCATGTGTTTGTTGGCAGTCTGTATATCTTCTTTGGAGAAATGTCTATTTAGGTCTTCTGCCCATTTTTGGATTGGGTTGTTTGTTTTCTTGTTATTGAGCTGCATGAGCTGCTTGTAAATTTTGGAGATTAATCCTTTGTCGGTTGCTTCATTTGCAAATATTTTCTCCCATTCTGAGGGTTGTCTTTTGGTCTTGTTTATGGTTTCCTTTGCTGTGCAAAAGCTTTGAAGTTTCATTAGGTCCCATTTGTTTATTTTTGTTTTTATTTCCATTACTCTAGGAGGTGGGTCAGAAAGGATCTTGCTTTGATTTATGTCATAGAGTGTTCTGCCTATGTTTTCCTCTAAGAGTTTGATAGTTTCTGGCCTTACATTTAGGTCTTTAATCCATTTTGAGCTTATTTTTGTGTATGGTGTTAGGGAGTGATCTAATCTCATACTTTTACATGTACCTGTCCAGTTTTCCCAACACCACTTATTGAAGAGGCTGTCCTTTCTCCATTGTACATTACTGCCACCTTTATCAAAGATAAGGTGTCCATATGTGCATGGGTTTATCTCTGGGCTTTCTATCCTGTTCCATTGATCTATCTTTCTGTTTTTGTGCCAGTACCATACCGTCTTGATGACTGTAGCTTTGTAGTATAGTCTGAAGTCAGGGAGCCTGATTCCTCCAGTTCCTTCTTTCGTTCTCAAGATTGCTTTGGCTATTCGGGGTCTTTTGTGTTTCCATACAAATTGTGAAATTTTTTGTTCTAGTTCTGTGAAAAATGCCAGTGGTAGTTTGATAGGGATTGCATTGAATCTATAGATCGCTTTGGGTAGTAGAGTCATTTTCACAATGTTGATTCTTCCAATCCAAGAACATGGTATATCTCTCCATCTATTTATATCATCTTTAATTTCTTTCATCAGTGTCTTATAATTTTCTGCATACAGGTCTTTTGTCTCCTTAGGTAGGTTTATTCCTAGATATTTTATTCTTTTTGTTGCAATGGTAAATGGGAGTGTTTTCTTGATTTCACTTTCAGATTTTTCATCATTAGTATATAGGAATGCCAGAGATTTCTGTGCATTAATTTTGTATCCTGCCACTTTACCAAATTCATTGATTAGCTCTAGTAGTTTTCTGGTAGCACCTTTAGGGTTCTCTATGTATAGGATCATGTCATCTGCAAACAGTGACAGCTTTACTTCTTCTTTTCCAATTTGGATTCCTTTTATTTCCTTTTCTTCTCTGATTGCTGTGGCTAAAACTTCCAAAACAATGTTGAATAATAGTGGTGAGAGTGGGCAACCTTGTCTTGTTCCTGATCTTAGTGGAAATGCTTTCAGTTTTTCACCATTGAGGATGATGTTTGCTGTGGGCTTGTCATATATGGCCTTTATTATGTTGAGGAAAGTTCCCTCTATGCCTACTTTCTGCAGGGTTTTTATCATAAATGGGTGTTGAATTTTGTCAAAAGCTTTCTCTGCATCTATTGAGATGATCATATGGTTTTTCTCCTTCAATTTGTTAATATGGTTTATCACATTGATAGATTTGCGTATATTGAAGAATCCTTGCATTCCTGGAATAAACCCCACTTGATCATGGTGTATGATCCTTTTAATGTGCTGTTGGATTCTGTTTGCTAGTATTTTGTTGAGGATTTTTGCATCTATGTTCATCAGTGATATTGGCCTGTAGTTTTCTTTCTTTGTGACATCCTTGTCTGGTTTTGGTATCAAGGTGATGGTGGCCTCGTAGAAGGAGTTAGGGAGTGGTCCTCCCTCTGCTATATTTTGGAAGAGTTTGAGAAGGATAGGTATTAGCTCTTCTCTAAATGTTTGATAGAATTCGCCTGTGAAGCCATCTGGTCCTGGGCTTTTCTTTGTTGGAAGATTTTTAATCACAGTTTCAATTTCAGTGCTTGTGATTGGTCTGTTCATATTTTCTATCTCTTCCTGATTCAGTCTTGGCAGGTTGTGCATTTCTAAGAATTTGTCCATTTCTTCCAGATTGTCCATTTTATTGGCATAGAGGTGCTTGTAGTAATCTCTCATGATCTCTTTTATCTCTGCAGTGTCAGTTGTTACCTCTCCTTTTTCATTTCTAATTCTATTGATTTGAGTCTTCTCCCTTTTTTTCTTGATGAGTCTGGCTAGTGGTTTATCTATTTTGTTTATCTTCTCAAAGAACCAGCTTTTAGTTTTATTGATCTTTGCTATTGTTTCCTTCATTTCTTTTTCATTTATTTCTGATCTGATTTTTATGATTTCTTTCCTTCTGCTAGCTTTGGGGTTTTTTTGTTCTTCTTTCTCTAATTGCTTGAGGTGCAAGGTTAGGTTGTTTATTCGAGATGTTTCCTGCTTCTTAAGGTGGGCTTGTATTGCTATAAACTTCCCCCTTAGAACTGCTTTTGCTGCATCCCATAGGTTTTGGGTCGTTGTGTCTCCATTGTCATTTGTTTCTAGGTATTTTTTGATTTCCTCTTTGATTTCTTCAGTGATCTCTTCATTATTAAGTAGTGTATTGTTTAGCCTCCATGTGTTTGTATTTTTTACAGATCTTTTCCTGTAATTGATATCTAGTCTCATGGCGTTGTGGTCAGAAAAGATACTTGATACAATTTCAATTTTCTTAAATTTACCAAGGCTTGATTTGTGACCTAAGATATGATCTATCCTGGAGAATGTTCCATGAGCACTTGAGAAAAATGTGTATTCTGTTGTTTTTGGATGGAGTGTCCTATAAATATCAATTAAGTCCATCTTGTTTAATGTATCATTTAAAGCTTGTGTTTCCTTATTTATTTTCATTTTGGATGATCTGTCCATTGGTGAAAGTGGGGTGTTTAAGTCCCCTACTATGAATGTGTTACTGTCGATTTCCCCTTTTATGGCTGTTAGTATTTGCCTTATGTATTGAGGTGCTCCTATGTTGGGTGCATAAATATTTACAATTGTTATATCTTCTTCTTGGATCGATCCCTTGATCATTATGTAGTGTCCTTCTTTGTCTCTTTTAATAGTCCTTATTTTAAAGTCTATTTTGTCTGATATGAGAATTGCTACTCCAGCTTTCTTTTGGCTTCCATTTGCATGGAATATCTTTTTCCATCCCCTTACTTTCAGTCTGTATGTGTCTCTAGGTCTGAAGTGGGTCTCTTGTAGACAGCATATATAAGGGTCTTGTTTTTGTATCCATTCAGCTAATCTGTGTCTTTTGGTGGGAGCATTTAGTCCATTTACATTTAAGGTAATTATAGATATGTATGTTCCTATTCCCATTTTCTAAATTGTTTTGGGTTCGTTATTATAGGTCTTTTCCTTCTCTTGTGTTTCTTGCCTAGAGAAGATCCTTTAGCATTTGTTGTAAAGCTGGTTTGGTGGTGCTGAACTCTCTCAGCTTTTGCTTGTCTGTAAAGGTTTTAATTTCTCCATCAAATCTGAATGAGATCCTTGCTGGGTAGAGTAGTCTTGGCTGCATGTTTTTCTCCTTCATCACTTTCAGTATGTCCTGCCACTCCCTTCTGGCTTGTAGGGTTTCTGCTGAGAGATCAGCTGTTAACCTTATGGGGATTCCCTTGTGTGTTATTTGTTGTTTTTCCCTTGCTGCTTTTAATATGCTTTCTTTGTATTTAATTTTTGACAGTTTGATTAATATGTGTCTTGGCGTATTTCTCCTTGTATTTATCTTGTATGGGACTCTCTGTGCTTCCTGGACTTGATTAACTATTTCCTTTCCCATATTAGGGAAGTTTTCAACTATAATCTCTTCAAATATTTTCTCAGTCCCTTTCTTTTTCTCTTCTTCTTCTGGAACCCCTATAATTCGAATGTTGGTGCGTTTAATGTTGTCCCAGAGGTCTCTGAGACTGTCCTCAGTTCTTTTCATTCTTTTTTCTTTATTCTGCTCTGCAGTAGTTATTTCCACTATTTTATCTTCCAGGTCACTTATCCGTTCTTCTGCCTCAGTTATTCTGCTATTGATCCCATCTAGAGTACTTTTAATTTCATTTATTGTGTTGTTCATCGTTGCTTGTTTCATCTTTAGTTCTTCTAGGTCCTTGTTAACTGATTCTTGCATTTTGTCCAATCTATTGTCCATTCTATCTCCAAGATTTCGGATCAACCTTACTATCATTATTCTGAATTCTCTTTCAGGTAGACTGCCTATTTCCTCTTCATTTGTTAGGTCTGGTGCATTTTTATCTTGCTCCTTTATCTGCTGTGTGTTTTTCTGTCTTCTCATTTTGCTTATCTTACTGTGTTTGGGGTCTCCTTTTGCAGGCTGCAGGTTTGTAGTTCCTCCTGTTTTTGATGTCTGTCTCCAGTGGCTAAGGTTGGTTCAGTGGGTTGTGTAGGCTTCCTGGTGGAGGGGGCTAGTGCCTGTGTTGTGGTGGATGAGGCTGGATCTTGTCTCTCTAGTGGGCAGGTTCACGTCTGGTGGTGTGTTTGGGGGTGTCTGTGGCCTTATTATGATTTCAGGCAGCCTCTCTGCTAATGGGTGGGGTTGTGTTCCTGTTTTGCTAGTTGTTTGGCATAGGTTTTCCAGCACTGTGGCTTGCTGGTCGTTGAGTGAAGCTGGGTGCTGGTGTTAAGATGGAGGTCTCTGGGAGATTTTCGCCGTTTGATATTATGTGGAGCTGGGAGGTCTCTTGTTGATCAGTGTCCTGAAGTTGGCTGTCCTACCTCAGAGGCAGAGCCCTGCCTCCTGGCTGGAGCACCAAAAGCTT
Source organism: Aethalodelphis obliquidens (assembly GCF_003676395.1). Taxonomy (NCBI): domain Eukaryota; kingdom Metazoa; phylum Chordata; class Mammalia; order Artiodactyla; family Delphinidae; genus Aethalodelphis; species Aethalodelphis obliquidens. The sequence continues at coordinate 7,024,519 of NW_020838022.1, read as the reverse complement.
TTCATCCACAGGCTCAGGATAAAAGGGAAAAAAAGTAGAGGGAATTAGTAGAAGTATGAGGAAAGAAAGAAGGAAAGGAGGGTCGGAAGGAAGGAAGAAAGAAAGAAAGAAGCAAAGAAGGAAAGAAGACAAGAAGGAAAGAAAGGAGGGAGGGAGGGAGGAAGGAAGGAAGGAGGGAAAGAAGGAAAAAAGACAGAAAGAAAGAAGATACAGTAAAAATAAAATAAAGTATAATAAAGTTATTGAATTAAAAAATTCTTATTTAGAAGAAAAAAAAAAAAAAAAGGGACAGAAAGAACCTTAGGACAAATGTTGGAAGCAAAGCTATACCGAGAAAATCTTACACAGAAGCATACACATACACCCTCACTAAAAGAGGTAAATGGGGAAAAATCCTAAATCTTGCTGTCAGAGACCACCTCCTCAATTTGGGATGATTCGTTGTCTAAAGGAGGGAAGGAAGGACAGAAAGAAAGAAAGAAAGAACGAAGGTAAAGTATAGTAAGGTTTTTAAAATTAATTATTAAGAAAAAAAATTTAAAAAAAAAAAAAAAAAA